>NC_090266.1:464006548-464606548 GCF_040414725.1 Anabrus simplex | reverse complement strand
TCTTAAGCATCTAAATAAATGCACATTATCAAACATTACAAAACATTTTGTGTTTCGTCAAATGGATTTTGAAAAGTTGTTTGTAAATTGCTTTTGCACAGCTTTTCAAACATTTTTGTATTATCACTGTTATTATCAGAAATTATGCATACTACCTTATAATCTATCTATATATATAAAGTAGCTTGTCCTGACTGACTGACTGACTGACTGACTGATTCATCATCGCCGAGCCAAAACTACTGGACATAAAGAAACGAAATTTTGGGGATATATTCATATTAAGATGTAGGTGCTCGCTAAGAGAGGATTTTTTGATATTCCGTCGCTAAGGGGGTGAAAAGGGGGGTGAAATTTTAAAATGAGTGTGTCTATATCTCAAAACTTTAAAAGTTTACAAATGTGAAAATTGGTATTTAGAATCTTCCTTAAAAATAAGGAAACACGTGTTTTTTTGTTTTCAGACAATCCCAATACGAGGGGTGAAAAAGGGTGAAAAAGAGTTGAATGCCTTTAATCAGGATATCGGTTCTTATATCTCAGAAACTGAAGATATTACAGACCTCAACATTGGTAATTTTGATCGCTTTCAAAAATAAAGAAACATATTTTTTTGTTTTTGGAAAATCCAGTTAATGCGAGGGTGAAAAGGGGAGTGAATTTTTAAAATGAGTGCATCTATATCTCAAAAGTTTTAAAGTTTAGAGATGTAAAAATTGGTATTTAGAATCTTTATTAAAAATAAAGGAACACGTATTTTTTTGTTTTCGGAAAATCCCAATAGGAGGGGTGAAAAGGGGTGAAAAATTGTTGAATGCCTTTAAAGAGAATACTTATATCTTAGAAACTGAAGATATTACAGACCTGAAAATTGGTGTTTGGGATCTCCTTTAAAAATAAAGAAACGCGTATTTCTTTGTTCTTAGAAAATCCAATTATTGGTGGGGGGTAAAAGGGGGGTTATTTTTTAATATGAATGTATCTATGCCTCAAAACTTTTAAATTTTATAGATGTAAAAATTGGTATTTAGGATGTCCTTTAAAAATACAGAAACACGTATTTTTTGTTTTCGGAAAATTCTAATACGAAGGGTGGAAAAGGGTGAAAAACAGGTTGAATGCCTCTAATGTGGCTACTTATATTTCAGAACCTGAAGATATTACAGACCTGAAAATTGGTATTTGGGATCTACTTTAAAAATAAAGAAACAAGGACTTTTTTGTTTTGCGAAAATCCAAATAATGGGGGGTGGGGTGAAAAGGGGGATGAAATTTTCAAAATGATTGTATCTATATCTCAAAACTTTTAAAGTTTATAGATGTAAAATTTGGTATTTAGAATCTCCTTTAAAAATAAAGGAACACGTATTTCTTTTGTTTTCGGAAAATGCTAATAGGAAGGGTGGAAAAGGGTGAAAAAGAGGTTGAATTCCTTTAATGAGGCTACTTATATTACTGAACCTGCAGATATTACAGACCTGGAAATTGGTATTTGGGATCTACTTTAAAAATAAAGAAACAGGTATTTTTCGTTTTAGAAAAATCCAAATAATGGGGGGTGAAAAGGGGGGGTGAATTTTTAAAATGAGTGTGTCTACATCTTAAAACTTTAAACGTTTACAGATGTAAGAATTGGTGTTTAGAATCTCCCTTAAAATAAAGGAACACGTATTTCTTTGTTTTCTCTAAATCCCATTAGGAGGGGTGTAAAAGTGTGAATAATGGGTTGAATGCCTTTAGTGAGGATACATATATCTCAGAAACTGAAGATTTTACCGAACTGAAAATTTGTAAATGGGATCTCCTTTAAAAATAAAAAAACACGCATATTTTTCCTTTTGGAAAATTCAATTAATGGCGGATAAACAGGAGTGACAAATTGGGGTGAATTTTTTGAAAGACTATATCTACAGAATACCTGAGAAGCGTAAAATGTTACAGACTTAAAAAGTGGGCATTTGGAATCTCCTGTAAGTGTAAAGAAACATAGGTGATTTGTTTATGGAAACTCCACTTAAGGGGAACTAAAAAGGAGGTGAAATTTTAAAATGAGGTTTTGTACAGTGTATCTCAAAACCTTAACATGTTACAGAAGTGAAAAATGTTCATTTTTAATTCTATTAAAAATTAAGAAACGTGTATAGTTAGTTCTCGGAAATAAAACTTGGGTAGTGGGGAGGGGGGGTAAAATTGACTGAAAATGGTGTTGAATTCTTTTAATTTGGCTACTGATATCTCAAAAATGAAGATGTTATACACGTGAAATTTGATTTTTGGAATCTGCTTTAAAAGTAAATAAACACGTATTCTAGGAAAATCCAATGAAGGAGGTTTGGGGGGGTTAAAGGATTGAAAAAATTAATTGACTTAATTGGATGAGAATACATACATCTAATAGAATCTAAAGTTGTTACAGACGTGAAAATTGGTATTTGGATCTCCTTTAAAAACAAAGAAAAGCGCGTTTTGGGGGGGAAACAATCTTGGGTGTGGGGGGGGGGGCGAGAGTGAAAAGGAGTTGAATTCCTTTCATGAGGACACATAAATCAAAATCAAAAAAGAGGTTAGAGTGGTGATAAATGGTATTTAGAAGATCCTTTACTATTAAAGGAACAATTATTTCTAGCCTAAATATCACTTTGTGAGGGGGGGGGGGGGGGGAGTGAAAGGAAGTTAAAAAAAGTGAATTATTTTTCAGGGTATACTTATATCTCAAAACTGAAGGTAATAGACGTGAACATTGGTGTTTGTAATCTCCTTTAAACATAAAGAAACACGCCTTCTTTTAATTTTTTTGGGGGGGGGGGGAGGTGGGGGTAAATAAACTTAACGGCGGTGGGGTTTAAAGGAGGTGAGACCAATTGATTTTACTGTTCATAATGTACTTATAAGGAGCCTCCGTTGCTCAGGCGGCAGCGCGCCGGCCTCTCACAGCTGGGTTCCGTGTTTCAAATCCCGGTCACTCCATGTGACATTCTTGCTGGACAAAATGGAGGCGGGACAGGTTTTTCTCCGGATACTTCGGCTTTTCCTGTCATCATTCATTCCAGCAACACTGTCCAATATTTCATTTCATTTGTCACTCATCGATCATTGCCCCAGAGGGGAGCTTCGGCAGCCGGCACAATTCCTATTTTCGCTGCTAGATGGGGCTTTATTCATTCCATCCCTGACCCTGTCGAATGACAGGAAACAGGCTGTAGATTTTCGATGTACTTATGCTGATCATAAACCGATCATTTCTAATCTTCCCTGGGTTCTTTTTCAACAGCCATCTTTTCCTTCGGAGAACGTTCTTAGATTACAGTAGATACTCCTGGCATATAAATAAAAATTTAAACACTTTTGAAATAAACGATAGGAATGAGATTGGCCGTCAAATTGTTCACCTCTATAATCAGGTCAATAATACACGGAGGTATGTCATTTGTATCGCCAGAAATCCCGCACACTTGCCTAAGCGCGACAATGGTGCTGGTCACATTTTCAACAATGACAATGGCAGCAGATGCATTTTACCGCCAAGTAGCGGTTTTGCATATTGCTGTGGGGTCCAAAACATATAATAATAATAATAATAATAATAATAATAATAATAATAATAATAATAATAATAATAATAATAATAATAATAATGTTCTGGACCGTCGTCAAATGTGCGGACCAGGCTGGAAACGGGTCCTGGACGGCTAATGACTACGAATGCAGTACGGCCGCGGGTTCAGTACCGCCAAGGCACCCAAGACGACACCAAGACAGATCCCCTGAAGGATTTGATCCATTTTAAAAATGCTGATAGGAAAAGATGGCAAAGATTTAAGGACCCAACTGACCGTTGGAATACCTGGACCTAGCCCGGGAAGTACGAAATCGATTGCTGGAAAGAAAGATTGAAAAATGGGAGGAAACTTGCCGTAATCTATTAGAAAACGAGTCAGATCGCGAATTTCGGCGGATTATATATCTAAAACAATAAGCATTCAATTATAAATTTCAGTATATTACCGTAGCGAAGCACGGGTATCTTTCTAGTATATATATAAAGTAACTTGTCCTGACTGACTGACTGATTCATCATCGCCGAGCCAAAACTACTGGACATAAAGAAATGAAATTTTGAAGATACATTCATAATAAGATGTAGGTGCTCGCTAAGAGAGGATTTTTGGATATTCCGTCTCTAAGGGGGTGAAAAGGGGGGTGAAAGTTTAAAATGAGTGTATCTATATCTCAAAACGTTAAAGGTTTACAGATATAAAAATTGGTATTTAGAATCTTCCTTAAAAATAAGGAAACACGTATTTTTTTGTTTTCGGAAAATCCCAATGGGAGGGGTGAAAAAGAGTGAAATAGTGGTTGAATGCCTTTAATGAGGATACCGGTACTTATATCTCAGAAACTGAACATATTACAGACCTGAAAATTGATAATTTAGATCTCTTTTAAAAATAAAGAAACACGTATTTTTTTGTTTTTGGAAACTCCAATTAATGGGAGGGTGAAAAGGGGGGTGAATTTTTAAAATTGGTGTATCTATATCTCAAAACTTTGAAAGTTTACAGATGTAAAAATTGGTATTTAGATTCTTCATTAAAAATAAGGAAACACGTATTTTTTGTTTTCGGAAAATCCCAATAGGAAGGGTGAAAATGGGTGCAAAATTGTTCGAATGCCTTTAATGAGGATATTTATATCTCAGAAGCTGAAGATATTACAGACCTAAAAATTGGTGTTGGGGAGCTCCTTTAAAAATAAAGAAACACGTATCTTTTTGTTTCCGGAAAATACAATTATTGGGGGGGTGAAAAGGGGATGAATTTTTAAAATGAGTGTATCTATATCTCAAAACTTTTAAAGTTTGTAGATGTAAAAATTGGTATTTAGAATCTCCTTTATAAGTAAAGGAACATGTATTATTTGTTTTCGGAAAATCCTAATAGGATGGGTGGAAAAGGGTGAAAAAGGTGTTGAATGCCTTAAATGAGGCTACGTATATTTCAGAACATGAAGATATTACAGACCTGAAAATTGGTGTTTGAGATCTCCTTTAAAAATAAAGAAACACGTATTTTTTGTTTTTGGAAAATCCAATTAATGGGGGGTGAAAAGGGGGTGAATTTTTAAAATGAGTGTATCTATATCTCAAAACTTCTAAGGTTTATAGATGTAATAATTTGTATTTAGAATCTCCTTTAAAAATAAAGAAACACTTATTTTTTGTTTTTGGAAAATCCAATTAATGGCGGTTAAACAGGAGTGACAAATAGGGGTGAATTTTTTGAAAGACTATATCTACAGACTATCTGAGAAACGTAAAATGTTACAGAGGTAAAAAGTAGGTATTTGGAATCTCCTGTAAATGTAAAGAAACATAGGTGGTTTGTTTTTGGAAACTCCACTTAAGGAAACTAAAAAGCTGTGAAATTTTAAAATGAGAATTTCTACAGTATATCTCAAAAAACTTAACATGTTACAGAAGTGAAAAATGGTATTTTTATCTCTAATAAAAATAAAGAAACGTGTACTTTTAGTTTTCGGAAATACCACTTGGGTGGAGGGGGTAGTTAATAATGACTGAAAATGGTGTTGAATTCTTTTAATTAGGCTACTGATATCTCAAAAATGAAGATGTTACAGACGTGAAATTTGATATTTGCAATCTGCTCTAAAAGTAAAGAAACACGTATTCTCAGAAAATCCAATGAAGCGGGGGGGGGGGGTTAAAGAATTGAAAATTTAATTGACTTATTTGTATGAGAATACATAAGCTAATGAAAACTAAAGTTGTTACAGACGTGAAAATTGGTATTTGGATCTCCTTTAAAAACAAAGAAAAACGCGTTTTGGGGAAAACCATCTTGGGGGTGTGGAGGGGGGGGGGCTGGAGTGAAAAGGAGTTGAATTCCTTTCGTGAGGATAAACTGAAAAAGTTAGAGTCGTGATATTTGGTATTTAGAAGATCCTTTACTATTAAAGAAACAAGTATTTTTTGCTGGAAAATTCACTTGGTTGGGTGGGGAGGGGGAGGAGTGTGAAAGGAAGTGAAAAAGTGAATTATTTTTATGGGTATACTTATATCTCAAAACTGAAGGTAATAGACGTGACCACATTGGTGTTTGGAACCTCCTTTAAACATAAAGAAGCACGCCATCTTTTCATTCCTTTTTGGGGGGTAAATAGACTCAACGGCGGTGGGGTGTCAAGGAGGGGAGACCAATTGATTTTACTGTTCGCAGTGTACTTACAAGGAGCCTCCGTTGCTCAGGCGGCCTCTCACAGCTGGGTTGCGTGGTTCAAATCCCGGTCACTCCATGTGGCATTCATGCTGGACAAAACGGAGACGGGACAGGTTTTTCTCCGGATACTCCGGTTTTCCCTGTCATCAGCCATTCCAGCAACACATAATAATAATAATAATAATAATAATAATAATAATAATAATAATAATAATAATAATAATAATAATAATAATAATAATAATATTCCGGACCGTCGTCAAATGTGCGGACCGCGCTGGAAACGGCTCCTGGACGGGTAATGACTAAGAATGCAGTCCGGCCGCGGGTTCAGTGCTGCCAAGACACCCAATATGACACCACGCCGGATCTCCTGAAGGATTTTATCCATATTAAAAATATTATAGGAAAAGATGGCAAGGATTTACGGACCCAACTCACCGGCAGGAATACCTGAGCCTAGCCCGGGAAGTACGAAATCGATTGCTGGAAAGGAAGATTTAAAAGTGGGAGGAAACGCGCCGTAAAATCATAGAAAACCAGTCAGATCGGGAATTTTGGAGGATTCTCGCAGCAAACGAGTCAGATCGCGAATTTCGGCGGATTATATATCTAATACAATAAGCATTCAATTATACATTTCAGTATAATACCGTAGCGAAGCACGGGTATCTTGCTAGTACAGTATATATCTGTTAATACTTTAAGGACTTGCAAATTTAGTTCTTCTAAGAAATGTGACGTTAGGTCCTTACAGAGAAACAAACCAACAACTCTACTTCTTTTAAAGAATGGATGACAACATAAAGATTTGTACAGTTGTAGCTAATGTTGTGTTATTTTCTCCACCTTTACTGCTAAAAGCAACCCCGTCTACCTTTACTCCTTTATGGTTAAGCTCAGGCTTTACGTAGACTTCATCCAAGTACAAGTTACAACATTTTTCATGTTCACTTAACAATTTTAGTTTCTTGTTCAAGTAATATTCCAAATTGAATCATCTATACCCGAATTTCCCGTGCCTAGTTCTGCAGTAAAATGCTGTAAACACACAGAGTGAGGCATTGTAAGGAACGCTGACTGTCTTATCTTCTTATATTCCCCCAGGAAATGCGAAAAATATTGAATTGAACCATGTTATTAGTATGGAGGAGTAAGTCACTTTTTTGCAAAGGCTAAATTTAACTGTTCCTTGCAAAATTCTAATTTATCAGAAATGATACAGTCATCAACTTCACTTTCATTTTCATCGATTATTTTCTTCACAGTTTCTATTTTGTCGTGTAGTCACTTTTGAGTCACAAGTAAAACTAAACAGGAAGTTTTTCAAATTCGACCATTTTAATATCTTGCCTCTATCACCAAATGCACGTATAACAGGGTTATTATTCATGAAAATACCATGTTTTATCGCTTTAAAATGAAGAGCCCCGTTTAATGTTAAAGAAGTACCCATTTTCGGAATATTATCCTCAGTCATATAAATTTTGAAAATACAGAGAATTTGGCTGTAAAAATTGACAAAAACTTTGTCAAAATCTAATTTGAATTTAGTACTGAAATTACCCTTAACGTCATCGAAGTCCTTGATCCTGTCATCTTCTTCCTTATTTTATTAAATTTCTTCTTCCGGTTTTTCAATTTCTTCTTGTCTTTGAATAGGAGTTTTCCTCGGTGTTGGAAGATTTTTAGACAGATAGCCAGACACATTTTCAAACTTAGTGGGGATAGCGTCGTTTAAGACTTTTAAATGGTTACGTTTTACAGTTAAAATAAATTCATCAGGTCTTTCAACAGAATCCTCCCTAATTACGAAACGTTCGTCGAAGTGTTTTAGGCACACAACTGATCTTGCTGAAGGGGCAAATTCGGATCGATGGATGGCTAAGGTCCATTTTTGTTTGCGAACCAAGTCAGTAGGAAATTTAAACACTGAAATATTAGGCTGTTCTGAAGTATAGTTGCTTCTACAACCAGGTACACAACACGACGTGGGCATAATACACAATGTTAACACACGTTTAAATCATTAAAGACCATTGATAGCCCCACTGCTGGGAGGTTCTGATCAGCCTACAAGACCTTGGCGAAAATCGAAGGGTCCGGATACCTGTGTGACGTAGTGCCGGAAGTGGAGGGGGAGCCTTATGGCCTGTCGATCTAGTTGGCCTTGGTAAGATAAGTAGAGGGAGACCAAGACGACGATGGTTAGACTCAGTTTCTAACGATTATAGGTAAGTGGTATAGAACTAAATGGGGCCACAGCACTAGTTACAACTAGGGGATTCTAGCGACGTTTAGTAAATTCACAGAGGCTTGCAGACTGAACGTTGAAAGGCATAACGGTCTATAACGATAATGTATGTATGTCTGAAACTTAAAACTCAAAATATAATAGTAGATGAAAAGTATGGTCATTTCTTATTACATGAAATGCAAGTTCCTAAAACTATTCTGTTAATTCTCGAACAATGCCATATAGAGGTCCTCTTTACAATAGAGAGAAAGCTAAAGACAACAATTAAATGAAGGATGATGCACTAGTTTTTATGTTGCAAACTTTTGCTTACTCCCGTGTAAAACCTATTACTATTTTTGGTTTGTCCTGTCCAACTCGAGCACTTTTAATTTCGTGTGGCTATTTCTAGCCGAGTGCAGCCCTTGGAAGGCAGACCCTCCGATGAGGGTGGGCGGCATCTGCCTTGTGTAGGTATTGTGGTGGAGGACAGTGTTATGTGTGCTGTGTGAATTGCAGGGATGTTGGAAACAGCACAAACACCCAGCCCCCGGGCCATTGGAATTAACCAATGAAGGTTAAAATTCCCGACCCGGCCGGGAATCGAACCCGGGACCCTCTGAACCGAAGGCCAGTACGCTGACCATTCAGCCAACCAGTCGGACACTCGAGCACTAGTACTTATGCAGCTTATATTACAGGCCATTTCACTTCTGGAAAGCGCAAGAGCTATCGTCGATGATATTTTTGCCCACAAAGCTACAGCGAATCGATATGTATGGAAAGAGCTAGACGTGTCTAGGGAAATTGAATGCCGAAGTTATTTCTTCCAGCATCCACTAAACGATAACAGTAAGATGCAGGTTTTCTTTCTGACGCACTGCTTCTATTCAGATGCGTACAAAACAGGTGCTATATAAAAAGTATTTGTCGTCAATGGAATGCACATCAAATAGACAGAGCCTATAATCTATTAATGGCCGATACACTAAATTCTCTTCATCTACGGGTTTGTGCCAAACTAACTTCTTCGCACGTTTATCCTTATTTGCCTGGAGAGGAAATGAGAGTAACATAATATCTCAACTATTTACTAACGCAACCGCAAGTGGACTTAAATATTATTCTATAAGGGATATGAAGGAGTTGGAAGAAACTGAAGAAACGATTGAAGTAGGGTATTTTTACGGCTAGGGCGGAAACCTCGTTCTCCCAGATCGCTCGGCTAAGTTAAGCTAAGCTAACCTCACACCTTGGTTAAGTTATGGTAACTTCACACCTTGTGTAAGTTAAGCTATGCTAACCTCACACCTTGGCTGAGTTTAGCTAAGCTAACTTCACACCAGGGCCAAACCTCACACCTTCACAAGGCCAAACCTCACAATTTGACAAGGGCTGATTATCACGGGGGTCCAATCTCACACTCTAGCGGGACATAACCTTACAAAATTGATGGGGCCTAATCTCGTACTTTGCATAAGGGATTAACCTCTCATTTTGACTAAGTGTAAGGGCTCAAACTCACAGTGGTAAGAGCAGGGACCTAACTTCACCTCCTGGCAGGGGCTCAACCTCACACTTTGGTGGGTCTTATACTTTGGCGGAACCTTAACCTCACACTTTAGCTAAGAGCAGGGGCTTAACCCCACGCATTCGCTAAGAGCGGGCTTGCAACATATCAGGGCTTAAACTCACGCTGACCACGCGTAAGCTAACATAACCTAACCTAACTCAACCTAACCTAACTCAACCTTCCTTAACGTTAGCTAAGAGTGCGGAGAAAACTTCAGTGGCTGTTTTTTTAATGAGCAACTGCTCTTCTTTACGCCCGGCTGCCCTCTCGACAGGGCTTAACCTCACTAAGGCTGAGACAGGGGCTGAGGCTGAGGCTAACGCTGACCTAACTGACTGCTCGAAAAGTACTTAACGTTAGAGCGGAGTTAGCCTAACCGGCTATTTTTACACCAGGCTGCCCTTCCTTACATCATGTTGCCCCTCTCTAGACTGTTTTAACATTTTGAATTTAAAATTAAGTTTAGAATTAAAGAAGTCAGTTGGTGGAAGGGGGGTTGGAGGTGAACACAACCTAAACCGATTGTCCTAGAAAACAGATCTTTAGCTTAAAATTCATAACAAATTATCCTGTAACTGGTTATTGCGATCAGCTCACCCCGACTATTTCTTTCCAAAGTTTTGGGGTAAAAAATACTTTTGACGTTAAAAAATTTTGGGGGATACTTTACAAGACTTTTAGATTAAAAGTTAGGTAGGGGGTGAAAACCACCATATTTAACATTTAATAACACCTAAACCGATTTTCGTAGAAAATAGATTTTTATCTTAAAATTTATCAAAGATCCTCTAACCGGTGATGGAGATCAACTTACCTTCCACTGTTTTTTTTTTTCCAAAGTTTTAGGGCCAAATTACTTCTGAAGTTACAAATGTGTCGGAGGATGCTTTCAATGACTTTCAGAGTAAGAATGAGGTAGCGGGGTTAAAATAATCCTTAATTTTAATAATTTATTAACTTCTAAACTGATAGTACTAGAAAATTGATACTCAGCTTCAAATGTATCAAGCATTATCCTCTAACTGGTGATATAGATCAACTTACTCTCGACTGTTCTCTTCCAACATTTTGGGATCGAAATGACTTTTAACGTTAAAGATGTATCAAAGGATACTTTAAATGACGTTTAGAGTAAGAAAAAATATAGGTTGGCGTCAAAACAACCCTTAACTTAAACATTCAATATTCCGTAAAACGCTAGTTTATCAGACCGGCAATCAGACCTGCTATTGCCATCTGCTACTCGTTTAAATTCTCTGGCCTGCCATGTGAACTAGACCTACTGGTATTAGGTTCATTAGTACTCCACCTAACTTGCTGGGAATTTCCTGCACGCTGTTGTGATTGACCGTCCCTAGTGGTGTATCTTGGCTGAAAATGATTACGGTACCCGTTATGTTGATCTGTTCTGCTATATCTGCTTTCCCTCTGCTCTGTTGAATTATGTGAGTTTCCTCTGCTACTGCCAATATTCCCTAATGCTTCAAAACTACTAACAAGGGAACACAAACATGTGTTACACTCGGATCCGGTTGAAATATGGTAGGAATATTCATGGGGGGCTGTAGAATGCTAAGGTGAAACCTGCATGTGCCCAATGCAAGTCTGAACACCAACACTGAACAAAGAAATAGTCGTAAATTTAAAAGTGCCGCGGGAGTATCGGGGTGTGGCGGAGATGTAGGGAGGAGCGAAGCAGTGGACGTAAGTCAGCCGGGCTGTGTCGAGCCGCGCCAGCTGCCAGGCAGCGTATAGTCGGGCTGTTCGCTCAAGTCAAATGAATGAACCCCCCGCCCTCCTGGCCACTCTTCTTTACTACACCGCAGTTCGCACATACCTCGTATCTTCCCGATTAGAAACGTCAAAGCAGGTCAAGAGGCGCACATTGATTAGTCGTCCGACGAGACAACGTTCTTACAGTGACAGGCAAAATCTGACGTTCTTATAGTCATTTTTATGAATGGTGACGGTATATTTACTTTAACATTGTATGGTAATAATTGATTTTTTACACCTAGATACAACAAAATGCCCACTACAGAAGTCAGCCAATGCGTGGAATGTAGTAGTGTGCCTTCAGAATTGTTTTGCAGAGTTTGACAAAAAGACACCCCATTTTCTGATGATGAAAGGAATTTGGGATTGGAATTATATCGTAAATAGATCAGTCTATTTATATATATTTACTTTTAAGAGAAAAACAAGCGTTCACAGGAATTGCGTTCTTGTCGCCGTTTTACAGGTCTAATTGCCGACAGGGTTTTGGATACCGATGTGAAAGTCGAACTGGATGGCACATTAGATATGCCAGATGATGACTTTGTTTTCGAGGAAGACAATATTGAAATAACGATATTTGAACTCGTCTCCGAAAATGTTGCTCTTAAACCTGCATCCACAACAAAGGCTGAACGATGCCTAATGCCAATAAGTTATAAGAAGAAGGTCGTCGAATATTTGTGAAACAAAGGTGGGAAACAGAGGAGCTTCGCATCAGTGAAGCACAGGTTTCGTAAATTAAAGTGCCGGGAAGAGCTTTACAGGAGGGGGCAACAATTGGAAAACGGTGGCACAATGGGATAAAAAATAAATTTGTTACGAAGAAGACTTATCAAAAGTTCAAAGAAAGTAGACAACGAAACAAAATTGTTCACGATATACATATTAAAAAAATGGGCCTTAAAGTACGCTCGTCTAGTTACCTACGACACTTTTTGAGCGTCTAATTCCTGGGTAATGAGTTTTAAACAGAAATCTCGATAGCTGCAGTCGCTTAAGTGTGGCCAGTGTCCAGTATTTGGGAGATAGTAGGTTCGAACCCCACTGTCGGCAGCCCTGAAGATGGTTTTCCGTGGTTTCCCATTTTCACACTAGGCAAATGCTGGGGCTGTACCTTGATTAAGGCCACGGCCGCTTCCTTCCCACTCCTAGATCTTCCCTGGCCCATCGTCGCCATAAGACCTATCTGTGTCGGTGCGACGTAAAACAACTAGCAAAAAAGAAAAAAAAGAAAAAAAGAAAGATCTGCAAATTCGTATAAAAAATACCAGTTTGAAGAAGAAGATACTAATTGTAACGCGACACTCTTTGTGGAAGAAGTGTCGCAATTAATAGAAAGTCACGGCCCAGAGTGTGTGTTCAATACTGATCAGTCTGGTTTTCATGAAGAGTTCCATTCTGGTAGGATCCATAATGAACGAGGAGAAAAAGTCGTATTAGTGGAAGTACAATCTGTGATTTCGCTAACTCATAGCTACACAATACAGCCAAAAATTTCGGCAGATGGACAATTACTGCCGAAGTTGCTAGTGCTGTTGAAAGAAAAAAAAATGACAAATTTGTTCCTAATATAGAAAATGAACTATTTACCGCACCAAATGTGTACACTTTGCCTTCAAAGTCTGGAAAACTTACCAAAGAACTTGTACAGAAATGATTACGGGATGTTTATTGTCAGCTAGTACCAGAGTTCTCAATTCGTGGACCGGACAGAAAGAAGAAAATATTTTAAATGCTAGAATTGGCACTAAGAACATCATTAATGTTCAAACAATTCCGAAAGGAGCCACTGGACTTATCCCCGGCCCTTAGATGTTTTGGGCTTCCGCATTTGGAAGCAATTTATTCGTTTGTTGTACGATTTAATTTTGTTAAACTCGTTAGACATCAACGTACATTTAAGGAACAACCTTTAAAAAGTGCAATCTTTGACGCACAACCAATTCTCCCCTCCGCGCTTTCGTTAATCGAGTCGATTATTGTTTCGAAGAAGAGCCTTCCGATAATCAATGTAACACTTACGAAAGTGACAGCGCTGTAAGGTGTGCATGTTGCACACAGTATCTGTGCCTTGTCCACTTTTTTTTTTGTACCGAGCTCGATAGCTGCAGTCGCTTAATTGCGGCCAGTATCCAGTAATCGGGAGATAGTGGGTTCGAGCCCCACTGTCGGCAGCCCTGAAGATGGTTTTCCGCGGTTTCCCATTTTCACACCAGGCAAATGCCGGGGCTGTACCTTAATTAAGGCCACGGCCGCTTCCTTCCAATTCCTAGGCCTTCCCTACCCCATCGTCGCCTGTGGTTACGTCTCAAAACTCACGAGTCTCAAAACTCACGGGCTATAATTAGTAACAAATAGTATCAAAACTCACGACTACAAACTGGTAGCTAAAGTAAACAGTCTAATGAGTCTCAAAATTCACGAATCCGGACAGGCGGTGCTTGCAATGACTGCAGGAGGGATGCGGTGCGCGGTGACTCACGCTTCTCTTCCACCGACTTAAAAAGTTCAGTCACCCAGGTAGCAGATTGCCTATAGGTTGTTTATCTATTTTCTTAAATAATTTACGAGCCCCTGGGGCCCCTTTTTAGTCGCTTCTTACGACAGGCAGGGGATACTGTGAATGTTATTCTGCCACCCCAACCGACGGTGGAAAGATAATGGTTAGTGAATGAAAGAGACCGAGGTGTATTATTATCATTATTTTAAAAATATTTTGCTGTTGTCTTAAAGCTAATATAATGCATTTTCCCTTTCACATAAATTTATAATTATGACGTGTGGCCTCCGGGGAGGTCTGGTGCAGGTCTTTAGACTTGACGCCGTATAGGCGACTTGCACATCTGTGAGGATGAGGCCCTACCTAAGATGAAGTCTAATGCTGAAGATGGCACGAACACCCAGTCTCCGAGCCATAGGAATTAACTAATGAAAGTTAAAATCTACCACCCGACCGGAAATCGAACCCGGGAACCCTGAACCATTTGGACAAAAGGCCAGCATGCTAACCATTTATGCAAGCAGCTGGATGACACAAAATTAAAATACCGGTAGGTATATTGCCCGCTGCTAATTAAAAGAAACTGTCAGATGCTAGTACTGGGACTTAGTTCCATAATGCGGCCAGAAGGCGGCATTTACTTTAATAAGGAATTTTATTTAGAGATATTAGAGATCAAGACAGTTAATTCACTCATTTAGTTTCAACATTTGGAGGTTCATTTGGAAAAAGGCGTATTTCTAATTTTCGTAAGTGTTCATCTATTCGTTTACTTCAATCGGTTATCTACCAGACACATTTCAACCGGAAAAAAGAAATATATCCATGACGCATCCTATTATTCCGCGCGATATAACTGAGTGATATTTGAAACTCATTCGATCATTTGATTTGATTATTCATTCGATTATTTAAATGATCCGACGGAAGTTATTTAATTATTAAAGTATTCGAACCGGGCGAGTTGGCCGTGCGGTTAGGAGCGTGCAGCTGTGAGCTTGCATCCGGGAGATAGTGGGTTCGAACCCCACTGTCGGCAGCCCTGAAGATGGTTTTCCGTGGTTTCCCATTTTCACACCAGGCAAATGCTGGGGTTGTACCTTAATTAAGACCACGGCAGCTTCCTTCCCATTCCTAGGCCTTTCCTATCCCATCGTCGCCATAAGACCTATCTGTGCCGGTGCGACGTAAAACAAACAGGAAAAAGAAAGTACTCGATTATCCTATCACTAATGGGGTGGACATTTATCCATTCAAAGAAGGACTGGCCTTGCTCATGAGTTTTGAGACTGGCGCAGATAGAGAAACTTACTTTCTGATTCTCTTCCAGGAATTCGTGAGTTTTGAGACTGGCCCAGGTAGAGAAACTTGTTCTTACTAATCCTCTTCCTGGAATTCGTGAGTTTTGAGACTCGTGAGTTTTGAAAGTCGTGAGTTTTGAGACGACACGGTCGCCTGTGTCTGTGCGACGTAAAGCAAAAAAACAAAAAACAAAAAAACCCACTTTTTTTGTAAACAATCACTATTGCACTAATTACAACGAGTAACACGAACTCGGGCTTGAATTTTTCAAACCTTATTGGCATCGTTGTTTAAACATCGTCCTTTGTACACTTGTTTCATATGCTGTTTTCATATTTACATTTTGCACACCTGATCGGGAAGTTAAGGGCAACGCGCTAATTATACGCTGCCTGCCTGCTTGCGCGGCTCGACACAGGGTGTGGTCCCATTTGCGATCAGTCTCATTTGCGATCACTCAGGTAGAATACAAGACTAATTTATTTTGACTGTCCCATTTGCGATCACTCTTATCAGTGACATACAGTCAGGTTGCTGTGACGGAATTCCATACTGAAGGACTGGTACAGGAAGACATCCCTCAAGTAAATGGCGAAACTACATACTAGGATTCTTACGAATCTTATGTTGACTAATTAAATTACTTATATTTACCGTTTGAGACTGATGCGTTAATATAGGGACTGACAGAGCATAAACAGGACTCAAATGAAACTTTTATTTAAAGTTACCAGATGGTTGTGGGTGTAAAGGCGGTTAAATGAGTTTTAACAAGTCGGGCAAAAGACGGGCGTATTAAAACAATTGACACTTTGCTTCTTCGATCGTGCTACCCTTTTTGAAGCAATTGTAGCTCACCTCAGACTTAACAGTAAACTTGCACTTTCTTATACAATAGGGGGCACTATTAAATTACTGTTTAAATAATGCTCACTGTTCAAATATTCATACTGACACTTTAAGTTAACAGCTGCTCAATATATAATCAGCCTATGTTCATCTATCTGTATATATGTCTACCCCTTAGCCTCGTTTCTTGATACCGGGTCGGGATGAGATGAGATTAATGTATACGGTATGTTTCTACGGCCGGATGCCCTTCCTGGCACCAACCTCAGTTGAGAAGCTAATGAAGATGAAATGTGTTATGGCGAATGAAATTGGGTAAGAGGTGAGAGGACTCAGTTCTGGCCTATGGATAGGAACTGTATCGGCATTTGCCTAGAAGGAAAAATATTAAACCACGGAAAACCATTCTGAGAACAGCCGACGGCGGGGTTCGAACCCACGCGTTTCCCGAATGCAGAGCTTGGCTCCATAGCCGTGGCGCGTTTAAACGCGCAGCCACTCATCCTACTTTCACTTATATAAATAAAATGATAATTTTTGTCAGTACGCTCGAATTAGATGTACAAGATTGTAGAACTTAATGTTAAGAAAATGTTCAGATTAAAATAAGTTGAAGAAATGATAATTCTGTAATGTTATCCCGAAAAGATGAGATTGTATTCGGGAAATAGTGGGTTTGAATCCCATTTTCGGTAGCCCTGAAGATGGTTTTCCGTGGTTTCCTAGTTTCACACCAAGCAAATGCTGGGGCGGTACCTTAATTAAGGCCACGGCTCCTTCCTTCCCACTCCTAGCCCTTTCCTATCAAATTGTCGCCATAAGACTTACCTGTGTCGATGCGACGTAAAGCCAGCGATTAAAAAAGTGCATGTCACCAAACATCCCTGACTTTTCGGTAAATTTCTGTAAGAGTATCAATTATATAAATCACAAGGCTTGCCTTTCTTCGTCTCAATGACCTCCATGTCGTAAGTAAGCACGCAGATAACAACATAACAACAAAAGCTACATCAACGATGGATGTCTACAGCTGGATTAATTACAGTATGTTAAATACTGTAGACCTTTACGTTTTTTTCTTTTGCTAGTTGCTTTACGTCGCATCTACACAGATAGGTCTTATGGCGACGATGGGATAGGAAAGGCACAGGAATGGAAAGGAAGCGGCCGTGGCCTTAATTAAGGTACAACCCCAGCATTTGCCTGGTGTGAGAATGGGAAAATACGGAAAATCATCTTCAGGGCTGCCGACAGTGGGGTTCGAACCCACTATCTCCCGGATGCTTGCTCACAGCTGCGCGCTCCTAACCGCACGGCCAACTCGCCGGGTACTAATATTACCTCAACAAACCTCAAGAGAGAGGGAACGGGTTGGAAGAATCCTTATCACAAGGTTGTGTGGAGTAACCCTAATTATTAGCAGTCCCCTTGCTGCTTGGATGTTAGAAAACCTGATCGGCTGTTGATAATTTTACAGTGGTTGCAAATGGGACAAGAACTGGCCTTTCTTCACATTCTTGTTTACTACTGTAATGGCAGTGATCGCAAATGGGACACCTTTTGCTGTGATCACAAATGGGACACAACCCGACACAGCCCGGTTGGCTCACGTCCGCTGCTTCGCTCCTCCTTACCTCTCCGCAACACTTTGATACTCTAGCGGCACTTTGAATTTTACGTGTTCAATTTTGGCGTTTAAACTTAAACTGGGCACATGCAGTTTCCACCTTAGCATTCTACTGCCTCCCACGAATATTCCTAACAAATTTCAACCGGATCCGTGTGTAACACGTGTCTGTGTTCCCTTGTAAGTAATTTCTCCATCCCTTGTATCGTGTCCACTTGTTGCATACAAGCCACCTCGTCAATTCTATCAGGGAAATGCCTTGATAGTAATCTTAGTATGTCCGTATCAGCCGAAATCCATTCTAAATTCTTACGTATCATGACCTGAACTAAAAAGTACTCCGTCATGGAAACTCCTTCGTGTGGATGAAATTTGCCAAACACGATGTCCGGTTTCATAGCTAGGAAAATGGTTAGCGTGCTTGCCTTTGGTCACAGGGGTCCCGGGTTCGGTTCCCGGCAGGGTCGGGAATTTTAACCATAATTGGTTAATTTCGTTGGCACGGGGACGGGTTGTATGTGTCGTCTTCATCACCATGTTATTCTCATCACGACGCACAGGTCGCCTGCGGGCTTCAGATCGAAAGACCTGCATCTGGCGAGCTGAACTTTCCTCGGACACTCTCGGCACTAAAAGCCAAACGCAATTTCATTCCATTTTCGCTAAACACGATTCTTTCTCGCTCACGTCTTTGAATAGCTTAATTCTAAAACTTTACAGTAAATTACTTTTTAATGAAAATGAAAATCCACAGCCTGTTTCCAGTCTTTCGACCGGGTCAGGAATGGAATGAATGAAGCCCCCACCTACCGGCGAGGTTAGAAATTGTGCCAGCCGCCGAAGCCTGTCGCACTCCTCTGGGGAAATGATAAATGACTGACAGATGAAATGAAATGATATTGGAGAGTGTTGCTTGAATGTAATACAAAGTATGACAGGGAAAACCCGAGTACCCAGAGAAAAACCTGTCCCGCCTCCGCTTTGTCCAGCACAAATCTCGCTTGGAGTGACCGGGATTTGAACCATGGAACCCAGCGGTAAGAGGCCGGCACGCTGCCGCCTAAGCCACGGAGGCTCCCAAATTTCATTTGAAATTCACCTAAATTTGGCATGTTTTTCCTATACGCAGGAAACCATGACCTCGTTTCTCCTACAAAAGTATTTCCAATAATGTTGCCAATGATGCTTTCACGGCCCGCACTTACAGACACGATACAGTATAGGCTTTTGGGCTTATGCCGTGTCAAGAAAATAAGGTGAAATTCTTTACGTTTCGCAGAGAACTGTGCTCTGCGTCATCAGACGGAAATCTCGACTGTCCACGAGAAAGGCTTCTTAAACAATGACTTTTTGAAATTAGACATTATAATGGAAGTGGAAATGGTACGTTCATTCGTCACCAGATAGCTCCCCAGACGTAGCACATTGCTAGCGTTCGAATCGGAAGCTGACCGTACCATCCGAATCAATCTAAGAGTGTCCCATAACACGTGTTCGTAACATATGACATTGACAGTTGTTTGACATTGACACAAGCCTGGAATGAAACATCTGGCGATGAGGAACGCACGAATTTGTAAAACACCGAGACGAAATAACAATAGTGAAGGGACAGGGAAGGGAACTACCTACGTAAATCCTTAATGGCCTGCAACTAGGTATTACTTAATTCATAGCAAGTGTCCCTGTTGAAATTGTTAGGATTTCTACGTATTTCTACAGCTTCCCGTATAATCCTGGACCTGTAGTGTCTAGCGTGGGTAAGAGCTCGAGCATATTGGAACATGACATCATGACCCGACGATAGAGCGTGCTCAGCTATTGCCGATTTGTCTGGCTGGTTGAGATGGATATTACGTTCATGTTCCTTGATACGGGTACCAATGGACAGGCATGTTTGGCCAATGTATACCTCACCGCAAGTACAGGGAATTTTGTATACCCCAGGATGTAAAAGTGGGGACAATTTGTCCTTGGTTTTATTCAGACTGAGAGCAATTTTAGTGGCGGTGCCAAACACAGTTTTTATATTGTGTTTGAAGTGGACCTTGGCAATTCGATCTTTGGTGTTGTGAATGTAAGGCAAGAAGGCAGTTCTCTTCACTTCCTCATCCTATGAGCTGTGCTTGGTCGTTTCTCTGGGATGCAGGGCTCTATGAATCTGCAAACCGCTGTAACCATTATCCTTGAACGTGCCTTTGAGCGTGTATACCTCCACCTGGATATTTGATGGCTCACAAATTTGTCTCACCCTCTTGGCGATTGTCGTGAGAATGCCTTGCTTTTGTGTTGGGTGGTGGTGAGAATCTGCATGAATATAGCGATTTGTTTGGGTAGGCTTACAATAGACGGTATGTCCTAAGGAGATGTCCGGTTTCTTTCTTACTAGAACATCCAAGAAAGGAAGGCATCCGTCCGACTCCATCTCCATAGTGAACTTAATTGAAAGATGTTGCTGATTTAGGTGGTTTAGAAATAGATGAAATTTCTCAGGACCTTCTGTCCAGACCACAAATATATCGTAAACATACCTCCACCATATCATAGGTCTGACGGGCGCCGAGGCAATAGCCTCCTTCTCAAAATGCTCCATAAAGTAATTAGCCACTACGGGCGAAAGTGGACTTCCCATAGCCACTCCGTCCATCTGTTCGTAAAAACTCCTACCCCACAAGAAATAGCTGGAAGTCATACAGTGATAAAATAGCTTAGTAATGTCTCAGGGAACAGATGTTCAATGAGAGACATGACCGTGTCAATCGGCACTTTATTCAACAAGGTCTCCACATCGAAACTCACCAAAAGTGCATTTGGTTGAAGGGTTATGGTTGCATACTTGCATAATTTTCGTGCTGGCTGGGCCCTGCCAACACGCGTCGCTTTTAGTGGGGGACGCCCTAGCCGTGGTTCCGATTCCATGAGACATTTCCATAGAGATGTGACGGTATGCTTTTACGGCCGGCTTGTCACGGAGCCTGTCGCCAAGCATTTTAGAGCTGCTGCCAGCAGGTAGTTAGGCCGCTCCAGACCTGAAGAACAGACGCCTTTTGTAGCCGCTCTTTTGGAGAAGACACGCTACGTTCCTCCTTGCATTGACTCCCAGAAAGAGAGTGCCCCGTCTGCCAACTACACCGTACCGATGGTCTCCATCTCCGCCGACGTTGCCATTAAGGACTTTGACACACTTCCATCACTGATGAAAGTTATTTCTAGTGCGGCCTCAAAACCACGAAAATACAACCAGGATTGTTTGTCCTGGAGGCAGCTCTTCCGCTCTCTCCGCCGTTGGGAATCAAACTCCTTTTCTGTCTTTGAGACCGTTGGCCAGGTTTCACCTAGTAACCCTAGGCAGGGGCCCTTACAGGTTACTACCATCCGGAGCCAGATGGACCCAGGATTATTTAACAAGGTGTTACTCCTCCCCTTCCTCCTTCCCCATCACTTGCGAGATGGGGCCGCGTACTTGGGACCGGCAATGGTGGAGTTAATGTACTGCACCCATGAGCGGATGTGCGTAATTAATGCATGAATTAAATGTTTAATAATTCGCATACTGGAATACAGCAGTAGGCTGGGGAAAGCTGGCAGTCTCACAAAGCAAAATTCTGGTGCCGTTCAGACTGCAGGACGAACCGCAGAACACGTCTTAAGGCACGGACAGCATATAGCTGGCCTAAGTGGTACATCCAATAATGTTTACGATGCCGACGAAAAGTGGAAACTTTCTACTCGGTTCTCACGACAATCACGCGTTGGAACTTGATCTACTTAGAAGTGCGAGAGAGAAACCAATAATACCCGTCAACCCTTGGCAGGAAATGGAAGCATCCATGCTGCGAAGAGCGCGAACGTCTCAGCCAATCACAAAATTGCAAATTTAAATGTTTTGTCATAGCGGGAATCTACAGCCAGTATTTCGCGATTTGGAGCCCGGAGTAGTTGTGGAAAATGGTGTCCTGACTTCCTAACAATATTTGAGGATTTATCAGTGCAAATGTGTGATTAATTAGTGATTAATTAAGAAATTTTTAACTTTACATGGAAGGGTGGTATCGCCCAGGAAGTGAACCATCATGGCGGGAAGACGCCATTCTCTGGAAGAAAATAAAGCCAGTGACGCGCTCTGTCATACGAATTACCCTGTGATCGTTTCTCACAGCGCTATATAACACGTAAATCGGACCAAAATTAGGAATGTTTTGAACATATTTCCTAAAACTTTAACCTACGGACGTATGATAAATCGGTCCCAAGTGCAAGATGACTACGCCACATCCCTTCCACAGAACTATTTTCGAAGTGGGGGGAGGACTGTTTACAAAACCAACGAGCAGTGTGGTGAATCTTCAGTTGTTTAATCCAGTCCTGCACGGAGTTAGTTCAGTCAGTTGTGTGAATTCTGAGTCTTGTAGGAACGCGATCAGAGACACTTGGTGGCATCCGAGTGAGCAATGTATTTACTTGTGAGAGTAATATTTCAGGAGAAATGAACACTTTGACAAACTTTTATTTAATTTTAATTTATGCAGAGATAATCAGGCAATAGCTACATTTTCAACACTTGCCTTAAATGAACTTACACAAACAAACCGAGAGGGACAATGGATCACGTCGTAACACGTAACAGCATAAAATTTCCCTAATCCACGTGTAGTATAGATATTTGTTAAAAGGTCATTTTTTTTGGAGGACGATTAGTATAAAAATTCTCCACACATCATTGGGAACATTACATTTAACTTGTTTTCATCACTTTCAAAGAACTATTATGGCAAGCGAGATATTACGGGAGCAGAATTAGTTAAAGCAGTTACAGGAAGGAGAATGACTTTGTGCTAAGACCTTGAGTCCAATGTTATGTTCAGAGGAGGTGAATAACCAGTAAGCCTTACACAAACAAACTGAGAGGGGTGTGAGAGACACAGCAGGAGGCCAGGCAGGTAGCGGAGAGCAGACTTTCGACTTCACGTCAGGTGTTTAATGCAGTGTTATTGTATAATCTTCATTGGAGTGCTAGAAAATGCGAGTGTTTATGTAAATGTGGACGTGTGCAACGCCATCATAAAAATGTATCAAGTATGTGCGTGTGATATTTCGGATTACCACATCAGCTTCAAGATGGAATACTAATTCATCATGACAGAGCCCGGAGGGTGATCCAACCTGCCTCCAGCACTAAGGTAATGAGCAACAAAATGTATAAATAAATATGTAGGGCTATGAACCAATCGATGATCAAATCTAGCTTAGACTGTTAGATAGGATTGTAAATAATTCACGTAATAATAATAATAATAATAATAATAATAATAATAATAATGGTGAGCAAGTGTTATTTGCGTACTTTCTTTAAGTAAATGTGTTTGCATATTATTTCTGGATCATTTTGAAGTAAGTCATTTTGACAGATTAGAATCCTGTTTTACTAGAGTTTTAAATAAGTGTAGTTCAGATAATAATAATAATAATCATGTTATTATATCGTTGGTTATGAGCGATATTTTTGTTGACGTTATGATTTTGTAGATGCCGCCTTGTTGATTTTAATGTTTACCTTTGCTACTAGCGCATTCAGTTTATTTCATGTTATGTAGTCATTATTCAGATGACCGTTTCCGGTAGCTCTCATACCTTGTATTTTCGCGACGATTTGGTTGACACGCGAGTGTTTATTTCTGTGTGTAAATGCGGTTACACATTTCAAGAGCCGTGTGTTTGAGAGGCAATCTCGTCGTTTTAGTAACATAGTTAATGACAGGAAGCCATTGATAAGTTAGCTCTGATATTTCATATATGTGACGCGGAGGATGATCAAAAGATCGAGCAAAGTGAATAATAATATCCCTGATGATCTGCGTTGAAAATGGAAATGTGATATTTGGACCATGTCATGAACAGTGTCGTAAGAAATGGAGATGTGAACGACAGATATTTCGCCCGCCGGATACGAGCGAGGCCGTATTATGAGTTACTACGTCGAGAATATTGATGAATAAATAGAATTGAGAGATGAATAATTTAACCGAGAGTGTTAAATATATGACGACATGTTAGATGGTTGTAGGCGGAAAGCCTGTATTGTTTCAAATAGTTTCCAGGGAAAGTAGATGCTCGGAAAATATTCAAGTTAAAGCACCAGGTAATGTGTGAGCAGAGCGACGAATCAATGTGTGTTTTGACAGTCATGTAGAATCATGGATGACATGTAATACCAGTAATTATTGTCCGTAAAGATTGAATAGTGTCATAGCCAGACATTTTTCGTCTGAGGTTAGAAGATTGCCATCAAATTCACATATTTTTCTTACTTGAGGCAGGGTAGATTTTCTTTATACTCCGATATTTGCGCATTTTATTTTTAAACTTTCAGCAGGCAGCGATTTTTGGGATCTAGATTTTTGTTATTATTATCCTTTCTTTGTGTGTATTTTATCACCGTATTATTTTAGAATCTGATCATACGTGAATTGTTTGTATTTGATTTATGCAAATAGAACAGGTGTAGTCAGGTTATTTTTTTTATTTCAGTATTTTGGAGCAGGGTTTCTCCATTAACATGTTCCTTTATGCAAATAAGATTTCATGTGTTAGGGTAAGAGATCATCGATTAGTTCATAGTCAAAACCATAGTAGTGGTATGCTCATACCAGAAGACAGTCAGAAATTACCAAGCCTTAGAAATCCACTACATTCACTTAGGAAAATGAAGCGATCTTTAATAAGCAGTTGCATCATAAGTGCCGCAAATGAATTATATAAATGAGATGGGATCTGCCTCCATTTAGTGGTGGTACCACAAATATGAATTCGCAATGAAAATGCAGGCAGCGGCAAATGAAGTAAAATTAATAATGTAAAGGGATCGCTTTCATTTAAGATGTAAACATGGGGCACTTGGCCTAATTAATTTAAGTATTTTAAGTCCAGACTATCACAGTCGTGCGAGTAAGGTTTAACTAATTAAATGAGTGATCGTAGCACTCAGGTTCATGTTTCAATAAAAAAAAAATTGTTTTCAGCCACGGGTAGTTAAAAATGTGCCAATGGTTATGTGGCAGATGAAGTACAATGTTCATGGTTGTCTTGTTTTTCTTTTTTTTCTCTCCTTTTATTTGTTACACATGGTTAGTGCATTCCATGATTATTTTAGAGTTGGGTGTTTCCCAACTGAATTTGAATATGGGTTAAGTATTTTATAAACACCTCTGAGTCAGTGTCAATTTAATGACTTAACCAATTAATTGATTAACTACGCAAGTTTGTTTTGAAGGACATTTTCCAATATATTACAAAATCAGTTATTCAAATGAGGTGGCATTTCTGACCAGTGTTTTGGATTTGTCACGTCATCGTCATGGAGACAGTGGTTCGACGTAATCTAGAATATTTAAATTTGATCGACCTTCAGTCGGAATTTATTAAAGCAGATGATTGAGTTATTGTAATGCAGATTTTTTTTAATTGTTTAAATTTCAATTTCATTTCACTTTGTTTTATTTTTCACCAGTTTATTTTCAATTTTTACACTTTGCACTTTCATATATGCGCATTCAGTTTATTTCATGTTATGTAGTCATTATTCAGATGACCGTTTCCGGTAGCTCTCATACCTTGTATAAATATGTAGGGCTATGAACCAATCGATGATCAAATCTAGCTTAGACTGCATCATAAGTGCCGCAAATGAATTATATAAATGAGATGGGATCTGCCTCCATTTAGTGGTGGTACCACAAATATGAATTCGCAATGAAAATGCAAGCAGCGGCAAATGAAGTAAAATTAATAATGTAAAGGGATCGCTTTCATTTAAGATGTAAACATGGGGCACTTGGCCTAATTAATTTAAGTATTTTAAGTCCAGACTATCACAGTCGTGCGAGTAAGGTTTAACTAATTAAATGAGTGATTGTAGCACTCAGGTTCATGTTTCAATAAAAAAAAAAAAATTGTTTTCAGCCACGGGTAGTTAAAAATGTGCCAATGGTTATGTGGCAGATGAAGTACAATGTTCATGGTTGTCTTGTTTTTCTTTTTTTTCTCTCCTTTTATTTAATAATTAAATTAATTATTTAATTATCTCCCGATTGCTTGCATTCGGGAGATAGTGGGTTCGAACCCCAAATTCAGCTGCCCTGAAGATGGTTTACCGTGGTTTCCCATTTTCACACCAGGCAAATGCCGGGGCTGTACATTAACCAAACGCAATCAATCAATACCAGTCCAGCATCACAAAATAAAATCAACCATAATTAATTATCATCAAAAAACGAAATGTTGAGAAAAGGTAATAAAAAAGCAAAAGAACTAAGGGAAGAAAATACCAAGAAAACTAAGTCCCCAGGAACCTAAAAAGATAATAGAGTATCAATTCAGGAGGGAAAATAATGGAGTAAAACAAACAAGTCCACGAGTAATACCGAAATAAAATTAAAACCTTCGGGTTTCACTGAGATGAATTTCACTTCCGTTTAAACTCCGTTCAATAAATTAAATTCTTCACTTTAAAAAAAAATGTTCGAACACATAAAATATTGGTGGAATGTTTCTTACACCATCTGACTCTTTTTTGGATGACAATTGCTGACGATCGCTCTTCGTAATTACTTCATGAATAAGATTAGGGCGAGTTAACTGGAAACTTGAACCACCAAATACTGAAACAGAACCCGAAGATCAAAATAATTTCTAATAACCTTCAAACCGAAATAAACCGTAACCAACAGAAAATATGAAAGTAAGGAAGGGATAACCTAACCATAAAATTAATGAACGTTTAAAACTCGAAACACGTTTAAACCAACGGCACATTATTAAATAAATTAAAGAAATATTTAATAGAGATTCGCCTAGTAAGTACGAAGGACGGTTCAACAGGAATCTACATTTTACGAAGGTTTACAATGTTAGATTTTCATAGTACTCTCGGCACAATAATTTAGTTTAGCTGTATATTACCAGCAAATTATTTTATTAATTCGAAAGTTAGATGCTTAATTTTCGAATTAATTTTATAAATTTGTTATTACATATAATTTAATTTCATGTAATCAAATGTCTCCAACACAACAGATAAATATTGGTATTCACAAGCCGTTGCGTCAACATCTTGGAAATCTAGTACATTGCGAGAAACCAGGCATAATGAAAAAATATTTCTAAAATTTCAATTTGAAACGTTCAACAAGTTCGTAATAGTACTGTGCCCTGACAGCAGTCCCTGTGACCATGTTGTAAATTTTAATTCTGTATCTCAAGGTTGGGTTAAGCCGCGGCGAAGCAATGCAGTCGGAGATCCATGAAGGCTCCACTCAAGGGACGTGCAAGTCCGACGAGTTGGGACACAGGTTAATTAAGTGGACTGTTATCATCGTGGCTTTTAACGTAGAATGTAATCATCATTTTCTGCCTAAATTACGTGAGTGTTCCGCAATAGAGTATTAAGAGATCGAAGATATTGGCATATTCGACGAGACACATTGACCAACATTTTATCTTATCCTAAATTAAATAACTATTCTAATGTTCCTACGCTACTTTAAATGAAAACTCCGTAAAATGTTTTATTTTATGGAAGGATCTCCCGTTTAATGACTTTAAAATGACTTTAAATGCATCAATTATATTAAAAGCAAATTATTGGCAACACAAATGGATATAAAAGGAAAATGTTATGTTAAATTGAAAATAAATACCTAACTTCAAGCTCTTGTTACAAATGAATACAACATCGTCAATCGAAACTAAAAGAGACAAAGTGTCCCTCTGCTGAAGGCTTACATAGAAAGATCAGTCATCAATCTCGCATTTTTTTTCAAAAATAAATCACTGGGAATTATAGAATCGTCCACTTCAGAATGTTATTTCCTACCCGAATATCTCATAATATTCCGTCATTTCTCCTTTAAAAATCATCGCACTATATGTCAGTATCTGTCTATCTAGCAACTTGAAAATTACCGTTATTCTAACCATATAAAATCACCATAAATGCAATAGAAATGTTTGAAAAACACAGGATCATAACATAATGTAATATCCATCAAAATCATGCTTTACAAGACAGACTCGATCCTCCCGTACATTCATCGGTGACCGCACCTAGATAAAAAAAACATCAAGAGACATTGCAACATCTACAATAACCTTGTCTAACTACGTTGATTCTGCGCCTCCGGATACCACTGCGTCGTTTGACCTGGAATACTACATTAGCTCTAGGCGTCAACTCAAATAATCTACAAAATCCAACTAGCAAAGAAATGGTTTACTTACCATAGAAGATCATATTTCTTTTACGACATAGCCTCAATATCTTTACGTTACCGATTATCTTGCGAAGATTCTAAACATCCCTTTAAAATCGTGCGCTCTGGTCAATCTTGTATTTAAATAGGATAAATGTGACGACCAACTACTAGTGTTCGTGAGTGCAACATCCTATAATATTATTCTAAAATACGGCCTCGTACCTAAATAAATTATTCATCACGACAACAACAAAATTCACGCATGACCAACATAGTTCCTACCGTCAATACCATCATCAGGACCTTCACATAACATCATCATAAAATTCGCAATCCTAATGACACGTCTATAATCATCACATCTCTCTATCCACGTAAATATTTTCAAAGATTCTACCGTAACTAACACCTTATTACATCGCACAACTCGTCATGCACAGCGAATTCACACTACTAAAGAACAATCTATTCAGGCAATTACGTAAAATTACTAAATACGTTGCCGCATTAATTCCATATCACCACAATAGTATCGCACTTTTATTATCGAACACTGTATTACCACACAAGCACATAACATTTTGAAGACCACAGAATCGCACGTCGCAAAATACCGAGCTCCTCCGAGGTATTCTGAGCTACATGTTAAAATTAACGTTCATTACCATAACACCATTACGGTACCAATAACATCCATGTCGAAGAAACTTTCGTAAAATCTTGCTAGCAAACATTAAAGAAATCTTACACAGCTATCGCATATTATCACAACGTAGTCTGGCTCACCACACTAGACGTAACGATCATAAATATTACAACGCAATGTTCAACAAATAACGGTCGCTTTCAAGTTAAAATTGTTCATGTCAAAATTGACAACAAAATAAATACTACTCTACAACTACAATAAGCAATTACGTGGCGGAATATGTATAAGATATTCAAGTACTCATCCTGGGTTGTTGCTCCACGACGGTGTCACCTTCCGAGTTCAGCTCTCACTCAATAACATTATCAAGTATTGTCCATCACCTTTCTGATCAGATCCTTTGAGGTCCCTCTATTTTAGTTGTTCATGTTGATACGTGCACACATTGTATCTGAATAAATAACTGCTGACGGTTCCATGTTACCTGAAACTCAGAGATATCAATTAGAACAAGGTCATACACCTTAATACAATTTTAACAGTTCAAGCGATACACTTCCCTTTTCATTCAATAACAAGATATCTTGTTTTACAATATTGTATGTTTATAATATGCCAATATCTCTTTAGTAACTCCTTTCAATACAATCTTTTCCCTATGAATTCTTGCTTCCGATCTTTCTGAGGTGCAGATTTAGAGTATATCAACTTCTTCAGAGACAAAACAGATTCTACCACAACATAATAATTGCAGACGGTTTGCTTTTCAGAATTCTTCTCAGCTTCTAGCTCCCATATGTTTCTGACAATTGGAAACATTTGACACATAATGTAAGACGATCTCGTACAAATCAGCTGTACTAGTAAAGGAACTTATTTAATAATTGCCGCCTCGTATTTAGGTTAGTAATCGACAGTTTCCTTTCTTCATCTCGATCGTCGGATCGTGCGAGACTAGATGTACAAGGTATGGCCCTCTCATATGAATTTATTGTTTACATATTTCATGGCCCTCAGTAACATTCTGTCATAGATATTCTGCCGTTCATGCATTCCGGAAACTTTACTTGAAGAATGCGTATTATTCATATAATCCTGCCCTATGTTTCACGATGTTTAACTTTCTGCTAATATTTCCGAGATACCACGGGGTTTAGAGCTGGTTATCAATCTGCTGATATCTTCAATTCGGCGATGCCGTTCACGTAATTAGACAAATCAACTGCCTTCTAATTCATCTGGAGGTGTGATAACCGGACATAAGATTTCATTGACATTATTTCTCGACATAAACTTCCAATGTGTCCACCAATCTCATCCTTACATACATTGGAAGGTTATAGTACACGTTAAGAGTTCCGCGAAAGTTTATTCATACGGAAGATATGTTAAACATGGTAGGGATAGTTTTACCCACGTTATTCTTGCCGAATGCGTGATGAATTACCACGCGGTACTTAGAGTTCACATTATGCAAGGAAAATCACAATTCTTGAGGAATATAAAATGAAAGGAGATGCTGGAATAAGGAAGATTGCAAATCTTACGTTTAAGTCCCTCTCAAGATGGCTTATTCCAGCAGATCTGACTCAGTATTAGCATCCTAGTTGCACACAACGTAGAGTCACTACTCGAGGCGCCCATGCATAATGCACGCTCGCCATCATCTCACTCCACTACAAAGGGCCCTTTATTGCGTAGCGCTCAGACTGAAAACAAATGACAATCGAGTAGCGGGATAACTAATAGGAACACCTTGATCCAGCAGGGAGAATGTGGTAATAATATTAGCGCCTTCTACTCTCTGATTATAACATTAATAAATGATTAATTCTCGTGCAGAAAATAAAATAGCATCACTGACAGTTTTCAAAGTTCACAAGGACGAGACCAAAAAAGTTACGTAGATCAACTTTTTACTTCATTAAGGTAATGCTACGTAAATAAAAGCACACGAATTTCCATGTCCCGTAAGGACTAGTCCCGAAATAATTATCTCGTTACATTTATTCATTTAGTTTCAGGAGTGACTTCAATATAATCCCAAGTCACCTAATTCCAGGTGCAATCTTCCTGAGGTCTGAATGTAGTTTTCAAATTTGACAAAGCTATTTCGTACTCTTTGAACGTTTTACATAGAATTAATCTGAAGAAAGAAAAGAGAACCATAATTAGCCTACTTGATACTTATGTCTTAACTAATCGACGAAGGTCAGCCCAACGTACCAGTTTGCCATTGCTACACATTTATACCATTTTAAAGCATGGTTATGATTCTTCCATAGAATCGAGTAGCGAAATAACAGATTCTGCCACCTGGGAAATATTTCTTGAATTTTTATCTAAGATACTGCGGTTAATTACTATTCAGTTCTATGTGGTTTATTTCTAATGTTTTAAAACCTCCGTGATGTTAGCCTCCTAGTTCAGCCACCCTCCTGTGTACGGAAACAACTATCAATGACCTAATGAGGGTATCATACAGGTAACCTTTCGTCCTGAAGTTATTTTGGATATACTTTGTGACAAAGAGTTAATATTTAACATAATTTTTATTAGATGAACTGATATTATTTTGAACGTAGACGATCATGATTGAGAAACATAGTACATTTTACATGAACCTTCGCTATTTTTAGGAATAAGAGCAACTAGTGAATGCTAAGAAAATATTTGGATGCCACTGAAGCATTAAGTGAGCAAAACACTTTTGCTTTCCATCAAGTTTGAGCCCCACCGGAACTACGTATGTACCCAGTGAACTGGCCATGCGGTTGGGGTGTGCATCTGTGAGCTTGCATTCGGGAGATAGTGGGTTCGAACCCCAAATTCAGCTGCCCTGAAGATGGTTTACCGTGGTTTCCCATTTTCACACCAGGCAAATGCCGGGGCTGTACATTAATTAAGGCCACGTCCACTTACTTCCACTCCTAGCCTTTTCCTATCCCATCGTCGCCATAAGACCTATCTGTGTCGATGCGACGTAAAGCAGATTGGAAGAAAACAAAACAAAACGTATGTTGCGGCAGAAAATATAGTACTACTGGCTCTAAGTGGGCTCTACACCCCTCGTAATTCAGTGAATAATCCCTTCTTGTCAATAAATCTCACTTACTGAATGAAATGGTATAATATCTGCTTATGAATGAATGGATTTGGATTTGATTGGAAGGGCAAATTTCGGATGCTCTTTGTCCAGTCCGCAGTGCAAGAATTTCGAAGGGTCATTAGGGGTGGGTGCAGCGGGTGTATAAGAGACCGAAGGAATAATCAATACATTTGCTGGCATTTGCTCGTATACCGAGCTATCCTATAAACAAACACGGAAAATAATTGTATCTCTGAAAGTTCAGCTCTGACGACGCGTATAAAAAAAATTCTTCAATGAGAACGAAAACACTATGACACCTGATTCTTGTACTGCCGTTGTGACGGAACATTATGCCACATGCGTTACTATTCGTATATTTCAGTAGGGTTTGGGAATCTGATCGGGTAACGCATAAACATGTTACTGAATCGAAATCAGGTTGGAGGGAGTTTCATTAGCAACACGTGATTTTACAAAGTCACTGGGTAAAAAAATGAAATGGCATATGGCTTTTAGTACCGGGAGTGTCCGAGGACAAGTTCATCTCGCCAGATGCGGGTCCTTGGATTTGACACCCATACGCGACCCGCGCGCCGTGATGAGGATGAAATGATAATGAAGCCCCCGTGCCAGCGGAATTAACCAATTGTGGTTAACATTCCCGACATGGCCGGGAATCGAACCCGGGACCCCTGTGACCAACGGCCACCACGCTAACCATTTGGCTGTGGAGACGGACAGTCACTGGGGTAAGAGCCAACAATGGAAAATACTATGTAAGTTCATACGACGTTAGTGAATATTTTCTCTTCTTATTTCCATTAACGTCCGCCTCTGTGGTGTAGTGGTTTGTGTGATTAGCTGCCACCCCCGTAGGCCCGGATTCGATTCCCGGCTCTGCCACGAAATTTGAAAAAGTGGTACGAGGGCTGGAACGGGGTCCAATCAGCCTCGGGAGATCAACTGAGTAGATGTGGATTCGGTTACCACCTCAGCCATCCTGGAAGTGGTTTTCCGTGGTTTCCCACTTCTCCTCCAAGCAAATCCCGGGATGGTACCTAACTTAAGGCCACGGCTGCTTCCTTCCCTCTTCCTTGTCTATCCCTTCCAATCATCCCATCCACCACCAAGGCCCCTGTTCAGCATAGCAGGTGAGGCCGCCTGGGCGAGGTACTAGTCATCCTCCCCGGTTGTATCCCCCGATCCAAAGTCTCACGCTCCAGGACACTGCCCTTGAGGTGGTAGAGGTGGGATCCCTCGCTGAGTCCGAGGGAAAAGCCAACCCTGGAGGGTAAGCAGATTAAGAAAGAAAGAAAGAAAGAAAGAAAGATTTCCATTAACATAAAATTTTGTTGCAATAACAGAGTTACTTTTTGCGTACCGTAGAGTCTCTCAGATCTTATGTTATATTTTAGATAATTCGTTTCCGTACTCTAATTAGAGTTCAAAATAATGCATTATAAGCCGTAATTTGGTGTAATGTACTGAAACAATAATTTTAACATTCATTGAATTAAATTATTGTAATACATTTGACGAGCTAATGGTGTAGCCATGAAGCATCAGGTCCCGCGAGATGTCGACAGTTAATAGAATTAGCAGTGGTTAATATGTGACTGGTAGCTCACACCTGTCCGCCTCTGTGGTGTAGTGGTTAGTGTGATTAGCTGCCACTGCCGGAGGCCCGGGTTCGATTTCCGGCTCTGCCACGAAATTTGGAAAATGGTATAGGCAGGAACGAGGTCCACTCAGCCTCAGGAGGTCAACTGAGTGGAGGTGGGTTCGATTCTCACCTCAGCCATCCTGGAAGTGGTTTTCCGTGGTTTCCCACTTATCATCCAGGCAAATGCCGCGATGGTACCTAGGGCCACGGCCGCTTCCTTCCCTCTTCCTTGTCTATCCCTTGCAATCTTCCCACCCACCGCAAGGCCCCTTTTCAGCATAGCGGGTGAGGCCACCTGGGCGAGGTATTGGTCATCCTCCTCAGTGGTATCCCTCGACGCAGAGTCTGACTCCAGGACACTGCCCTTGAGGCGGTAGAGGTGGGATCCCTCGCTGAGTCCGAGGGAAAAACCAACCCTGGAGGGTAAACAGATTAAGAAAGAAAGAAAGAAAGAAAGAAAGAAAGAAAGAAGGAAAGACAGAGAGAGAAAGAAAGCTCACTATTGATGCTGTTACATTAATAAGACATCGGAGATTGAAATACGTGAAACTTTTCATGAAAATGCTAGAGAAAAAGGATTTTTTCTATTTGTTGTACGTCGCAGCTAAACAGACAGAGTCGTCTGTCCAGTTCTTCGTACAGCAACATTTACTATCGAACCACGTTTCATCCGGGTATACGTCTGCATAACCTTGGGCACGAAGATCTTGAATATCTTGAAGATATCCGCGCCGCCAGGCAACTGTTTCAGTTGTTTCAGCATTTATATATTTTATAGGCAGATACAGGTATTTAAAACACATACTTTTCAGAAGACAACAAAGTGTCTTGCCCCATTCGGAAACTGAGAGTCTGTCCCAGCTGTTTTCTGTTTCATTGATAGTGCTAGGTCACCTATTGTTGGAAATTTACCGTCCCTACTGAGCCGTATCCTACCGGCCCATAATAATAATTAGAATATTATTTGACCAAATATGTGAAATTTATTCATAAAAGTTATAGTCTAACATGTTAAAGTATCGTACCCTAAGATAGTTGATACCGGATGTTGAGCAAGACAGTAAGTCGCTGGATGTTGCTTCATATTTCCGTATGACCGTGAGAAAAGATAGCGTACCCAAGCGCTGGCAAGGATCGACACGTGTATTAGATGCTGACCAAGCAAGATATTTCAGCCAATGGGAACTTAGGGATTTGGCAAACTTGGAGGCTACACCGCGCCAAATATTAATTCCAGGATGACCAACGTGCTCTGTGGATAATGTCAGTTTCTGTAGGTAATCGGTTTTCCACAGTTTCTGAAGTCAGATATATTTGGAAATGTATTATAAAAATTGGTGGAAGAAATTTGCTAGTGTTTGAGCTGTGTTTTGTAAAAATATCACAATAAGTATTGTATCATCATATATGGCGAATTCTCTGATTGGTGGTTGGTTCAGACACCCGGGAACCCCAACATTATTGGCGTCACCGAAGCCTCCTTAGTAACCCTTAGCTCTGGAGAGCGTCATTCCGTAGTTGAAATTTGAGCAGTACGGATGTACCAACTCTGTATTTCCGTAGCAAAGATTTGAACAGTGCGGATGCACTAACTCTGTATCTCTGTAGTAAAAGTTTGAACAGTGTGGATGCATTAACTCTGTGACTGGTGTTATTCCAGTAATAGTAACTGGTTCTCATTGATACTTTAAATTGTGCAGTCGCAATATTTACTGTACTTGAGTAAATGAAATAGTATAATTTTGGCAGAGTTTACTTTCAATTGATAAAGACGGTGTTCAGTGACCGCTGAGTAACAAGTGTAGTGGAAACGTGCTATTGGTTCACTATTTCGCGACGGGCGTGTATTCGTGTGGAACTTCCGTACCGAACCGTGTGCTGCTTTTAAAACTGTATTTTTACCCTTTAAGTGAAGTGTGTTATATATATGTGAATCAGTGTGTTAGCTGATCTGGTAAAATAAAGGGTATTTCGGCTCGCAGCATTAAGCAGCGAAGAGATTATCAACTATAGTCTTCTGTGTTCCAGTGGATTATTTTCCAGCAAGATGATGGATACGCCTGCAGAGGATGGAAGTGCTTTCACACGTGTTAATGCTGTGATTAACATGGAGTAGATCCCTAAATCAGTGGGGATGTAAGCTGCTATCCTGGTTTCCCGAGAGTCATGTAAAGTAAGACGCATGTATTATTTATGGCATGATATGTAAGTTATGTTAAGGTACTAGGGCAGTGTAGATAGAATTTTTATTTTCATTTAAAGTAAGCCTGACGGCATGTGTTTGTTTAATTTTGTTATTATGATAGATTCGGATACGAGATTAATGCATGTTTATTTTATTTTCATTTTGCTTTATGAGTAGATGTTTGGGAAAATGAGGGATTGATAGGATCAGTTGTTGTTTATTTGTGTATATTACTTAGCGTAGGATATTCCGAGTTTTCCTTATATATAGGCTAGAAGGGCTAGATCGACAGGTTCATTTTTATATTACGTTAAACACGTATCAATTCATTTTATTTCGGTTATTCAGAGAGACAGGCATAGCTATTTTGCATGATGCATGGTTTTACAGAAGCTGCCAGAAGGAGCTGCAGATCGTCGTTGTTAAAATAAGATCTTTGAAGTTAAGTTGGATTCTGTTTGCCTGATGGTCTGCCATGGACTCGAACTGTGTCTCATTATGTGGAAAGGCCAGTGGGATTCATGAGGAATATTGAGATAATAATTGCATGCTTTATTATAATGTATTGGTGCAGGCTGATTGTATGCCTGACAAGATAAAGAGTATTGTGCAGATGTGTGTGCCTGCCTAGTGTCTTCTGAGTGTATATTGTGATCAGAATGGACAGTGTTAATTCCAGACTATTGAGTCTGATGTTGTTAAATGGCCCAAGCATGCTAAGAAGGAATGAATATACGTGAGTTTCCGTGTAGCTGATGAAAGGAGTTATCTCATGGCAAGTTGATTCCTGGCCTGTGTTTATCTGTATGTGTGAAAGAGACAGTATTTCCTTGTGGTGGCCTCGGGAGACAAAATTCAATCTTTAGCATAGTGGAGTTCAATATTTCTTTACAGCTCGTAATCTACCCGGAAGTACATGACGGATGACCGCGCTGTTGAGCGCTCAAACGCAGCAGATGGAGGCAATGTTGCCCATTGCTTTCTTCATGATATCAAGGGTTATTTATATGTTTTTCCCTTACAGGATGATGTTTACATTATTATTTTGTGATTGTATACCTTGTCTCGTTGTTTTTAAAGGGAACAGCCCGAGTGCTGAAGTATTGTTGGTTTATCTAGTTCTGTCTAGATCTTTTGCTGTGAACCGGGATTCACATTAGCATCAGTGTAGCATTTAAGACTTTACTCGATATCCGATGTATATATATGTTTAGTTTGATTATTTTGAATTGTTGTAAATATAGTGTAGGATTTGCCCCTAGTATTTTGCATAACTTACATAGCGTCCATTGCGTCTTAATTATTTTTCCTTTCGTCGTAACTTTTCTGTATAATGTAACTTTTTATTTAATTGTAATTTCGACGACTCTCGGGATTAACTTATTTTTGAAACCGTATCTTTGGGATGCGAAAGTGTGAAACTCCATACGGAAATACCACATGGCAGTGTTTGCGTACACTTGTTGCCATACAACATAAACATTGGACTCTAAGAAGAAATTCAGTCTTGATTTATATATATGTTCTTTGTTGAACTTGTTTTCTTTAATGTCAAATTTGTATATCATTCAATTAACGTTTCTAATTTCTATTTATTTCAATACTTTGAGTTTTTTTAAAATTTTTTATTTTTCTTGACTCAATTATTTTCGTGTGATTTGATCGGGGATATTTATTAATAAATCCATCTTACCCCCTATGATTGTTTCTCATTCGTGTTATACCTCCATTTCCTGTCATTGATTGCTATTTTAGTGTAGAACTTCGACTTTATCCTGACCCAATCGACAACCAACCCACTCTCTGCCCAACCCTGAGTTAGTCGGATGTTCATACAGGAATGGAGGCATCGTCCTAGAGGGTATTTACCCCTGGGTAAGGTACACTACAATATTCAGAAACACTTCAACGGAGCAAGTCCCGAGGTAAATCATCTATTTTATCAAATTTAAAATTCTGCTACTGAGCTGCCTTTTTAGTGGGGTTTCATATGTATTGATATTACTGATTTTAACTATTTTTTCACTGTAGCAATACAAATTCCCGTCTCATCCGATGATAAATAATTTAAATTTTTACCAGTTACAACAACGCCATAACACCTCGTAAAACGTTCCTCACCAAAATCACGATTTGTTTTCGAATTTTAACACCTCTGCCAATTACATTTTTGTCACATTTGTTGGAGTTTTTGGCGAAGAGAAGAAGGAAAAAAGGTGAAGGCAGCTGACTTCATTCCACTTCATTACACTGTAATTATTGATTTACCCATGGCCGGAAGAAGACCGACATATTACTGCTTTTGAGCTAAACTGATAATTTACAAATATTACAAATATCGCTTTCACCATATGTTAGGCCTACTATCAATAATGCTCACTACCGAGCTCGATAGCTGCAGTCGCTTAAGTGAGGCCAGTATCCAGTATTCGGGAGATAGTATGTTCGAACCCCACTGTCGGCAGACCTGAAGATAGTTTTCCGTGGTTTCTTATTCTCACACCTTAATTAAGGCCACGGCCGCTTCCTTGCCACTCCTAGCCCTTTCCTGTCCCACCGTCGCCATAAGGCCTATCTGTGTCGGTGCGACGTAAAGCAACTAGGAAAAAAAAATGCTCACTAGGTCACTACACTGCACTCGATACGAAGAAATAGTAAAGATTGAAGAGAGTGGTTTGTCAGGGTCCAGGGAGTGATTGGCAGCTGATTTCCAGTTTCCTTCCACAAGCTGAGGCCGTTATGTTTTGACCCCAAGTATACAATATCAGAAAAGCCACATCTGCGAAAGAGCGCCGTACAAAGCTTGGCGTGTGCCACTTGACATTGATCAGTGGCACACCTGGCACTGTCTCGGTTGTCTACTCAGCCCTTTAAAATAAGTAAAGAGAATATCATGAATCTGTTCGCTGGAATTATAATTGGGGAGAAGATGCAATATTTTACCAAGACATAACGCATAAAATCACCGGTACATGAAAGCATGCTCACTTGGTATTAAATAAAACGTAAATAGGAAATGTTAGATAGGGTAAAGAGAGGTATATTCGCGATATAGGTAAGTTCGTGGTAAATCTTGAATAAGGATCATGAACTTCCCTATTGCAGACTGAGTATTTAAACTTTACTACTAGTTCTCTGAGTTGTCAACATACTTCCGACCACCTGCGTAGGTCTTCATCGCGCTCTAGTGGACACATCATACTTATTCAAAGATTTATCACTAACTTACCTGTATCACGAAAATACCCTATTTGAAACTTAACATAAATCGCTTTAAAAATAACCTTACCGAACTTGCAAATGGAGTTTAAGGGCAAACAAATGCAAAAGCTTGTTTTGTGATTCTGGAAACTTTGGCACTCTGAATGCAAATAATATACATTTCATATGAATATGACATGCATTAACTACAGTACATTAAGCAAACACGACGTCTGCAGGGCACACACCTGACAACTCACAAGAAAAGTCCAGGTGGTTGTCGCTGATATTTGAATGGGACAAATTTATTTTGTGTTTTAGAACATGAGGAAAGACGTATTGCGTGAACTGAGATGCGATGGAATGCATGTGCCCGAGGGGGAGGGAGTAATTGAAAGAGAAGACGAGACACGCAAACGTTCCGCTAATTGTAATTTGGACACGAGTTCGGAATGTTGTATTCATTTTATAGAAAAACAAACGGTGATAATTGAGTTCCTAGTGGATTACCTCTTGGCATTTCGGAGTAAATGCCAACTTGGAAAAAACATACAGTTTCTTTAAAATATTAAAAAATGTGTTGACTAAAAAGGAGGTTGTTATAGAAGAGTGGTATAACCATATGGTTGATGATGAAATCAAGGATGACCGATGAAGTGGCTACGCTGTTTGGGTCTCGCACTTGTCAGTTTCTATTCGGGAGATAATGGGCTCGAACCCCATTGTCGGCAGGTCTGGAGATAGTTTTTACACCAGGCAAATGCTGGAGCTGTATGTTAAGTAAGGCCACGGTCGCTTCCTTCCCACTCCTGGCCCATCGTCGCCATAAAGCTTATCCGTGTAGGTACGACGTAAAGGAGATTGTAGGAAAATAGCTAAGGATGATGAGGAATCTGATGGCGAATTCGGCAATGATCCAATATTTAAAGATAAACCCCGTTCAGAAAGAAATCTTACATTCGCCGATAGGAACGTAGCAGCTCTTCGTACGCTCCATCACGTAAGAAACCACACCATTTTTTCTTGCTAGTTGCTTTGCGTCGCACCGACACAGATAGGTCTCATGGCGACGATGGGGCAGGATAGGTCTAGGAGTTGGAAGGAAGCGGCCGTTGCCTTAATTAAGGTACAGCCCCAGCATTTGCCTGGTGTGAAAATGGGAAACTACGGAAAACCATCTTCGGGGCTGCCGACAGTGGGGTTCGAACCCACTATCTCCCGAATAATGGATACCGCAGCTATCGAGCTCGGTGCCCACACAATTTCCTAAATGGTAGTCTACTTACAAAATTTGGTCAAAGCAGCCAAAAGGAAAGTACCCTCCCCAGTTATGTCCTTTTAGATTGGCTATTGACAAACCACCTCGTGTAAAATTCGCTTCTGTAATGACACAGAAAAGGCTGATTAAGAAAAGAAGACAGACGTGAAAAATTTGTGAATTAGTTTAGAACTCCATGCAGACAGTGGGAAATAATGGAAGTAGTAATGAGTAATGAGGATCGTAATTGTTTCATCACAAGGGTAAATCAAAATACAATTAATTATCCATGACCGGACAATAAGAAACAAGGCGATAAATATTAATAAGCATACAATTAATTATCCATGACCGGACAATAAGAAACAAGGCGATAAATATTAATAAGCAAATTGATCCAAGCGACACCCCCATCTCTTTTCAAATTACGTCATTCACAGCTGCATCACTGGCCAGTCCACGCAACAACCGTTTTGTACGTGGATCTGAGATGTATGTGCAGTGCTCCTGTACTTTTCTTCTCCACCACGCTCTTACCAGTAAATGCAATTCTTCTCTCCAGGAACATTTCAGTGGTTTGCATGAGGATGCTATAGTGGGCACATTGTCCGGCTCCATGGCTAAATGGTTAGCGTGCTGGCCTTTGGCCACAGGGGTCCCGGGTTCGATTCCCGGCAGGGTCGGGAATTTTAACCATCATTGGTTAATTTCATGGCACAAGGGCTGGGTGTATTTGTCGTCTTCATGATCATTTCATCTTCATCACGACGCGCAGGTCGCCTACGGGAGTCAAATCAAAAGACCTGCACCTGACGAGCCGAACATGTCCTCGGACACTCCCGGCACTAAAAGCCATACGCCATTTCAGTGGGCACATTAACGTTTATAATAGGAAAGTTTGTGATAAACGAAAATGTAATACAAAATAGTTAATATCGTCAGACAGAGGTGACGTACGAAATCAAAGCAAAACCAGATACGTCGATACAGTGGGAGCAGCCGGGATGAGTGGCTAAGACGGTTGAGGCGCTGGCCTTTCGATCCTGGCTCAGTCCGGTGGTATTTGAAGGTGATAAAATACGTCAGCCTCGTGTCGGTAGATTTACTGGAACGTAAAAAGAACAGGCGTGGGACAAAATTCCGGCACCTCGGCGTCTCTGAAAACCGTAAAAGTAGTTAGTGGGACATAAAGCCAACAACATTATAATTATTGCAGTGCGAGCAGTCGAAGCGCTGACCATTTGACAACCGAATGAGCTGGGTTCGGGAGATGATGCGGTTCAAAACCCTCTGTCGACAACCCTGAGGGTGATTTCCATGTATTCCCATTTTCATACCAGGCAAACGTTGTGAGCTCACATGCGGGAGATAGTGGGTTCGAATTCCACTGTTGGCAGCCCTGAAGATGGTTTTCCGTGGTTTCCCATTCTCACACCAGTCTAATGCTGGGGCTGTACCTTAATTAAGACCACGGCCGCTTCCTTCACATTCCAAGGCCTTTGCTGCCCATCGTCGCCATCAGGCCTAGCTGTGTCGGTGCGACGTAAAGCAAATAGAAAAAAAAATACAGCCACGGCCGTTTCCTTCTTAATCGTTACCCTTTCACAACATTCGATCACCAAAAATACTACCATGTGTTAGCGCAAAAAATAAAACAAGCATGAATCTACGATGAGGTCCGCCTCTGTGGTGTAGTGGTTAGTGTGATTAGCTGCCACCCCCGGAGGCCAGGGTTCGATTCATCGCTCTGCCACGATCATTTGAAAAGTGATACGAGGCCTGGAACGGGTCCACTCAATCTCGTTGGGTCAACTGAGTAGAGGGTGTTCGATTCCCACCTCAGCCATCCTCGAAGTGGTTTTCTATGGTTTCCCACTTCTCCTCCTGGCAAAAGGCGGGATGGTAGCTAACTTAAGGCAGTAGTATAATTGGATGGTTCGGGCGCCGCATCCGCCTCAGGGCTCCCAGGGGCCCCTCCGCCTCCGCATCACGGGGGGCCCTCCCAGAGGCCTCCTCCGCCTCCGCCTCCCGAGGGGCCTTCCCAGAGGCCTCCTCCGTCTCCCGCGGGAAATTTGAATTTGTAAACAAAGCCACGTGCTTTTTGACAGCTGTCATCGACAACAACGCATCGCTAACCTCACTGATGCCATCTTCACGGGCCTAAACCTCAGTGGTACCAACTTAACCTAACTAGCGCGAGATTTGAATTGGTAAACAAATCCACGGGTTTTTTTGACAGCCACGTGCTTTTTGACAGACAACAACGCATCGCCAACCTCAGTACTGCCATCTTGACGGGCCTAAACCTCAGTAGTACCAACTTAACCTAACTAGCGCGAGATTTGAATAGGTAAACAAATCTACGCGCTCTTTTGACAGCTGTCATCCGCCATCTTTAAACCACAGAGCACTGTGCTGCCCTCTTTATCGCAGTAGCTGCAAATTCGTCACCTGTCCTCCGCAGTGCTGCCATCTTAACGGGCCTAATCCTTAGTGCTACCAACTTAACCTCACTAGCGTGAGATAAACAAAGCCACGTGAATTTTTTGACAGCTGTCACCAGCCATCTTTAATCTATAGAGCGCAATGCTTCCCTCTTTAGCTACTTACCTTTGAAATGCGGTGGCGGATAATTTGAAAAATGCTTTTTTGACAGCAGCCATCTTTAATCTAGAGAGCACCGTGCTGCCCTCTTTAGCTAGATACCTTTGAAATGTGGTGGCAGGCAATTCCACATGACAGCAGCCATCTATAATCAGGAGAGCACCGTGCTGCCCTCTATGTGGTGGCGGCAATTTGAAAAATTCTACATGCTCTTGTTTGGAAACAAACTCACGCGCTTTTTTGACAGCCGTCATCCGCCATCTTTAATCAACAGAGCACAGTGCTGCCCTCTTTAGCTAGATACCTTTGAAATGTGGTGACGGCAAATTCCACGTGCTCTTGTTTGGAAACAAAGCCATGTGCTTTTTTGACAGCTGTCATCCGCCATCCTTAATCAACAGAGCACCGTGCTGCTATCATGCGGGCAATTTCGTCAGCTGTCATCCGCCATCTTTAATCCACAGAACACCGTGCTGCCCACTTTATGGCTACTACCTTAAGCACGTAGTAGCGGGCAATTTGAAAAGTTCTGTTAGCTATCATCCGCCATCTTTAATCAAGAGAGCACCGTGCTGCCATCTTTAGCTAGATACCTTTGAAATGTGGTGGCGGAAAATTGAAAAATTTCACGTGCTCTTGTTTGGAAACAAACTCACGTGCTTTTTTGACAGCTACCATCCGCCATCTTTAATCAACAGAGCATAGTGCTGCCCTCTTTACTTAGATACTTTTGAAATGTGGTGGCGGCGAATTCCACGTGCTCTTGTTTGGAAACAAAGTCATGTGCTTTTTTTGACAGGTGTCATCTGCCATCTTTAATCAACAGAGCACCGTGCTGCTATCATGCGGGTAATTTCGTCAGCTATCATACGCCATCTTCAATCTACAGAGCACCGTGCTGCACTCTTTAGTTGAAATGTGGTGGCGGCAAATTCCACGTACTCTTGTTTGGAAACAAATTCCATGTGCTCTTCAGCTGTCATCCACCATCTTTAATCAAGAGAGCACCGTGCTGCCCCCTTTGTGGTGGCGGATAATTTGAAAAATTCTTTTTGACAAGCAGCCATATTTAATCCAGAGAGAACAGTGCTGTCCTCTTTAGCTACTTACCGTTGAGGCGGTTAATTTAAAAAATTCTATTTGACAAGCTGTCATCTTTAATGAAAAGAGCATCGTGCTGCTATCTTGCGGGTAATTTTTACGTCACAGCTGTCATCCACCATCTTGCATTGCTAACCTTAGTGTTGCCCTCTTTAGCTACTTACCTTTGAGGCGGACTATTTGAAAGAAAGAAAATCTATTTGACAAGCCGTCAACCACCATCTTGCATCGCAAACCTCAGTGCTGCACTCTTTAGTTGAAATGTGGTAGCGGATAATTTGAAAAAAATCTTTTTTGACAAGCACCCATCTTTGAGCACCGTGCTGCTATCTTTATCGTAGTAGCGAGCAATTTAAAATCTAGATGCTTTGTTCTAACAGTTGTCATCCGCCATCTTTAATCTAGAGAGCACCGTGCTGCCCTCTTTGTGGTGGTGGTAAATTCCACGTGCTTTACAAACCCACGTGCTTTTTGTCATCCGCCATCTTTAAACAAGAGAGCGCAGTGCCGCACTCTATGTAGTAGCGGATAATTTGAAAAAAATTCTTTTTGACAAACAGCCATCTTTATTCAACACAGTTACCGCTATCTTACATCGCTTACCTCGGCGCTGCACTCTTTAGTTGAAATGTGGTGGCGGTTAATTCGAACAAGTTTAGTCATACATCGGGGGAGCTAGAGTAAGCACGTGCTGCAGTGATGACGTCATCATGCATGTTTAGACTTGTCCGTTTTCTTAAGAGTAAGTCGGTGTAAAGGAATGTCGTAGCGGTAAATTCGAACAAGTTTAAACATGCATCGGGAAAGCTAGAGTAAGCATATGCTGCAGTGATTACGTCATTGTGCATGTTTAGACCTGATCGTTTTTCTTAAGAGTAAGTCGGTGTAAAGCAATGCAATAAGTACAACATTTTTGAATGCGATCAAATATTTATTTACAAATGTACTACAACAGTGTTCGTTTTTGCTGCTGACAAGGTTGGTGTGCTTCTTAACAACGTATGCTTCTGAAATGCCTCCTGCAACATTCAAATTAAACAAAACATTTAGAAATATATTATACTAAGTATGTTATGCTTTACAGAGAAGATCATATACTTCTTACCTTGTTGTTATTCCTTTTCGGAATCATAATCATCATGAGGTACTAGAGAAAGTTCATTCATACACTGTGTACAGTGTTCAATCCTCGGATTTGGTCCATCCCAATCATCATCACCATTTTCTCCTCGATGCTTGTAATGTCGTTCACAAGTTCTGCATAAAGCTACTTCGATCGACATCTTACTGTGTAGAGGAAGGATGTCCCAAAAATTATGTACGTAAGAGGCAGCGTACGTATATAAAAGTCCTGGTGGTAAGTATTGAATAAGATGTTTCGGCATCGACGATCTATGTTTATAGAACATCTTAATAGCCTCACTCACTCGTGTAAGATAAATAAGATGTTGCGTATGAGCATGCAAACAGCATGCACATTTACAGTTTTGTTCCATAGCGTACGATGTCGAAGCACACACTAATGAAAATGATAAAGATCTATTCTTATTTATAGTCTCGTAACAATATTCGTTAGCGGATGGTAAGTAACATCACTCATATGAATAATAAGACAATAGGCTGCTGTGTTAGCAGGAATGTTTTCAGATGTTTCAAATTCTAAACGAATATCAACTCGAGATTCTTTTATAGATTCTTCATGATAAGAGCAGTCTGTAACTACAATCGGTGCTTTATTTTTAAATTCTTGAGGTGTAAATAGCGGACGATCTTCTTTCTGATAATACGATGATTGAAATTTACAAAACATGTCATAGAGCATCCCAAACTTATTTTTCTCAAAGTTAATGTCTATGTTTTCGTAGGGATACGTAATTCCGTTGAGATATAGTCTAACGTGTCTTAATTTACAGTGATCAAACAGTGAGCTATCTTTTTCGTGATTGAATTTACGATTAGTTTGAAATCCAAAAATAATGTACAAGGGCTTCTCAGTAAAACGTGATGTTTTAACAGCCCAGCTATGCTTGTTTGTAGGTGGTAACACAGGATATTCATGCAGCTCCCAACTTCTAAAACGTATAGGTAATGGTGTATCATTTTCTACAATCTTGAGCAATCGAAGTTTTTCACGATCAGATAAGGTTACATGTGGAATCCGCCACAGTATACGATGCAGTGTTATTTTCGATTCTACTGGTGTTTCTACTGCTTTAAGAGAATTGTAATCACTTCGATCACGGATTAGAATAAGCTCTTGTTGTGCGTTGATTATAATACGTGTAAAGTCTTCTGCGAATTCAAAAATATGTTTCAGTGATAACATACCCGTAAAAGTTCCATCCTCATTAATCATCCAGTTGTTAGTAGCTTTTGGACACCATCCAGCCATCCGAAAAAGATTACTTTCTTCATCACAGAAAGAAGGGTAGAGTTTCATTGCACTTGTAATACCAACATTCTTCGTTCGATCTATTTCAACATTATTTACTTCATATCGCGCTTCAGAAAAGAGAAAAGCTAGAGCATGGTTGTTTAGTTGTGAAGTGCTTGGTCCACTTCCATCAGACTTTTCTAGTCGTCCTTCAATATAGAGGTAGCTTTCGTGTGGTAAGGTGTAAACATCTTGTTGATTAATAATAAAATGAATTCCATCATTGTTATTTAATCCAAACGTAAAAGGTTGATAGGAATGAAGCTCACTTCGTACTACACCTTCACGACTTTCTACTGTATTCGTAATGTCTAGCATTTCTTCCATTCTGTTGTAGTAGTGTATATCCTAAATCTTGGAGTATCTGCTTATAGGTATCTGTTAACTCGATGAGTCTCTGCACACATGTAGTATGTCTTCGGAATGTACACCGTGTTTTATAGATGGTTTTCATACTGGTTTAAGATGTAGTTTGTAAGCTACGTACGCGTGCTGATCTAAGTGAATAAACTGATTATGTTTATTTACAAGTCTAAGAGTAATGTTGCTAATGTGTTTTACAGACACAGGATGATAAAGAACTACTGCTGGTTTCTCACAAATAGTATATCCACGTTCCTCTGTAACAATAAAGTCGTGCAGGATGTGTGAAGTTTGTAGATTACTATTCAAGTCTGTAATAATATTAGAAGTAATGTTCACATTATAATCATCGAAGAGTTTTATAGGTTGATCAGACTCGTAACGTACGTTCGGTAGGAGCTCCCTCGATGAAAATCCAAGCAGTGGTCCAATCGAATCAGGTTGTGATTTGAAGTCAATCTTAAATGATGATTCAATAACACATTTATGTGTAATGTTGCTTATAGTGTTAGAGAACTTGTAATTATGATTACTAAAACTATCTTCCCCAAACTGATCAATTAATGTACTTTCAATATAGTCGTGAATATCGTCTACTGTATAACTACCTGAAGGTAGTGTTAGCACATACTCATCGTAATAGAACTTGTTTACACTATCACGCACATTATAGATTTTATTGTAGCTTTCAAACGATACTAGTCAAAGACTATGCGGCTGATAACCAAGTTCGATTGGTGGATTAAAATAGACGGTTGTTTCAGGTCCTTCTCCATGTACAGCAAACGTTCTTTCACTGTTCGTCATCACGTAGACACTAATGCACTTTCTCTAATGTCTGGGTTTGATATAAGAACATAAGACATAATCGTCCGCACATGTGTGTATTAAAGTTTTGCACACGGTTTTTATTGTAAACAATGTCTGCACTGCTTCCGAAATAACGTATGAGCTCAAAAGGAGGAGGTAAGTCTCCATAGCTATCAAAATACCATACTTTAGATTTACGTTTTACATAAGCAACGTAATGAGTTCTAAGTCCACGACTGTCGTCTAAGTTAATTACGGCACTTTCACGTTCACGTGGGCGCGCTGGTAGTTGATCGCGCATATACACTCCTCGAAAATAATGAATTCCTAGTTGTTTAGCAAACGTAAGAACTTCATCATGCGTTAGAGCTCGATATGGCAGTGCATTCAGTAGACGTCTTTTGGAGAAATGTAGATACCAAGCCCTTACTTGTATGGCGCTAGCTTCATGTTCACACCTTTGCCTCGTAACGCAATTGCCTCCATCGTCTTGTTATGACGTTCACTCTCTTTCAACTGTTGTTTCGCTTCTTCTACAGCTTTGACAGTTCTCGCTACAGCACTAGCACCACCTAGCAATGACCCTAAAGCTGCTAAGCCAGCAAACAGCGCAGGAAGAAATCCTCCTCGTTTTGGTACAGGAATAATTCGTGCACGTTTACTAAATATTGCTCTGCACTTTGGAGAAATCCTCGCTCTTGCTGCGCGTAACGCTTTAGTAATAGCTACACGAGGATTGTATTCCCCTCGAATAGCTTTTTGCGCAGCATTTATAACATCTTTCCATCCAACAGTTTTTACTTTCTTCTTCTTCTTCTTCTTCATGTCGTTTGGATATCGTTGTTTCACCATGCTGTTCACGACTTTACTAGTCAAGAGCAAATCATAAACTAACCGTTGCCTCTTGTTGCTTATAGTGGTAGAGAACTTTTAATTATGATTACTAAAACTATCTTCCCCAAACTGATCAATTAATGTACTTTCAATATAGTCGTGAATATCGTCTACTGTATAACTACCTGAAGGTAGATTCAGTTATCATGAAGATTATAAAGCAGCATGACACGCTACCTGTCACCGACATTGTACCACATCTCTTACCTAGTTCTAGTACAACTACAAGAAAACGTCATGGAACGTTGTTTCCTTTCACTGTTCGATGTATTATATCAGGTCCGTCGGGATGCGGTAAAACAAATCTTTTACTCACACTTATTACTTCTGTAAATGGTGTACGCTTCTAGAATATTTACGTTTTCGCAAAGTCACTCTATCAGCCGCTATATATTCTTCTACAAACTGTAATGCACGATCTAGTTAAAGATGGAATAAGATATTTTAAATTTAATTCACATGAGCAAGTACCATCACCAGACGATTTGCTTCCTAATTCTCTTATGATCTTTGATGATGTCGCAACAGAACAGCAAAACGTTATTCGTGCATTCTTTAGTATGGGTCGGCATAAATATGTTGATTTCATCTATTTGTGCCAAACCTATTCTCGTGTGCCTAAGCAGTTGCTACGCGACAACGCAAATGTTATTGTGCTTTTTCGGCAAGATGAGCGCAACATGCGACATGTGTATAACGATCATGTTAACACTGATATGACATTCGATGACTTTAAACGTATGTGTGCTAAATGTTGGTCATTACACCGTTACAGCTTTTTAGTTATTGATAAAGAAAGTGATGTACAGCATGGACGATATCGCATGGGTTTCGATCATTTTATATGCATTAACACAGAATTAAAGTAACTACTTGATTAAAAACCATCATCATGTTAACATCTAGCAAGGAGATCACAAAACATATCATCCAAGCTAGAAACAATATCCGACGGAAATTTAAAAAGCTTAAACGTATTCAAGCAGACACGGATTTATTTTTAAAAACACAACTATATACACCACTCGAAGAAATTTTTAATTCTACTTCATTACCGCAGTCTACTTCAAGTTTTGCTTCTATGCAAACATCATATCATAAAGAGAAGCATGAAGAAGAAAAGCATGAACAAGATAAGGAAGAGAAGAAGCAGGATGTAGATCAAGAAGAGGAAGATAAGGAAGAAGGAGAAGAAGAACTTAATGATACATCACCATCTAAGCGTGTTTCAAATGTTAAGGTTAATAACAACAAACTCATTGTAAAAGGTGTTACCTATAAACCTACGAAAGGACTCTTAGAACTTCTTTTCTCACGAATACCTGACAAGGATATAATTTTACAAGATGATCTTAAAAAATATAAAGCAATACTTTTTGCTACTGACGCAACACGACGTAATTACAAGAGAACAGAAGCTGTAAATGCGAATAAGAGTTACAAGTATCGTGAGTTTATTTCTAAGCTGTTTCCGACTGCACGTAGTCTAGATGGTATCTACAAGCCTTTGTTGCCGTATGTGGATGTAAGATACTGGAATGACCCAAACTTACTCGTTGAACGATTACAACTTTTAAGAGCATCGCAAGAGGCTGGTCACACTGGTCACGGATCAGAAATTCTAGAAATAGAAAGAGAACTACGTTATGCCGGTATTATTTTGTAATGGCTCGTCAAGAGAAGATCTCACCTGTAAAGGTAAACATCGCACATGAGTTACATAAACCAGCACGTCGCGCCTAATGTCGCAGACGCGTTATTACACGAGGAAAAGATGATCTCTGGCAAGCAGACTTAGTAGAAATGATTCCCTATGCTTCTAGTAATAAGGGGTATAAGTATCTACTTACTGTTATCGATGTGTACTCGAAGTTTGCTTTTGCACAATCCGTGCGTTCTAAAACAGCAGCTCAAGTTAAAGAAGCATTTAAACATATTGTTGAAGAATCGAAACGCTGCCCAAGGCTTCTTCAAACTGATCAAGGTAAAGAGTTTTACAACAAGGATTTTTCTTCTTACCTCAAGTTACTTGGCATTCAACACTACTCTACTCTACTACTCAGCAATCTCAAGGCAAGTGTTGTAGAACGCTTTAATCGTACACTCAAAACAATGATGTGGCGAGAATTTACAGCGCAAGGTTCATATTGTTGGATTGCTCTGCTACCTAGACTCTTATCTACCTACAACGATACACCTCATCACACTATCGGAACAAAGCCACGTCTTGTTACAAAGAATACACCTCGTATAAATGCTATTCATCTTGTAATTAAAACAGCTGATCCACGTCGCTATCGCTTTAAATAAGGTGATTTTGTTCGCATCAGCAAACACAAGTCTATCTTTGCAAAAGGATACACACCTAACTGGAGCACTGAAAATTTTCAATTCAGAAGTGTTAAGCTTACTAATCCAGTTACGTATTTACTTCGCGATCTCAGAGGACAGCCTATTGAAGGAGGATTCTACATCGAAGAACTGCAGAAAACAAAATATCCTGATCACTATTTAGTTGAACGTGTTATTCGACGTCGTGGCAATAAACTGTATGTTAAATGGCTTGGTTTTAATAACAGCTTTAATTCATGGATTAATAAAGAGGATGTACTTTAAATCTTATGTGTGTTTTCTTTTAATCCTGTACGTTTCCTTTCTTCTAAGTCACTAGGACATGCTGTAGGATTAAACAACACCTGTAATATGTTTTGACAATTCATATTTATTTTAGACTATATATACATTTTTATCCTTTGTTTATTTTACGGTCTTTGTTACTCAGTTTTCGTTTTATTGCACCACCAACGACAAGTGCTGCTATCTTCTGAGCAGCTAAAGCACTAGGTAATAACACACACATACACAGCATAACTTTACGAAGCAGATTTTAACAGCTACACGACATACTCTATGCAGGCAGCATGTAACTACGTGTCAGGCGAACGTGTTCTAGGGCCGCAGGGGAGACGAAGCACGAAGAAAAGAAGATCAATCACTCTATTGATGAGTCCACGCCCAACATGCTTCCTCATCTTTTTCCCAGCACGTTTCTTCACCTCTTCCTTGTTTACTCTCTCCACAGCCATGATAAGTGTTTATAAGCGAATACAACTGGTTAGTTTTAGGTCCGTGATACAGTTTAATTAGTTGACATGTACGGCACTGTCTCACAGAAGGTCTTCTACCTAAACTCACGTGTTCATGATGTAAACTACACGTTTGAAGCTCTGACAAAACAGGATCTTGAGTCCACTCACGAGGCACCTTATCCCAAATCTTCTTTACAGCATTCGCAGCTACATTAACCAAAAATGCCTTTGGTAATGCATTTAACTCTTCTTCAGTAAAAGTGTTTAGTTTCTTTTTGCATGCATAAAACTTTACGATCGCCTTTTCAACTGCGTTACACTTAGTATCTGTTAGAAATGACATGATGTCTTTACTCTACAAATGTTTCTTTTACACTAAGGTTATTTCGACATTGCAGTTTACATATGTTGTTCACTTCCCGGCATGCACTGCAACACAACCAATCAAAGAGCATGCATACATGTTGTAAAGACTGTTTACTTGTTTCTCTACTATGCTCTTTCGGAATAGTTTTAAATGATGGGCACCCCAATTCATGCATGTCGATAACTTCACACGATGATGGTAGAAAATCATGCAACCATTCTTTCTTTTCACAACCCTTTAAAGGAACAAGATCTGCTCTTGACAAATGTGCATTCATCATTAAAGGTAGAAAACGATATGGTATTCCTTTTTCTTCCCACTTCAAACCTAAATTGTTTTCAATCCACTGAGTCTGCTTTTTATCTTTATCTGTTTGCAAACAGTAAGGGAATGGTGGACTAAATACTAAACTAACAAGTTTTGGTGCCCACAACACACTGCAATCTAACACAGCCACCTCTTTAAACACAAATTTGTTTCCGTTTACTTTAAAGCCTTGCACATCAACTATTAATGTTTTCGTCATGTTTGCACTCCACTCTCTATCACTGTTTCTCGAAGACTAAAGCTTTTAGTCAACGAACGGGTTTAAACATGCAAAATAACGTCATCACTGCAGCACATGCAAACTCTTGTTTTTATGATGCATACTTATTGCATTCCTTTACACCGACTTACTCTTAAGAAAACGGACAAGTCTAAACATGCACGATGACGTCATCACTGCAGCACGTGCTTACTCTAGCTCCCCCGATGTATGATTAAACTTGTTCGAATTAACCGCAGCGCCGAGGTAAGCGATGTAAGATAGCGGTAACTGTGTTGAATAAAGATGGCTGTTTGTCAAAAAGAATTTTTTCAAATTATCCGCTACTACATAGAGTGCGGCACTGCGCTCTCTTGTTTAAAGATGGCGGATGACAAAAAGCACGTGGGTTTGTAAAGCACGTGGAATTTACCACCACCACAAAGAGGGCAGCACGGTGCTCTCTAGATTAAAGATGGCGGATGACAACTGTTAGAAAAAAGCATCTAGATTTTAAATTGCTCGCTACTACGATAAAGATAGCAGCACGGTGCTCAAAGATGGGTGCTTGTCAAAAAAGATTTTTTTCAAATTATCCGCTACCACATTTCAACTAAAGAGTGCAGCACTGAGGTTTGCGATGCAAGATGGTGGGTGACGGCTTGTCAAATAGATTTTTTCTTTCAAATAGTCCGCCTCAAAGGTAAGTAGCTAAAGAGGGCAACACTAAGGTTAGCAATGCAAGATGGTGGATGACAGCTGTGACGTAAAAATTACCCGCAAGATAGCAGCACGATGCTCTTTTCATTAAAGATGACAGCTTGTCAAATAGAATTTTTTAAATTAACCGCCTCAACGGTAAGTAGCTAAAGAGGGCAGCACTGTTCTCTCTGGATTAAAGATGGCTGCTTGTCAAAAAGAATTTTCAAATTATCCGCCACCACAAAGAGGGCAGCACGGTGCTCTCTTGATTAAAGATGGTGGATGACAGCTGAAGAGCACATGGAATTTGTTTCCAAACAAGAGTACGTGGAATTTGCCGCCGCCACATTTCAACTAAAGAGTGCAGCACGGTGCTCTGTAGATTGAAGATGGCGTATGATAGCTGACGAAATTACCCGCATGATAGCAGCACGGTGCTCTGTTGATTAAAGATGGCAGATGACACCTGTCAAAAAAGCACATGACTTTGTTTCCAAACAAGAGCACGTGGAATTCGCCGCCACCACATTTCAAAGGTATCTAAGTAAAGAGGGCAGCACTATGCTCTGTTGATTAAAGATGGCGGATGGTAGCTGTCAAAAAAGCACGTGAGTTTGTTTCCAAACAAGGGCACGTGAAATTTTTCAATTTGCCGCCACCACATTTCAAATGTATCTAGCTAACGATGGCAGCACGGTGCTCTCTTGATTAAAGAATGCGGATGATAGCTAACAGAACTTTTCAAATTGCCCGCTACTACGTGCTTAAGGTAGTAGCCATAAAGTGGGCAGCACGGTGTTCTGTGGATTAAAGATGGCGGATGACAGCTGACGAAATTGCCCGCATGATAGCAGCACGGTGCTCTGTTGATTAAGGATGGCGGATGACAGCTGTCAAAAAAGCACATGGCTTTGTTTCCAAAGGAGAGCACGTGGAATTTGCCGCCACCACATTTCAAAGGTATCTAGCTAAAGAGGCAGCACTGTGCTCTGTTGATTAAAGATGGCGGATGACGGCTGTCGCAAAAAGGGCGTGAGTTTGTTTCCAAACAAGAGCATGTAGAATTTTTCGAATTGCCGCCACCACATAGAGGGCAGCACGGTGCTCTCTTGATTAAAGATGGCTGCTGTCATGTGGAATTGCCTACCACCACATTTCAAAGGTATCTAGCTAAAGAGGGCAGCACGGTGCTCTCTAGATTAAAGATGGCTGCTGTCAAAAAGCATTTTTCAAATTATCCGCCACCACATTTTAAAGGTAAGTAGCTAAAGAGGGCAGCACTGTGCTCTATAGATTAAAGATGGCGGGTGACAGCTGTCAAAAAAGCACGTGGATTTGTTTACCGATTCAAATCTCGCGCTAGTGAGGTTAAGTTGGTAGCACTAAGGATTAGGCCCGTTAAGATGGCAGCACTGCGGATGACAGGTGACGAATTTACAGCTACTGCGATAAAGAGGGCAGCACAGTGCTCTGTGGTTTAAAGATGGCGGATGACAGCTGTCAAAAAAGCACGTGGATTTGTTTACCTATTCAAATCTCGCGCTAGTTAGGTTAAGTTGGTACTACTGAGGTTTAGGCCCGTCAAGATGGCAGTACTGAGGTTGGCGATGCGTTGTTGTCTGTCAAAAAGCACGTGGCTGTCAAAAACACGTGGATTTGTTTACCAATTCAAATCTCGCGCTAGTTAGGTTAAGTTGGTATCACTGAGGTTTAGGCCCGTCAAGATGGCAGCAGTGAGGTTGGCGATGCGTTGTTGTCGATGACAGCTGTCAAAAAGCACGTGGCTTTGTTTACAAATTCAAATTTCCCGCGGGAGGTGGTGGAGGCCTCTGGGAAGGCCCCTCGGGAGGCGGAGGCGGAGGAGGCCTCTGGGAGGGCCCCCCGTGAGGCGGAGGCTGAGGGGCCCCTGGGAGCCCTGAGGCGGAGGCGGCGCCCGAACCATCCAATTATACTACGTAAGGCCACGGCCGCTTCCTTCCCTCTTCCTTGCCTATCCCTTCCAAACCTCCCATACCCCTACAGGGCTCCCATTCAGCATAGCATGTGTGGCCGCCTTGACGACGTACTGGTCCTCCTCCTCAGCTGTATCCCCGACCCAATATTTCACGCTCCAGGACACGGCCCTTGATGAGGTAGAGGTCGGATCCTTCGCTGAGTCCGATGGAAAAATCAACTCTAGAGGGTAAATGGATCCAGAAAGGAGAAGAAAGAAAGAAAGAAAGAAAGAAAGAAAGAAAGAAAGAAAGAAAGAAAGAAAGAATCTACCGGAGGTACAATCGCTCCGTGCTTTTAAAGTTAGCGCCTTTTCGAAGGCCATCTGTATCGTGTAATTCAAACTGAGTAGTGGAAAAAATTTGAACACTTATCGTCAGACGTCTCTATTGTCGATTTATGTGCCCTCTGTGGTGGGAAGATGAACAATTAATTTTCAAAGAAATTTGAAATTTGTTTTCAGAACTGAAATGTTGTAAATTCCTTTCTGTGTTCTTAGGTTACTAGTGCTGCTGTCCCTTCCTTCCTCTTCTAAATTTTCGATCAATAAGGAACTTCGTGCTTTTATTTAATCAACCAGTCCCGAATGCAGACTGATAGCTAGGTGACCCAAACCATGCTGCTACTTGCTCGATGAAATGCTGAACTCTGTGGGTAGAATAGCTGTTCACGCAATGTACGATGAGCAGTCTTGTTAGATGTACCTACTTGTCTTGCCAAGCTCCTTGTGCTTATAGTCGGTCCCTCTTCGACAAGTTTTTAAAATCCTTCTTCCCGCCGAAGCTCCGAGGGATCGCGATGCGATCCACGGCATTCTATCCGAGGATAAAGCGAGCCTGAGTTCCGGAGCCTTCGGTACACAGCGTCCTACGTTCGGCTATTGGAAATACGGCGTTTTGGATATGCTTGTCTATAAAGATTCCTCGCCGTATGTGCAATTTTCCCAGCTACTCCGTAAACGAGGTGAATATCAGCGAATTTGCATATGAAGTGTTTCCGTTATGTAATCAACTAGCTGATGTACCCGTGCTTCGCTACGGAATTCTAAATTTTATACAGAATTCTAGGTTAGGTAGTGTAAACGTTGTGAGCAAGATTGTATTAAGTTGCATAGCTCTTAACGTTGCCCTAGAAACACGACGGGGAAGTCACCAACGTCTTTTCTCATATGAAGACTGGGTTAGGGAATTTTCATTGTAATGGTAGGTCAGCTTGGCTACCGTCAGTCACAATCAGGTTGGGGAGTTTTCATTATAATGGCAGACACTCACTCTCCGCCTGTCTTTATAGATTCTCAAAAAGACTCTCTTAGTGGTTTTCCCAACTGAAATGAACATGGGTAATTGCAATGACGTCAGTAGGAATGGCGCGATTCAAAGCAATGCATTCATATGAAATACTCGATCAAATGAAAAACCACATATATTCTCACTTTTAACGAACAGTATGCTGCCGAACTAACAGTCCAAAGCTACAGACCTGGAATGACCAAAACGCAGACATCCGTGATCCGTGAACAATCTTCGTCTTTTTTTTCGGCGGGGGGATTCGAATAGAGGATAGTCCCAGGGCAAAAACTATGCCCGTTTACTTGTCTGTTTCCTGGGAGTACCTGATGAGTCGGAAAATCTTAATTCACTACACTGGCAGGAGAAAGAACTATCTGACGTGGAGGCAATTTTTCCTCCAAGCCTGAGAAGAAACCACATCTTCGCTGCTGATTTGGAATAAAATTAATGCAGATTTATAAAAGTAAAGAGGAGGAAGCTTTTCTTAAGAAACGGCTCATTTCAGGGTTGAATTTTGAGTTGTTTAGTGAATTGTGGTACTATAATTTGGAATAGGCCTAAATTGTAATTCTAGACCAGTTCATACTTCTACTACTACTGCTACTACTAACTGAGCCTCTGACTTAAGTGCGCACACTGCTCATTCAAAACAGTGCGTCAGAGTAGGTATCCAATAGCTGGCATACTATGATGAACCAGTGTGTTACGTACCAGCAGTATCAGAAAATGTATGAACCAGAGGAATAGCATGCTAAAGAAGAAAGTTATCTAACTCCTCAGCTATTTCCCGCCAATATTCAGTTAGGCTGTTATACTCGGTACGCAGCAGTAATCCCATCTATCGGAGTTGAATGTCAGCATAAGAGGTAACGAACATTACAACAAACAACGGCGAGTGTAATGTTATTGTTGATCAATGTTACGCGCTTTCGGTATTGTAGGCCTTCACATTATTCTCTTCCGGTTCTGAAATACCACTCTTATCATAGTCGGTACGGTAAAGCTGAATAAAACATAAATGATCGGAAATTGTATTCTCTATAACTTTTGTTATGTAGAACTTTTCCATAGGACGAAGAACATAGGTATTAGAAATTAATTTTAGGTGCCTTCCCCTAACCTACCATTTCACCCAGGGTGAATAGCATTGTTGATAGCTTAAACTGTAGTTTCTTATTCCCCGACTCTATATGCCGATTTTCATTAAATTCTGTTTACTCATTTTGTCGGGGCTCGGCGTTGATATGGACATAGCAACAAAAATCCAAATTCATGAATATCTGTACGTATTATCATAGCCGGTACGGTAAAATTGCATAAGACGTAAATGATCAGAAATTTAATTCCATATAACTTTATCGATATGACCACTAATAATGTAAATATTTGAGAATTGAATTTTAGGACTTCCCCAGAACTACCATTTCACTCAGCGTGAATAAAATTATTTATAGCCTAGATTGTAGCGGCTCACCCCCCGACTTTACATACCGATTTTTATTAAATTCTCTTCAGCCATTTCCTCGTGATGCGTGTACATAGATACAGGCAGGCAGACAGGCAGACAGAAATTACGGAAAAGTAAAAACTGCATTTTCTTTTTACTGTGGACATGATCGATACAGAAATACCATTCTTTTCAAATTCTGAGCAATATACAGACAAAACTCTTATTTTATATATATATATATATATATATATATATATATATATATAGAGAGAGAGAGAGAGAGAGAGAGAGAGATTGGCTACAGTGACGTTAGCTCTACAACTGTCCCACGACTGTGGGACAGGCAGCAACAAATTGCCACCAACGACAGTGGGGCAGGTAGCGTGGAGCCTACCTACATCCAGTGCCGCATTCATTTGGTCACGCACCACCACTGAGTGTGACGTCACTCGGATTGCTTGCATAACAGCTGCATCAGATCGTTTCCTCATCTGATTGGTATACGTAGAGTTAATATTGTTTTGAGATTGAAACATATCACATTTAAAAATAAAAATAAGAATGGTCCAGTATTCGGGAGATGGTGGGTTCGAACCCCACTGTCGGCAGCGCTGAAGATGGTTTTCCGTGGTTTCCCATTTTCACACGAGGCAAATGCTGAGGCTGTACCTTAATTAAGGCCAGGGCCGCTTCCTTCCCACTCCTGTCCCATCGTCGCCATAAGACCTATCTGTGTCAGTGCGACGTAAAGCAACTTGAAAAAAAAAGCACTTTGGAATGAATCAATGGAGCGAAGTCGTATATAATAATAATAATAATAATAATAATAATAATAATAATAATAATAATAATAATAATAGGAAGGAGAAGAAGAAGACGAAGAGGAATTGACTACTCGTAACTAATGCTTTGCCTAGAAAACACTTATCAACGTTTACAACTATGGGTCTCAATGGGTGTACAAACAGGGTTGCCAGACGTCCCGGATTTCACTGGACTGTACCATATTCGCGTTAAATGTCCCGCGTCCTAGGCAGTTCCTATCCGGGACGTCAATTATCCTGTATTTTGAATCTCGAAAGAAATACGCCAATGTTTCCACCTCTGATAAGTACGGAGAACTTTCCTTCTTTCTTTGAAAGAGGATAGTTTTCTTCACTCCTTCGTTTCTTTACCTGGTATGAGTTCGTAAATTTTTAAATTTTTATTTTATTTTATTGTTTGCAGTTCTAGGGTTGTCCATCCTGGCGAATAAGATGCGTAATAGTGAAAAGCTACCTCAGGTAGTCCCAGTCCGCCCCATATTCGTGTAAAATTGTCAACTGTGACAAATGTTCTGTTGACTTGATTAGGTCTGAGCTGTTCATTTCTGTGCATTTTTCTTAAAAGTCATGCAGATATTTTTTATGAAATTGCTAAGAATGACAACAAAACTCTTAACAGCACTTTAGAGAAAAGAAAATATATTGAAATTAAATAACTGCTATGAATAACTAAATAAACTATGGTTTTCTCTTGTTTTACGTCGCACCGATAGAGGCAGGTCTTACGGAGACGATGGGATAGGAAAGGGCTAGGATTGGAATCGACCGTAGCTTTAAGACAGGCAACATTCTGGTGTAAAATGGGAAATCACCGGAAACCATTTTTAGGTCTGCCGACATTGGGGTTCGAATCCATCGTCTCCCGAGTACGAGCTCTAAGCTATATGCGGCCAACTTGCTGGGTACTGTAAGTTTCAGCGTGTGTATAAATGTTAAGGCATGCGTTAATAAACTGCACTATGATGTCAACAGTATCATTTTGAAACGATGTTTGTAACTTGTAGAATACGAGCCCGTTGATTTCCGCGATCGCACATCTGTCCCTTATTTTTATTTCAGGTATCTGACAATCCTGCGTATAATGTCCTAAATATGCAGAAACGGTTGCTCTAATGTCGGGTTGATTAGCTGGACGGTAGAGCGCTGGCCTTCTTATCTCAACTTGGCGGGTTCGATCCGGCTCACTTCGGCGATATTTGAAGGTGCTCAAATACGTCAGCCTCGCATCGGTAGATTTAGTAGCATGTAAAGGAAATCATGTGGGACATCATTCTGGCATCTTGGTGTCTCCGAAAACCGTAAAAGTAGTAAGTGGGTCGTAAAACCTAATAACATTATTATTATCATTATTATTATCATTATTACGAAGGCTAGACTGGTTTACGAGTACAGCAGGACCTCGTCTCGCACGTGCGCTCCCACCCCTCTTCCCCAGAGCAGACCAACATGAGTTGGCCTACGATAGCAACAGGTTCAACAACCCCTATACTCTGCTACTGGAGTTGAACACGTGACTCAACGACACGAGGACAGTATGACATGACCAGCGTTTCCTACAATGGCGAATCAAAACACATTAAGTCCTGAAATATTTAGCTCGTTTATAGGGAAACTAAAAGGACAAGGTAAAACGTACATAGCATATGCTGTGAGATGTACTTTTCTTTACAGACTAGCAAAAATATCTCAACGTATACCCTTAACACTCTCTATATTTTATTTTTGAACGAAAAGGCAAGTAATTCGTCATGACTGGCTTACATCACAAGGATAATTTCTAACGAGAACAATTCCCGTATCTTTCAAAACGTTTTTAACGTGTATCATACCAGGTGTTGAGGTCCTTCTTGCCTAATTAAAGCAATGCTATGTCATTGAAGAGTGTAATAAGCATATGGTTGATGAAGAAATCAAGGATGATGTCTAAATCGATAGTAATTTCGGCGACTACCCAACGTTTAAAAACGAGTCACGTTCAGCAAGAAGTCCTGCATTAGTCTATTGGAAAGTAGTAGCTTTTCGTACGCTCCACGCTTCAGTTCTAGTCTTCGTGGAATCCGAACCACAGGGACGTAACATTTGATTTTAAAAGTACCACATCCATTGACGGATATGTGAACCCCAGCCGCATTCATTGAAAGCCAGTAACAAAATCACCCGGCTATCGCGCCCTCTTGCCTAATGCCTTCGTGTGGATGTGTTGTTTGGAAACTGTCAAATCAAGTGACTAACACATAGACCGAGCTGAGTAGCTCAGACGGAAACGCGCTGGCGTTATGAACTAAAGTGTGGGGGTTCAATTCCGGTTCAGTCCGTTGGTATTTGAAACCGCTCAAATAAGCTAACTTGATGTCGGTAGATTTGCCGGTACGTAAATGAACTTTTGCGAGATAAAATTTCGGCACCTCGGCGTCCAAACCCGTAAAATTATTAATATTATTATTATTATTATTATTATTATTATTTATGCAGTGTTTTATATAAACAGGGTGGTTTTCAAAATGACCCTAATTTCCGTCTGGTAGCAGATAGGAAGATGCGATTACTTTCTAAATATGAAGAAACTCTGGCAGATTCACTTACCTGCGTTTGCCAACAGTATGCAAGTTACTCTTTGTTAGGCGTCAATTGTTTCCGCAATTTTGCTCCTTGCTGGCTAGTTTGTTGTTTTACCGCAACCCCACTATCGTTAGCCGTGAAGGTAGATTTCCGTTGTTTCCCATTTTCACACCAGGCGAATGCTGGGGCTGTACGAGTAAGACATAGCATGTATCTTGGATTCAGTAGGTCAAATGGACTGTATCGCGATTGACCTTCCCAATGAATGTGATAGGGTAGATCATAGGAGACTACTGGCAAAAATGGGTGCAAATGAACTGGACAAAAGATTGGCTGAATTGATGGCTATATTTCTAGAAAATAGACCTCAGAGAATTAGAGTAGTCGAAGCTTTGTCTGACCCTGTAATAATTAAGAGGGTAATTCCTTCAAGGCAGTATTATTGGACCTTTATATTTTCTCGTATGTATAAATGATATGAGTAAAGAAGTGGAATCAGAGATAAGGTTTTTTGCGGATGATGTTATTCTGTATAGAGTAATAAGTAAGTTACAAGATTGTGAGCAACTGAAAAATGATTTCTATAATGTTGTGGGGTGGACAGTAGGCACTGGTATGATGATAAACGGGGTTAAAAGTCAGGTTGTGACTTTCACAAATAGGAGAAGTCCTTTCAGTTTTAGTTACGGAGTTAATGGGGTGAAAGCTCCGTTAGGGAATCATTGTGTTAATATAAGGAAAGATCTTCATTGGGGTAATCACATAAATGTGATTGTAAATAAAGGGTACAGATCTCTGTACATGGTTATGAGAGTATTTAGGGGTTGCAGTATGAATGTAAAGGAGAGGTCATATAAGTCTTTGGCAAGACCCCACCTCGAGTATGGTTCCAGTGTACGGAACCCTCACCATGGTTACTTGATTCAAGAACTGGAAAACATCCAGAGAAAAGCTACTCGACAAAGTGGTATGTTTCGAGCTGTTAGTGGAGAGATGGTGTGGATTGACATTAATATACGAATAAGTTTGAGTTGTGTCTTTAAAAGTAGGAAAGATCACAGTATGAAGATAAAGTTGGAATTAAGGAGGACAAATGGGGGCAAATATTCGTTTATAGGAAGGGAAGTTAGGGATTGGAATAATTTATCAAGGACCGGGTGAGTTGGCGGTGCGATTAGGGGCGCGCAGCTGTGAGCTTGCATCTGGGAGATACTGGGTTCGGATCCCTCTGTCGGCAGCCCTGAAGATGGTTTTCCGTGGTTTCCTATTTTCACACCGGGCAAATTCTGGGGTTGTAATCTAATTAAGTCCACGGCCGCTTCCTTCCAACTCCTAGTCCATTCCTATCCCATGGTCGCCATAAGACCTATCTGTGTCGGTGCGATGTAAAGCCAATAGCAAAATAAGATACCAAGGGAGATGTTCAATAAATTTCCAGTTTCTTTGAAATCATTTAAGAAAATGTTAGGAAAACAACAGATGGGGAATCTGCCATCTGAGCGACTACTCTAAATTCAGACCTGTGATGATAGATTTTCTTCTCCTTACCCTATTTTAATTTAAGCCACGGCCGCTTCGTTTCCATTCCTAGTTCTTTCCTATCCCATCGTTGCCATGGGACTTATCTGTGTTGATGCGACGTAAAGCCAATTGTAAAGAAAATGTTTTACCGCACATTCGTTCAGGATGCAGTACACATTGCCTCAGTGCGTGTTTTTAGTTAAAAATGTTTGAACTGCGATGTCCACCGTAGCCACGCAAAGGGCGATCCGGAGAGAGTATGTCGTGCGTGGTCCTCCTGTGGCGAATTTTACAACATAAGTTATTTCTGCATAGAATATTTTCATGGTCGCTGTTAGAAAAAAAAAGGACGATTCAAAAGCAATGGTAATAATACATCACCAATTCATCTAACAATGTTGATCGCACCAAGATTTTACGTAAACAAGATAGCAACGAGCAGAGTGACAGGAAGCAACACTGGGAGAATAGAAGGAGAGGTTCCGTGGTAGGTACCCAATAAAAGACAAGGACCGCCATTCGATAGCTCAGATAAACAACTGTATTAGAATAATGTCTTTACACAGTACACACAGATTAATATAGGGTCTAAAAAGGTCCGAGATAAACATGGATGAAGACCATTAATGCAATTCCTACTTTCATTAAAGAGAAGAAAGTTCGACAATTCACAAATAAGAGGGGAGTAAAAAGAACTACTAGCCAGGATTTCTTACAATTTTCAAAGTAGTTCACACATTATCATGCCATATAACATTCTTTACAGGAAAACAGACGTAAACGTTTCAAGGAGCAACATTTTTCCATGACAACAATAATATTTGGCCACAATTTAAATCCAACACCTCCAGGGTGTTTTACAAAAGTTTAATAATCCAAGTGAAAGAGGGAAGGGATGCAAAAGAGGGCGATAAAAATAGGTGAGATAAGAGAGGAAAGAAAAGTAGGAGTCCGACTGCGCAAACTTGAGAGAGTTCATCCACCCGTTACTGTCCTTATTAAAAGCTTGAGTAAATCATATAGACGATGGTCACCCTTAGTTCACATTAAACACTTTTCATCAGGTGAAAATTAAAATCAGGAGAAAATAGTAACAGATAAGGCACAGATCAAGACCTTCAATAACTAGAGTAAATAAACAGCCATATCGCCTGAAGGGCTAATTTAGAGTTCCAAAAAAATAACATGTGGATTTTTAGCTCACCCAGATCCGACGATATTATGTTTCCAGTTGGACGGAATAGAAATACACATCGCACGGCAAGCCGTACGAGGTCAGTGGCCCCTCCACTCACACACACTGTACACAAGTCGATGCCAGGCTGGTTTGACGAGTGAGGCTGTCCATTTTATGTACGCAAGGAACCGAAGACTAGTATTTTCGAGAAGCTTTAGGTGACGTAGCAGATGACGTAGGTAGTAGAAGGTAGACACAAAGCGACAGTCAGTATGCAGTAGTGCTGGGGACGGAGCGGAGCGGAGCGGAGCAGTTGTTGTGACGTCATCACCCGGTAGTACCGAGTGAACTACCGAGTGAATGTCCTGACGCGGGACGTTTAAACACGTTATAGGTATGGCACTGCGAATGTATTGCATCCCCCTATTAATACCCTTCTCTCACAACGTATGAACTGTAAATAACTGCATATATATTCACTATAATTGTTATATACGTAACTGCTAGGGAGTAGGAGATAGTATGTGGAATAAATGTTAGTAACTCGTATAGTTAACTCATTCGAATAGTGAAACAAAGTATGGCGCACACCTACCGAAAGGGTTTGTATACAAGGGGATTGGAAGTTAACAGAAAAGTAATGTATTAACAATTATTTCGTAAGTTCATGTGATACGGTACACTGTTAATGAGAAGAATAACCTGAATATAAAGAATTTTATCAGAATATAATGAAAAACACTGACATAATTTCATCTACAGGATGACAAAAGTAATTACGTAAATGAACGTTGACTGGAATGTCCTTCTTTGCAAATGTGATTACAAAACATATCTGACAACATACTACTACACGTCCCAATGCCAAACAGCTATCAGTAGAATGCTTTTATAAATACAGTTATTATATTATATTATATTATATTATATTATATTATATTATATTATATTATATTATATTATATTATATTATATTATATTATATTATATTATATTATATTATATTATATTATATTAATTAATCAAGGTGTAGTAAAGCTAATGCAGTGAGCTCGCAGATGCGATCAGCAGTATTCTGTAAGAAGGAAGTCAGCTCCCAGACGAAACTATCTTTACATCGGTCTGTTTTCAGACCAACTTTGCTTTACGGGAGCGAAAGCTGGGTGGACTTAGGATATCTTATTCATAAGTTAGAAGTAACAAACATGAAAGTAGCAAGAATGATTGCTGGTAAAACAGGTGGGAACAATGGCAGGAGGGTACTCGAAATGAGGAGATAAAGGCTAATTTAGGAATGAACTCGATGGGTGAAGCTGTACGCATAAACCGGCTTCGGTGGTGGGGTCATGTGAGACGAATGGAGGAGGATAGGTTACCTAGGAGAATAATGGACTCTGTTATGGAGGGTAAGAGAAGTAGAGGGAGACCAAGACGACGATGGTTAGACTCGGTTTCTAACGATTTAAAGATAAGAGGTATAGAACTAAATGAGGCCACAACACTAGTTGCAAATCGAGGATTGTGGCGACGTTTAGTAAATTCTCAGAGGCTTGCAGACTGAACGCTGAAAGGCATAACAGTCTGTGATGATAATGTATGTAATGTATGTATATTATATTATATTATATTATATTATATTATATTATATTATATTATATTATATTATATTATATTATATTATATATTTGATGTGCCACCACTCGTCGCGTATGTGCGGCCACAAAATTTGCATTTTGCGTGTTTCCTATTATCAGTAATGTCAAAAAACTGCCAGGCATCCGACGGTTTTCGTGGCATTTGTGGAACAACGTTGTGTAAAAATTTCTTTAAATTCCTTTAAATGTTCTAAAAATATAACTACTATCTACGAATATGTTTAAATATCACACTAACACCACAAATATAATCTAACAGACTTTAAATTATCTACAAAACATAACAAGCGTAGGAAATATATACGTACATTCGAAACACACAGATTGAATACAGGTACTTTCGTACGTGTGTTGTGCGCCACACTGTGTTCAGGTCCTCCGCGAGTACTCGCAGTTGTAAGCGGAGGGGATCGGTGGTGCGCTCTACCGCTACAACCGGATTACTCATCGGTATTACTCGCTCCGTCCCCACCTCTAGTATGCAGTGAGTTACGGGAGCGGAGAGACGGGTGAGCACAAAGTATGATTAAACCAGTAATATGTGGAAGGGTAGATGGCAAAAGCAGGTTAGAATATTTGAAGTAGAAAGTAGATGATCCAGTAGAAGCGTAGATATGAAGATATCGCCGGAGTATGTAGAGACGTAGATAAGAAGATTATTCCAGAAAAACGTAGAAACGTAGATACAAAGGTTATGGCAGGAGCACGTTACACTCCTAAAAGGACACGATACTGGCTATAGTGAGAAAGTTGGAAGCGAGAATGTCTCTGTTGAGTGAGTTTGGCGAGCATCGCACATCTGGTTTGGTAGACGTGGCAGAAGACGTTCAGGCCCGTTTGCTCCGGTCTCCTAGGAAATTGGTACGTCGTTTGTCTCAGGAGGCTGGGGGTTCGTATTCCACATGCCAAAGAGCGACCAAGGTAATTTGACTGCTGTCGTACAAGATGACTGCCATTCACGAGTTGCAGAAGTCCGCTACTGCTTTTAGTCCTTGGATTTTACTGTTCGGCTACCGGGAATTCTGAACATCATGTGGTTCACAGATGAGGCCAGGTTCTATCTGACTAGTTGCGTAAATTCTCAAATTATCCGGATTTAGGCCACACATAACACACATGGTATTCACTGAAGAGCCCTGCACCCACAGATGATCGGAGTTTGGTATGCAGTATCGGCAAGCCATTCTACTTCTCGTATACAACAAACACAGACCGGTACAAGTACACTTTCCCTGCAATTTGTCGAGCAACTAGAAGACATTGAGCCAACTCCACTTATTTTCGGCAAGACGCCACACGCCAACTGAATGTCTTGCTCTGATCATCAGCTTCTTTGAGGACAGATTATTTATTTTTTGCTATTGGTTTTACGTCGCACCGACACAGATAGGTCTTACGGCAACCATGGGACAGGAAAGGGCTAGGACTGGGAAGGAAGCGGCCGTGGCCTTAATTAAGGTACAGCCTGGTATGACAATGGGAAACCACGGAAAACCATCTTCAGGGCTACCGACAGTGGGGTTCGAACCTAGTATCTCTCGAATACTGGATACTGGCCGCACTTAAGCGACTGCAGCTATCGAACTCGGTAGATTAATCTCTAATAATTTGTGGCTGCGAAGATCACCATACTTAACGACACGAGATTATTTCCTGTGGGGTTAGCTGAAGGATAAAGTGTATCGAAATCGATCACGAACAATTGAACATTTGAAGGCCAACATCACGACTGAAATCAATGGAGTAGACGAGCAAATGTTGCAACGAATTGACAGAAGCATGGAAAGACGGGGATGGCTGTCTCTACAGGAAGATGTAGGTCATTTTCACCGTCTGCTGTGATGGTAAGTGAATTGGCCATAGTTTCTTCATATTTTGAACGTTGTTGCATCTTCCTATCTGCTACCAGACAGAAATGGGGTCGCTTTGGAAACATCCGGTTTAAATAAATCACCTTGTATAAGATACAAAATCAGACTAGAGTACCGTAACAAGTGTATCTTCCAGTACTGAGATTTCTGCCGGAGTCATAATTGTAAATATTTTAATTGGCTGGATAGCTTAGTTTGCAATGAGGTTAATCCAGTCTTGTGAGGATAATGGAAAAGCTGTCTGAAAATGTCTCTAATTTAACATTAGTGGCAGAGGAATTCATTACGTTGACCATAATTCACTCAAGTCAAGTTAACCCATTGGTCTCTTTGCCTAGAAAATATGATCTATGGAAGATACAGTTGCTATTTTCCTATGTTTCTCAACGTGTTAAAACGAGCAACATACCCCATTTTCTCTCGCCTAAACAAGGTGTTACCGAGTCGCTACACGGTTTGGGTCACGTAGCTGTCAGCTTGCACTCGGAAGATAATGGATTCTAACCCCACTGTCGGCAGCCTTGAAGGTTGTTTTCACTGGTTTTCCATTTTCACACAAGGCAAATTATGAGCCTTTACCTTAAAGAAGTTCACGGTTACCTCCTTTCCACACCTAACCATTTCCTCTCCCATCGTCACAATAAGACCTCTCTGTGTCGATGTGACGTAAAGCAAAGTGAGGAAAAATGAAGCAACAAGAAAACGTGTACGTCCTCGTAACCTAATATTCTCTTGATAATCCTGATGTCCATTTTCCAGATCTCTCCGCTTGAGAATTTTAGCTTTCCAACTCATTATATTGACACGTGTATGTGATGGAACTGTCAACATCATGGACAACACTCTTTTCTCGTCATCTTGCGTTGAGACCCCAGATAAGTATTTCACAGTGTTTTTACTTTTTGTTCGTTTACAATTGGCTTTACGTCGTGCCGACACAGATAGGTCTTTTGGCGACGATGGTGTAGGAAAAGTCTATGGGTAGGATTCCATTTGAGATTAACTGGGGGAGTAACTCTCGATATCCGCTCTCAGGTTGTCCATTTGAGAGTTAATTTCGGCCGGAATAACTATCGAGAGTACCTGGCGAGTCCCTCACCAAGGTAGCTGTCACGAGTTCTCGTCACACCCTGTCCCTTTGTCCACCTGCAGAAAGTGGAGAGTGCAGAGTAATCGAAATGTCATCAGTCATCACAATACTACAGACAAGTCGCAGCAGCTGGGATTATTCCCCGTAGAAAAGAAAAATCTAAAGACAAAGGCGCTGGGTTAAGCCATGGAATGAAAGAAGTGCTCTAGGTGCCGGTCATATGCTAATTCGGGAATTACAAATGAAAGATGCACAGCAGTTTCGAAATTTTTGTAGATTAACGAGCTCTGAAGTTGAGTTTATTATAACCGGGCTGAGTGGCTCAGACGGTTCAGGCGCTGGCCTTCTGACCCCAACTTGGCAGGTTCGATCCTGGCTCAGACCGGTGGCATTTGAAGGTGCTCAAGTACGTCAGCTTCGTTCCGGTAGATTTACTGGCACGTAAAAGAACTCCTGCGAGACTAAATTCCGGCACATCGGCGTCTCAGAAAACCGTAAAAGTAATTAGTGGGACGTAAAGCAAATAGCATACCGAGCTCGATAGCTGCAGTCACTTAAGTGCGGCCAGTATCCAGTATTCGGGAAATAGTAGGTTCGAACCCCACTATCGGCAGCCCTGAAGATGGTTTTCCGCGGTTTCCCATTTTCATACCAGGCAAATGCTGGGGCTGTACCTCAATTAAAGCCACGGCCGCTTCCTTCCCACTCCTAGCCCTTTCCTGTCCCGTAGTCGCCATAAGACCTATCTGTGTCGGTGCGACGTAAAGCAACTAGCAAAAAAAGAAGAAGCAAATAACATAAAAAATATTGAGTTTATTATAGAATCTGTGAGAAAGGTAATCTTCAAAGGACACTACAATGAGAAAAGCTATATCAGTGCGTGATGGAGTGATGGTTACTGTAAGATTTTTTTGCCCCAGGTAGGTTTTTTTGAATTATTTTTTATAGTAAGCTGTATTCTATTCGCGCTAATTGTTTACTGCATGCAATAAAATTCGTTTCTGTCAAACCGAACTGGATAGCTGCAGTCGCTCAATTGCGGCCAGAGTAGTATAATTGGATGGTTCTGGCGCCTCCGCCGCATCCTCCGCCGCCCGCCTCCTCCGCCGCCGCCGCCCGCGGGAAATTTGAATTTTGGCGGGAGATTTGAATTTGTAAACAAAGCCACGTGCTTTTTGACAGCTGTCATCGACAACAACGCATCGCTAACCTCAGTACTCCCATCTTGACGGGCCTAAACCTCACTAGTGCCAACTTAACCTAACTAGCATGAGGTAAACAAAGCCACGTGTTTTTTGACAGCCACGCGCTTTTTGACAGACAACAACGCATCGCTAACCTCAGTACTGCTATCCTGACGGGCCTAAACCTCAGTAGTGCCAACTTAACCTAACTAGCGCGAGGTAAAAAAATCCACGTGTTTTTTGACAGCCACGTGCTTTTGACAGATTTGTAAACAAAGCCACGTGCTTTTTGACAGACAACAACGCATCGCTAACCTCAGTACTGCCATCTTGACGGGCCTAAACCTCAGTAGTACCAACTTAACCTAACTAGCGCGAAATAAACAAAGCTACGTGCTTTTTGACAGCCACGTGCTTTTTTGACAGCTGTCATCCGCCATCTTTAAACTACAGAGCACCGTGCTGCCCTCTTTCGTCACCTGTCATCGGCAGTGCTGCCATCTTGACGGGCCTAAACCTTAGTGCTACCAACTTAACCTCACTAGCTCGAGATAAACAAATCCACGTGCTTTTTGACAGCTACGTGCTTTTTTGATAGCTGTCATCCGCCATCTTTAATCTATAGAGCACAGTGCTGCCCTCTTTAGCTACTTACCTTTGAAATGTGGTGGCGGATAATTTGAAAAATGCCTTTCGACAAGCAGCCATCTTTAATCCAGAGAGAACAGTGCTGCCCTCTATGTGGTGGCGGCAAATTGAAAAATTCCACGTGCTCTTGTTTGAAAACAAACTCACGTGCTTTTTTGACAGCTGTCATCTGCCATCTTTAATCTATAGAGCACAGTGCTACCCTCTTTAGTTTGAAATGTGGTGGTGGTAAATTCCACGTGCTCTTGTTTGGAAACAAAGCCATGTGCAGCTGTCATCCGCCATCTTTAATCAACAGAGCACTGTGCTACTATCATGCGGGCAATTTCATCACCTGTCATCCGCCATCTTTAATCCACAGAACACCGTGCTGCCCTCTTTATGGCTACTACCTTAAGCACGTAGTAGCGGACAATTTGAAAAGTTCTGTTAGCTATCATCCGCCATCTTTAATCAAGAGAGCACCGTGCTGCCATCTTTAGCTAGATACCTTTGAAATGTGGTGGCGGCAAATTGAAAAATTCCACGTGCTCTTGTTTGGAAACAAACTCACGTGCTTTTTCGACAGCTACCATCCGCCATCTTTAATCAACAGAGCATAGTGCTGCCCTCTTTAGTTTGAAATGTGATGGCGGCAAATTCCACGTGCTCTTGTTTGGTAAACATAGCCATGTGCTTTTTTGACAGCTGTCATCCGCCATCTTTAATACAGAGAGCACCGTGCTGCCCTATTTATCGTAGTAGATGTAAATTCGTCACCTGTCATCCGCGGTGCTGCCATCTTTAGCTAGATACCTTTGAAAAGTGGTGGCGGATAATTTAAAAAGAAAAATTCTACAGCAGCCCTCTCTCGACGCTAATTGCATAAGATGGTGGCTATACATGACTCCTTAAGGGTGCTTACGCAAGATGGCTGCTATACACAGGTTCTTATGAGACGCCCTTGGGATGCTTGCGCAAGATGGCAGTTATACATGGCTCCTTATGAGATACCCTAGGGATGCTTGCGCAAGATAGCGGCTGATCTTATGGGATGGCTTAAGGGTCCTTGCACAAGATGGCTTGAGACGCCCTAAGGATGCTTGCGCAAGATGGCGGACACAAGATGGCAGCTATACATAACTCCTTATGAGACGCTTTAAGGGTGCTTGCGCAAGATAGTTGCTACTCTTAGCTCAGAGGCTAACGTGTCGTGATAGTTCGATTCATTAAATTTAGGGCTTAAATGCAAAATGTTAAATATATCGAAAACGGTGCACCGTAGAGCAAAACGGACAAAATTTTTCTGCCTAATACCTAGGTTCGCAGTATGAGGAACAAGAAAATCATAGTCTAATGATGGGATCAACGGTTCGGTTCCTACTTAGGCCCTTTGGCATTTGCTCTGTTTTAGCTTGTATTGAAGCGAGTCTTCGTAACATGATCAGGTCTAGCTATGGTAGAGAGTATAACTTACCGTGCAGGTTCGATTCATTAAATTTGGAGGCTTAAATGCAAAATGTTAAATATCTCGAAAACGATGCATCGTAGAGCAAAACGGACAAAATTTTTCCGCCTAATACGTAGGTTCGTAGTATCAGGAACAAGAAAAAACATAGTCTAATGATGAGATCAACGGTCCGATTCCTACTTAAGCCCTTTGGCATTCGCAGCTATCTATTTCTACAAGATGGTGGCTGCTCTTATGAGAAACAAGATGCCTTGAGACGTCCTAGGGATGCTTACGCAAGATGGCAGACACAAAATGGTGACTATACATAGCTCCTTATGAGACGGCCTAGGGGTGCTCGCACAAGATGGCGGCTACTCTTATGAAGAAAGCTAGCTTAGAGGCTACTGCGCAAGATAACAGCTGCTGTTATGCATGTGGTGGAGGGCAATTTGAAATTCTATGTGCTTAATCAACAGAGCACCCTGCTGCCCTCTTTAGCTGAAATGTGGTGGTGGATAATTTGAAAAATTCTTTTGACAGCTATCATCTTTAAAAACAATGGCGACTATACATAGGCTGTTAAGGTCTTATCATTCTCCTCCTCCTCCTCCTCCTCCTCCGCCCCCTCCTCCTTCTCTACCTACTCCTCCGCCTCTTATGTCAAGGCATAGCTTTATATCGAACAAGTTTAAACCTGCATCGCGAAGGCAAGCGTGTGCAGCGATAACATTATTGTGCATGTTTAGACTTTCGAAACATAAGAAGAGTAGAATCAAACGCTGTACTCGATACGACATGTGATCAGAACATTGATTGATGCGTTCAGAAAAACAAAATAAGTGATCAAGACTAGAATCGAACAATGTACTCAATACATCATGTGTTTAGAATATGTCAGGGGATACGCTTGTTCTAAGAAGATCAGATTGAAACATAACAAGACTAGAATAGAACACTGTAATCGATGTTGTTAACTTCAACATGTGATCAGAACATTGATTGATGTGTTCAGAACACAAAATAAGTGATCATGACTAGAATCGAACACTGTACTCGATACAACATGTGATCAGAACATTGATCGATGTGTTCAGAACACGAAATAAGTGATCAAGACTAGAATCGAACACTGTACTCAATACAACATGTGTTTAGAACATGTTAGGGGGTACCCTTGTTCTAAGAAGATCAGAATGAAACATAACAAGACTAGAATCGAACACTGTAATCGATGTTGTTAACCTCAACATATGATCAGAACATTGTTTGATGTGTTCAGAGCAAAAGTACAATTTTGATGATTTGCTTAGTGTAAAATCAAAAACTATGGAAACACACTGTGCACATATCGCGCAGCTAACTCGCTCAGTAAGCAATATTGCAAAACTACAACTTCAATGATTTGCATAGTGTAAAAATCAAAAACACACTGTACCCATACTGCGCAGCTAACTCGCTCGGTAAACGATATAGCCAAAGTATAACTTCAAATTATTTACCTTCCATCATTCGTCTTGTGTGTAAAAATCAGTCGAACAAGTTATCGCATAAACATGGCTGAAAAAAAATCGTGATAGGGTATGGAACCCAGGGGTTACATCTTATCAGAAGGGCAAAAAGGATGAAAGGACTCTTCCTCCTCCTTACCGCACATTCCTTGAAGGGCTAATTGGCTGAAGGGCTAATGGGCTAAAGGGCTAAAGGGCTAATGGGCTAAAGGGCTAATGGGCTAAAGGGCTAAAGGAGCAACAACCTCGTCGATCGCTATCAGCAAGAACGCTTGTACTTTGTTAAGTGTAGAAAATTAATCTTTATTTGTAAATGGTTTCATGTTCAGAACAAGGAATGGAAAATCCCCGAGGTGCGATGAGTTACGTTTTTCGAACTAGTGTTTGGAACACTGAACTTTTCAAGATGATAGCAGAGAGTTTAGCAATGTTCTGTTGTTGGATTTTAAATTCCGCGCTACAACATGCATAAGGTGGTAGCCTTGAGGTTTACCGCCGTAAAGATGGCAAGAGTGAGGTTAACAATGTTCTGTTGTTGGATTTTAAATTCCGCGCTACAACATGCATAAGGTGGCAGCCTTGAGGTTTACCGCCGTAAAGATGGCAAGAGTGAGGTTAACAATGTTCTGCTGTTGGATTTTAAATTCCGCGCTATAACATGCATAAGGTGGCAGCCTTGAGGTTTACCGCCGTAAAGATGGCAGCAGTGAGGTTAGCGACGCTCTATTGTCCTTCAAAGTGAGGTTAGGGTTCGTCAAGAAGACAGCTGTCAAAAAAGCACGTGGCTATGTTTACCAAACAAGAGCACGTGGTCGTGACGTCACGGTCACGTAGTATGTTGCCTCAGCATGTAAAGTTCAATGTCTACACCTACGTAGTTAACACTCTGCTATGTTCACAAGATTTTTTACACATAACTATTCTTTATGCTTTAAGTTCATGCACATAGGCTATGCTAAGATAGCAGTACAAACACATGCGAACTTTGTACATTCTAATGGAGTAAGTTTAGTACTGTGTCCATCATGGATACATGATGTGTGCACGCATTTAATCTTGACTATACGTAATGCTGCTGCTTTGTTTACAAGATTTTTATACATTGCTATTATTTATGCTTTAAGTTCGTGCACGCACAAGCGATACTCGTACGCTCTAGCAGGAGAAGTTTAGTACGATATTCGATACATACATTATCGATAGGTGATGTGTACACGCTTTAGAACATAGCTCATCTTTATGCTTTAAGTTCGTGCACAGGGGTTTGGGATACACAAAAGCGATTGCTACATGCTTTAGCGGAAGAAGTCTAGTACGATAGTCGATGCATGTAAAATCGATAGGTTATGCTAAGATAGCAGCACACTTACATGATTTTAGCATAATCTAGTGGAAAAAGTTTAGTATGATAGTCGTTTCGTGCAAAATCATTAGGTAATGTGTAAACGCTTTGAAACAAGGCTATTCTTTGTACTTTAAGTTCATGTGTATGAGTTATGCTAAGATAGCAGCACAACCTAGCGGAAGAAGTTTTGTACGAGAGTCGATACATGCAAAGTCGATAGGTAATGTGTACACGCTTTGAAACATGGCTATTCTTTGTACCTTAAAGTCATACGTATAGGTTATGCTAAGATAGCAGCACAATCTGGCGGAAGAAGTTCAGGGTGATCTGTACACGCTTTGAAACAAGGCTATTCTTTGTACTTTAAGTTCATGCGTCTTAGTTATGCTTGCGATAGTCGATGCATGTAAAATCGATAGGTTATGCTAAGGTAGCAGCACACTTACACGATTTTAGCACAATCTAGTGGAAGAAGTTTAGTACGAGAGTCGATGCTTGCAAAATCATTAGGTAATGTGTACACGCTTTGAAACAAGGCTATTCTTTGTACTTTAAGTTCATGCGTCTTAGTTATGCTAAGATAGCAGCACAATCTACCTGAAGAAGTTTTGCACGAGAGTCGGTACATGCAAAATCGATAGTTGATGCGTACACGCTTTAAAACATGACTATTCATTGTACTTTAAGTTCATGGGTATAGGTTATGCTAAGATAGCAGCACAATCTAGCGGAAGAAATGTAGTACGAGATTCGATGAATGCAAAATCGATAGGTGACGTGTACACGCTTTGAAACATGGCTATTCTTTGTACTTTAAGTTCATGGGTATAGGTTATGCTAAGATACCAGCACAATCTAGTGGAAGAAGTTTAGTACGAGATTCGATGCATGCAAAATCGATAGGTGATGTGTACACACTTTGAAACATAGCTATTCTTTGTACTTTAAGTTCATGTGTGTGAGTTATGGTAAGATAGCAGCACAACCTAGCGGAAGAAGTTTTGTACGAGAGTCGATACATGCAAAGTCGATAGGTAATGTGTACACGCTTTGAAACATGGCTATTCTTTGTACCTTAAAGTCATGCGTATAGGTTATGCTAAGATAGCAGCACAATCTAGCGGAAGAAGTTTAGTACGATATTCGATACATACATTATCGATAGGTAATGTGTACACGCTTTGAAAACAAGGCTATTCTTTGTACTTTAAGTTCATGCGTCTTAGTTATGCTTGCGATAGTCGATGCATGTAAAATCGATAGGTTATGCTAAGATAGCAGAACACTTACACGATTTTAGCACAATCTAGTGGAAGAAGTTTAGTACGAGAGTCGATGCTTGCAAAATCATTAGGTAATGTGTACACGCTTTGAAACAAGGCTATTCTTTGTACTTTAAGTTCATGCGTCTTAGTTATGCTAAGATAGCAGCACAATCTACCTGAAGAAGTTTTGCACGAGAGTCGATACATGCAAAATCGATAGTTGATGTGTACACGCTTTGAAACATGACTATTCATTGTACTTTAAGTTCATGGGTATAGGTTATGCTAAGATAGCAGCACAATCTAGCGGAAGAAATTTAGTACGAGATTCGATGAATGCAAAATCAATAAGTAATGTGTACACGCTTTGAAACATGGCTATTCTTCATACTTTAAGTTCATGTGTATAAGTTATGCTAAGATAGCAGCACAACCTAGCGGAAGAAGTTTAGTACGATATTTGTTGAATGCAAAGTCGATAGGTAATGTGTACACGCTTTGAAACATGGCTATTCTTTGTACCATAAGGTCATGCGTATAGGTTACGCTAAGATAGCAGCACAATCTAGCGGAAGAAGTTTAGTATGAGAGTCGATACTTGCAAAATCGATAGGTAATGTGTACACGTTTTGAGACATAGCTATTCTTTGTTCTTTAAGTTCATGCGTCTTAGTTATGCTGAGATAGCAGCACAATCTACCTGCAGAAGTTTAGTACGAGAGTCGATACATGCAAATTCGATAGTTGATGTGTACACGCTTTGAAACATGACTATTCATTGTACTTTAAGTTCATGGGTATAGGTTATGCTAAGATAGCAGCACAATCTAGCGGAAGAAATTTAGTACGATATTTGATGCATGCAAAATCAATAAGTAATGTGTACACGCTTTGAAACATGGCTATTCTTTGTACTTTAAGTTCATGTGTATAAGTTATGCTAAGATAGCAGCACAACCTAGCGGAAGAAGTTTAGTACGATATTTGTTGCATGCAAAGTCGATAGGTAATGTGTACACGCTTTGAAACATGGCTATTCTTTGTACTTTAAGGTTATGCTAAGATAGCAGCACAATCTAGCGGAAGAAGTTTAGTACGAGAGTCGATGTGTGCAAAATCGATAGGTGATGTGTACACGCTTTGAAACATGGCTGTTCATTGTACTTTAAAGTCATGCTAAGATAGCAGCACGATCTAGCGGATGAAGTTTAGTTCGATGGTCGATGCATGTAAAATCGATAGGTCATGTGTACACGCTTTGAAACATAGCAATTCATACTGCTGCTCTGTTCCCAAGACTTTTAAGCATAGCTAACCCTAATACTGCTCTTAACGACGTCGAGCTAAGGATTGATTACGTGACCGTGACGTCACGGCCACGTGCTCTTGTTTGGTAAACATAGCCACGTGCTTTTTTGACAGCTGTCTTCTTGACGAACCCTAACCTCACTTTGAAGGACAATAGAGCGTCGCTAACCTCACTGCTGCCATCTTTACGGCGGTAAACCTCAAGGCTGCCACCTTATGCATGTTATAGCGCGGAGTTTAAAATCCAACAGCAGAACATTGTTAACCTCACTCTTGCCATCTTTACGGCGGTAAACCTCAAGGCTGCCACCTTATGCATGTTGTAGCGCGGAATTTAAAATCCAACAACAGAACATTGTTAACCTCACTCTTGCCATCTTTACGGCGGTAAACCTCAAGGCTACCACCTTATGCATGTTGTAGCGCGGAATTTAAAATCCAACAACAGAACATTGCTAAACTCTCTGCTATCATCTTGAAAAGTTCAGTGTTCCAAACACTAGTTCGAAAAACGTAACTCATCGCACCTCGGGGATTTTCCATTCCTTGTTCTGAACATGAAACCATTTACAAATAAAGATTAATTTTCTACACTTAACAAAGTACAAGCGTTCTTGCTGATAGCGATCGACGAGGTTGTTGCTCCTTTAGCCCTTTAGCCCATTAGCCCTTTAGCCCATTAGCCCTTTAGCCCTTTAGCCCATTAGCCCTTCAGCCAATTAGCCCTTCAAGGAATGTGCGGTAAGGAGGAGGAAGAGTCCTTTCATCCTTTTTGCCCTTCTGATAAGATGTAACCCCTGGGTTCCATACCCTATCACGATTTTTTTCAGCCATGTTTATGCGATAACTTGTTCGACTGATTTTTACACACAAGACGAATGATGGAAGGTAAATAATTTGAAGTTATACTTTGGCTATATCGTTTACCGAGCGAGTTAGCTGCGCAGTATGGGTACAGTGTGTTTTTGATTTTTACACTATGCAAATCATTGAAGTTGTAGTTTTGCAATATTGCTTACTGAGCGAGTTAGCTGCGCGATATGTGCACAGTGTGTTTCCATAGTTTTTGATTTTACACTAAGCAAATCATCAAAATTGTACTTTTGCTCTGAACACATCAAACAATGTTCTGATCATATGTTGAGGTTAACAACATCGATTACAGTGTTCGATTCTAGTCTTGTTATGTTTCATTCTGATCTTCTTAGAACAAGGGTACCCCCTAACATGTTCTAAACACATGTTGTATTGAGTACAGTGTTCGATTCTAGTCTTGATCACTTATTTCGTGTTCTGAACACATCGATCAATGTTCTGATCACATGTTGTATCGAGTACAGTGTTCGATTCTTGTCATGATCACTTATTTTGTGTTCTGAACACATCAATCAATGTTCTGATCACATGTTGAAGTTAACAACATCGATTACAGTGTTCTATTCTAGTCTTGTTATGTTTCAATCTGATCTTCTTAGAACAAGCGTATCCCCTGACATATTCTAAACACATGATGCATTGAGTACATTGTTCGATTCTAGTCTTGATCACTTATTTTGTTTTTCTGAACGCATCAATCAATGTTCTGATCACATGTCGTATCGAGTACAGCGTTTGATTCTACTCTTCTTATGTTTCGAAAGTCTAAACATGCACAATAATGTTATCGCTGCACACGCTTGCCTTCGCGATGCAGGTTTAAACTTGTTCGATATAAAGCTATGCCTTGACATAAGAGGCGGAGGAGGAGGTAGAGAAGGAGGAGGGGGAGGAGGAGGAGGAGGAGGAGGAGGAGAATGATAAGACCTTAACAGCCTATGTATAGTCGCCATTGTTTTTAAAGATGATAGCTGTCAAAAGAATTTTTCAAATTATCCACCACCACATTTCAGCTAAAGAGGGCAGCAGGGTGCTCTGTTGATTAAGCACATAGAATTTCAAATTGCCCTCCACCACATGCATAACAGCAGCTGTTATCTTGCGCAGTAGCCTCTAAGCTAGCTTTCTTCATAAGAGTAGCCGCCATCTTGTGCGAGCACTCCTAGGCCGTCTCATAAGGAGCTATGTATAGTCACCATTTTGTGTCTGCCATCTTGCGTAAGCATCCCTAGGACGTCTCAAGGCATCTTGTTTCTCATAAGAGCAGCCACCATCTTGTAGAAATAGATAGCTGCGAATGCCAAAGGGCTTAAGTAGGAATCGGACCGTTGATCTCATCATTAGACTATGTTTTTTCTTGTTCCTGATACTACGAACCTACGTATTAGGCGGAAAAATTTTGTCCGTTTTGCTCTACGATGCATCGTTTTCGAGATATTTAACATTTTGCATTTAAGCCTCCAAATTTAATGAATCGAACCTGCACGGTACGTTATACTCTCTACCATAGCTAGACCTGATCATGTTACGAAGACTCGCTTCAATACAAGCTAAAACAGAGCAAATGCCAAGGGGCCTAAGTAGGAACCGAACCGTTGATCCCATCATTAGACTATGATTTTCTTGTTCCTCATACTGCGAACCTAGGTATTAGGCAGAAAAATTTTGTCCGTTTTGCTCTACGGTGCACCGTTTTCGATATATTTAACATTTTGCATTTAAGCCCTAAATTTAATGAATCGAACTATCACGACACGTTAGGCTCTAAGCTAAGAGTAGCAACTATCTTGCGCAAGCACCCTTAAAGCGTCTCATAAGGAGTTATGTATAGCTGCCATCTTGTGTCCGCCATCTTGCGCAAGCATCCTTAGGGCGTCTCAAGCCATCTTGTGCAAGGACCCTTAAGCCATCCCATAAGATCAGCCGCTATCTTGCGCAAGCATCCCTAGGGTATCTCATAAGGAGCCATGTATAACTGCCATCTTGCGCAAGCATCCCAAGGGCGTCTCATAAGAACCTGTGTATAGCAGCCATCTTGCGTAAGCACCCTTAAGGAGTCATGTATAGCCACCATCTTATGCAATTAGCGTCGAGAGAGGGCTGCTGTAGAATTTTTCTTTTTAAATTATCCGCCACCACTTTTCAAAAGTATCTAGCTAAAGATGGCAGCACCGCGGATGACAGGTGACGAATTTACATCTACTACGATAAAGAGGGCAGCACGGTGCTCTCTGTATTAAAGATGGCGGATGACAGCTGTCAAAAAGCACATGGCTATGTTTACCAAACAAGAGCACGTGGAATTTGCCGCCGTCACATTTCAAACTAAAGAGGGCAGCACTATGCTCTGTTGATTAAAGATGGCGGATGGTAGCTGTCGAAAAAGCACGTGAGTTTGTTTCCAAACAAGAGCACGTGGAATTTTTCAATTTGCCGCCACCACATTTCAAAGGTATCTAGCTAAAGATGGCAGCACGGTGCTCTCTTGATTAAAGATGGCGGATGATAGCTAACAGAACTTTTCAAATTGTCCGCTACTACGTGCTTAAGGTAGTAGCCATAAAGAGGGCAGCACGGTGTTCTGTGGATTAAAGATGGCGGATGACAGGTGATGAAATTGCCCGCATGATAGTAGCACAGTGCTCTGTTGATTAAAGATGGCGGATGACAGCTGCACGTGGCTTTGTTTCCAAACAAGAGCACGTGGAATTTACCACCACCACATTTCAAACTAAAGAGGGTAGCACTGTGCTCTATAGATTAAAGATGGCAGATGACAGCTGTCAAAAAAGCACGTGAGTTTGTTTTCAAACAAGAGCACGTGGAATTTTTCAATTTGCCGCCACCACATAGAGGGCAGCACTGTTCTCTCTGGATTAAAGATGGCTGCTTGTCGAAAGGCATTTTTCAAATTATCCGCCACCACATTTCAAAGGTAAGTAGCTAAAGAGGGCAGCACTGTGCTCTATAGATTAAAGATGGCGGATGACAGCTATCAAAAAAGCACGTAGCTGTCAAAAAGCACGTGGATTTGTTTATCTCGAGCTAGTGAGGTTAAGTTGGTAGCACTAAGGTTTAGGCCCGTCAAGATGGCAGCACTGCCGATGACAGGTGACGAAAGAGGGCAGCACGGTGCTCTGTAGTTTAAAGATGGCGGATGACAGCTGTCAAAAAAGCACGTGGCTGTCAAAAAGCACGTAGCTTTGTTTATCTCGCGCTAGTTAGGTTAAGTTGGTACTACTGAGGTTTAGGCCCGTCAAGATGGCAGTACTGAGGTTAGCGATGCGTTGTTGTCTGTCAAAAAGCACGTGGCTTTGTTTACAAATCTGTCAAAAAGCACGTGGCTGTCAAAAAACACGTGGATTTGTTTACCTCGCGCTAGTTAGGTTAAGTTGGCACTACTGAGGTTTAGGCCCGTCAAGATGGCAGTACTGAGGTTAGCGATGCGTTGTTGTCTGTCAAAAAGCGCGTGGCTGTCAAAAAACACGTGGCTTTGTTTACCTCATGCTAGTTAGGTTAAGTTGGCACTAGTGAGGTTTAGGCCCGTCAAGATGGGAGTACTGAGGTTAGCGATGCGTTGTTGTCGATGACAGCTGTCAAAAAGCACGTGGCTTTGTTTACAAATTCAAATCTCGCGCCAAAATTCAAATTTCCCGCCAAAATTCAAATTTCCCGCGGGCGGCGGCGGCGGAGTAGGAGGCGGGCGGAGGCGTGCGGCGGCGGAGGTGCGGCAGAACTCTCCAATTATACTACTGGCCAGTATCCAGTATTCGGGAGTTAGTGGGTTCGAACCACACTGTCGGCAGCCCTGAAGATGGTTTTCCGTGGTTTCCCGTACCTTAATTAAGGCCACGGCCGCTTCCTTCCCAGTCGTAGCCCGTTCCTGTCCCATCGTCGCCATAAGATGTATCTGTGTCGGAGCGACGTAAAGCAACTTGCTTGCGTTTCTGTCAATTCGTTTAGCAGTCTTCAGTATCTTTTCCGTATCCCTGTATGTACGGTAGGATGAATGGTAAAAGAAGTTGCTTCCGCTATCTACAATGCCCTCAAAGGAAAATACTTACAGGTAAAGAAATCACTTATGAAACAATATCGTTATTTAATCTTTGTGAAAGTAATTATACGGGTTCTAGTAAAGCAAACTGATAATTCAAGGTAAACAAAACCGAAAAGTACAATTTTAGGCATACTGTACATAAGTTTTCACTTCGTACAGGAAGGAAAGCAATATAGTGTACATAGTTTTGCATTACAGATCTGCAAAATTAAAAGTATTCATAAAATCTCTTGCCGAATTCGATTCAGAAGTCTGTGGTAATGCAGAAGGAGATGTGAGAAAATCATTGTCTGCTGTTGCTGGCACTCTCTGAAGACTGTGAACACGTTACTTCTTCGTCCTCATCTGCCGCATGAGCTATGGCTTTTCTTATTCCATTTTTCAACTTCCTACTAACATCCTCATTTCGAAGAGTGCGTAGTTCTAAAGTAACATATTCCCTAAATTTGTCGTATTCGTCTGGTGTTCCTTTCGCCAGTACGTCTAATGCAGTTTTTAATGCAATGCTATTTTCTTCCTCACGTTTCTTTTTTCACTACATTTAGAGTTGTCTCCTCCTTTTCGCAGGGCTTTTCCGAAGTTTCAAAAATTTCTCCTTCATTTGGTATGTCTATGTCGGGATTTCAAGAACTCATCGCCTAAAATTAAATACCAAAATACCAAATTATAGAACAGATCTAATAAAGAAACAATAAAATGAACTGTTATTGTTTATTATTATTATTATACCGGAGGTACACCCGCCCCGCGCATTTTAATTAACCGCCTTGTATAAGGCCATCTGTAACGTAACCCTTGAAACTATTAGTACAAGAAGTTTGGACATTTTTCGACAGATGTTTCTACTATCAACTTATGTTGTGACCTCTGGGGTGAAAATGAACTACTAATTTTTAAAGTAATTTTGTATCTCAAGGTTTCCTAAATTGAATTGTTTATTGATTGTTTTTAGAGTTCAAAAGTTATCAACACTTCTGTCTCTTTCCGCCAACTTAAGATGTTGGCCAATGAGAAATTGTGTACATTTATTTATTCACCAATGATAAATTTTGATATTTATTTGATTATCCAATGAAAATTGGGGGTGTGTCAGGGCCTTGGCCCAGAGTTTTCTGGAACCTTCCTCTCCGCTATAAAAGCTGGCGCATTTCGGACCATGTTGTCTTAGTGATCGCTACAGTCTGGAGGGTGTTCGTAACAGAGGCGGGGGCTGACTCATCCACCTTCGAGAGGTCCACCAGCTCAATGTAATGGCAGATTCCGATTAACATGTGATAGTCTTTCAAAGCTAGCTCGAGGGGAATGTTCCAAATTCTTAGTAATGTAACTTTCAACCTTTAAATATAAATTTCAAACAAGTCGTAAGAACTTAACGGAAATCAGGGAATAAAGAGTGTGGAACTCTGTTGTATTCCCTCTCAACTTGATATTCAGGTGACTCTGATTTTGTAACCTTTAAAATCTATCTAGCACTTTCTGTAACTTAAATATAGTTCTCCTCCTACTCACCTCCGTACTATAGGCTTAGCCTCTGTAACGTTGGACCATAAGCCAAAATAGGGTTTTTTGTATTTCATGTAAATTTCATGGAGTGCAAGTTTTCGCCTCCTTACCATTTTGGTTTCCGCCCAGTAACTTGAACCTTTAGTTTTTACCAAGGACCATGTAGAATGGGCACTTGTTATCCCTGTTTAACTTTATTTCATTCATTTCATGTTAAAGATATCAGACTGTTGAGCAGTTAAGACAGTGCGTACTGGGTAATTTTGTTAAATGTAGGTTGTTGCTATGATAGGCTTGGAAAGTGTAAATCTGTAGAGCAAAGAAGCTCTTCCACTGATGTAAAAATTGGGAGATCCGTCTCCTTGACTGTTGATTGAAAGGAGCACTAGTGCTCGGGTAAAATTTGTAATTAGGGAGCTTCAAGCTCATATTGTTAATTTATTGTTATCTGATTTCTCTTGACCTCTGTAAATTGTTGCTCAAGCTTACGAGCTAAATTTTAATACCTGATTTGTTACCTGCTTAACAAAGTGTAAAATTTGAAAAGAAAAAAGAAGAGAAAGAAATATAGCTTAAATTTTAAAGGTTTAAATTAATCTTCTGACTGTTTTTAATCCATCCATTCATGCCCGCACCTTCTTTCACCTCTGCGTTCCAGAGAATCCCCGGAACAATTATTATTATTATTATTATTATTATTATTATTATTATTATTATTATTTATTATTTACTATTATTTACTTGTCATAATTTTATAACAGTAATGAATTAATACATCTTCCTAGTTTTTAATTGACAAAGCCGTCAATCATTACAGTTTCCACAAAACACGGATGAATGGCTTAAAGTAGCAGAAGATTTTGAAAGACGATGGAATTTCCCACATTGCCTGGGTGTCTTGGACGGGAAGCATGTAGTTATACATGATCCTAATAAGAGTGGGAGTATGTTTTACAACTACAAAGGAAAGCACAGTGTTATTTTGTTGGCAATCGCAGATGCTAATTACAAATTTATTTACATAGACATCGGTGTAGTGTCCGAATTTCTGATGGAGGTATATTTTCTAACACCAATTTGTTCGATAAATTGGACCAAAATGCAGTACCTTTACCCCGTCCTGAACCACTTCCAGGAAGAAATTTGCCAGTGTCATACTGTCTTGTTGGTGATAATTCATTTACAATGAACACATATCGCTTGGCAAGGGCTCGTAGAACTGTCGAAGACAGTTTCGGGATTTTAGCAAACAGATTTCGAGTACTAAGAAAACCTATGCTCTTGGATCCGAATACATTTAAACACGTTGTGTCGTTAATATGTGCCCATCATAACTTCCTACTAAACACAAATGGGCCAGCCTATTTAGGAAATGGAATGATTCATTCAGAGGATGCGGTAAGTCGAGATGTGATATCTGGACTCTAGCGTGATGAGGATAACCCTGGAAATGCGCTTTTTTCGTTGTAATGAGGCAAAATAAATAACCATACAACTGCACAAAAGGATGTGAGAGATGAATTCAAAAACTATTTCATGACTACTGATGGTGAAGTGGACTGACAGTATAGACACATCGCAACCATCAACAGAGAATAATAAACTTGTGTTGAAGAGGGAACTGAGTATTTCAACTTACCAAATTAGATTGTGCTGAAAAGGAATAAGTCCCGGGATGACGAATTTCAGAGCACTGAAATGAGGCCAACTACTTTGTTAGCTGTCACCTGTCCCGCTACCACTTGTTCTGTTTTTTTTAATATTATTTTTTTTTTCTTGCGATACCTTAAACAACACAGAGCATCACATTATTGATTAATTTAAATACTGTATATATATATATTTGTTATTATAATAATGACCACCGGGCGAGTTGGCCGTGCGCGTAGAGGCGCGCGGCTGTGAGCTTGCATCCGGGAGATAGTAGGTTCGAATCCCACTATCGGCAGCCCTGAAGATGGTTTTCCGTGGTTTCCCATTTTCACGCCAGGCAAATGCTGGGGCTGTACCTTAATTAAGGCCACGGCCGCTTCCTTCCAACTCCTAGGCCTTTCCTATCCCATCGTCGCCATAAGACCTATCTGTGTCGGTGCGACGTAAAGCCCCTAGCAAAAAAAAAAAAATAATAATGACCATGTCACAATTATTATAATATATTTATTTTCATTCAAATTGATATGATTATAATAAAATATAAACTGACAATTTACTCTTAATTCAACTTTATAAAAACAGTCTTTACCTGATTCCTTAAGTTGTGAATTTTCATTTGAACTTTAGCTCCGGAACACGAAACCTTCACTCTGTCATGGTGATCGGTACATTTCATATTTCACAAAATTTCTCGTCTTTCATACACTTCAGTTAACAGTTTTGTTTCCTCCGGTGACCATTTTTTAGCCATCTTGCAAGTGAAAATATAACCGAGCTCTCCTTAGCCTCGCCACAATTCGAACACAGTTCGTATCTGGAAGAGCCAATCTCTGAGAGGGCCGGGGAGTACATGTCGACTAGCGAGCGAGTTGAGACAAGTTAACTCTCGGAGAGTTGCTAGCGAATTTCCGTTACTTGCTCTCGCCAGAATTTACTCTCAAGCGTACGGGCACCTTATGAGTGGGAAGGAAGCGGCCGTGGCCTTAATTAATGTACATCCCCAACATTTGCCTGGCGTGAAAATGGGTAAACAAGGTAAATCATCTTCAGGGCTGCCGACAGTGGGCTTCGAACCCACTATCTCCCGAATGCAAGCTCACAGCTGCGCGCCTCTAACCGCACGGCCAACTCCCTCGGTCACCGTCCTTGTCCTGAGGTGTGCGCTAATTTGAACATGTCAACCTGTAGCCTATATATCAGAGAAAGATTATAAACAATGAGCACTTTCATAGTTGACGCGTATCATCCGATAACGGGGAAGACGCGAGGGGTATGATGTCTGAGTGACATCGTCAGTGGTTTCTAGCCAACAGCACCGCCGATGGAATCCCGGCAAACGCAAATGGGGTTCTTGAAATGTAAAGGTACGTTCCTATGATTTGGATTCCACGTAGAACTCGAATTACCTTGACTATAATCACGATGCCGGCCCCACGTTGTAGGGGTAGAGTGTCTGCCTCTTATCCAGAGGTCTCGGGTTATATTCTCAGCCAGGTCAGGGATTTTTACATGGATCTGAGGGCTGGTTCCAGGTCTACTCAACCTACGTGATTACAATTCAGGAGCCATCTGACGGTGAGATGGCGGCCCCGGTCTAGAAAGCCAAGAATAACGGCCGAGAGGATTCGTCGTGCTGACCACACGACATCTCGTAATCTGCAGGCCTTCGGGCTGAAGAGCGGTCGCTTGGTAGGCCAATACCCTTCGGGCTGTTGCGCCATAGGGTTTGGTTTTGGTTTGGTATAATCACGATACCGACAGTGAAGTAACACTATTTGTTTTTGTCTGTCTGTCTGTCTGCCTGTCTGTCGGAAAAGGGAATTCACAAACAGTTAAGAAGGGGTCCCTACGTGTGATGTGAAGCAGCGACCATTGCAACATCAAGATTCCGTCTAATTTCTTTGGAACAGGCACTCTTTTCTTGAATATCCCGCTTTCTGATGAACTCCTAATCCCATCGTTCTCATTTAAGTGGAAGAACTTTTCACATAAGGTCAACGGGGAGATACGAGAAGCTGTGGATGGTAGGGTGTTACCCTATCGCACTGTTACAAGTTAGGTAGAAGCCTTGTTATGTGGACGTGTAGCAACTAAGTACCGGATGCGCAATGGATTTCCCATTTTCGCCCATAAATAAGTGTCCGTGACCGTTCTCAACAATGCTTTACAGAATACCGACGTTGAACCGTTCAAGAATTATCCACAGGCGCAGGTTTGTATGGGTCGACCGCGTTTCGCATTTTGCGAGAGTACTTGCAGGCACGCAAGAGGTGTTCGAAATGGATGTAATATCAGTTAATAGAGATGCAAAAATGGACACGATACAAGACCTGCCGTACCCGCCTCGAGTAATTTCAGCGCAAACAGGACGACAAACACAGTCTTTAAATTGGAATTGACAAAATCTGGGGGCGAGCGTATGAACCAGAACTGAAGCGTCATTCAGTTCAATGGAGTCATCCAGCGTCACCATGAAGACACAATGTGTGACAGAATACATCACTCATGCTTACTTCCTAGTAAGACAGCCAAGGTGTATTTTTGATGCTATTCGTGAGGACCACAGCACCAATGCTCAGCAGTACCGCATGTTACTTCAAGATCATATCTATCGTGCGGTAATGCCGGACAACGCCATACTTCTCCGTGATAACTCTACGGGCCACACTGCGGCTCCCATTAGAGATATCGCACTGAGTCCATGGGACTTCAATTTTATTCCCAAACTGAAGAAGCCATTGTGAGGGATGGACATTGTAGATGGGGAGGCCATCGTAACGGCATTATGGTGACAGGTGGTACACATTGCGCAACCAGTTCAGTCGATGGTATTGAACGCCTTATCCATCGTTTGCAACGTTATGTGGACTCCCTTGGGGACTATTTTGAAGGACATTAGCTGCAATGCATGTTTTGTGTATAACAAAACGAAGCACTGCGTTCTATGTGCGTATCTTTTATGGTAATATTGAGACGCGCGTTTCATTTCTTTTTTTGGCCTTCCAATGTACGTCATGGATTTCCCATGCTGCAGCGTTAACGGGTAACATAGCACAGTTGCGATGACTTATGAACACACGTAGGTCGAGTCATAAGTCATGGAAACTATTTTTTTTTCTCGCGAACAGGAGACAACACAGAAAGTTTAAGATATGCATTTGGAAACGTACGGCTTATACTTGCGTATGATGCCACTAGATGGTGTATGAAAACAACAGTGTGGGTCTAAGCATGCCCCCAAGTTCAGTGTGTGAGTGAGAGCGTCACAAAATGGAAGTCAACAAACAGGACCAACGATCGTATATTAAAATAGCACTTCTCCACGGCAGAAAAGCACGCCAATGCAATGCAGAGCTGCGGGAAGCATTAGGTGTGCATACCATGCCCTATAGAACAGTGGCGAGGTGGATGGAAACGTTCAAACGGGGTCCAGTATCAACTGCCGAATTGCCTCACCGCTGGCAAACGCAGATTGGAAACCTTGGGTGATTATTTCGAAGGTCTGTAACCATTGGAGAGCTGTCCTTTTTAAGTAGTCTTGTGTATTTGCTATCCTACACCATAGTGAAATAATGTTTACTAATGGCCTGTGTTCTGTCACTTTCGGACGGGAATCTCCTGAAGTCAGAATTTGTCTTCAGGCACTATGCATAAGTACATGCCATATATTTCCAAATGCATATTTTCCGCGTTGTCTCCTGTTCGCGAGAAAAAAAATAGTTGCCATGACTTATGACTCGACCCTCGTATGTTCAAGAGTTCAATGGTAACCCAGTTCTGTTCTGTTTTCAGTAATATTCTCGGGGCCCTGTGTTCAACATTCCAGAAGCTTCTGTTTTCAATTCGTGATAGGAACGGGCTGTTGAGGTGGTAAATTTCTGGGTTAACCTCGAGACTAGTGTTTTGACCATTACTGAACTACTCTCCTAGAAAGATCCTTAACCGCTTAGGAAACACCAGTGGATTGTGTAACAGACGAAACCACAATCCAAAATATTTCTTCTATACCCGCTTCTATTCTTCAATAACTGTTTCTTATCCTCAGGAATACTTAATTACTCAACTGTGCTTCAGTCACTAGCGTAAGTACAGGAACTCGGGTGAAATTACGTAATTTTCCATAAAGGTACCTTGTGTCTTACTTTGAACAAAGGATGGCATACGTTATTTTGTAAGATAATTCTAATACTGAAAATAAGTTAATATTTTCAATGGAGTTTGTGAATTAGGCTATCCTATATTAAAATGTTAAAGTTATCAAGTAGGTTATAATTTTTGGGGATGTAGGGATATTACAAGGATATCTGTAAAAGAATACAATCGACAAGCTGGCTACGCGGTACGATTTAATTTACAGTGCTCGAAAACGTTTCGTAAATTACGACTTTGCAGGGTAGATGTCACGTTACGTCAAACATGTTTACAGTAAGTAGTGAGACCATAAAGACGCTAAAGCCAGGTAAGGTTGTATATTTGTTTTGTTCGATAGGAGGTATTTGTCGTATCGGTCAGTTTAACAACGTCGTTTGTAAGTTCGGTGGCGCATAGACAGTAAGTGTAGGGCTAAGGTAAACAAGGCATGAGGATGTAGCCGCTCGTGTTGGAGTGAATCAGAATGATGCCTCCAGAGTTTGGAATAGGTTCATGGGAACACAAATTGTTACTTATGAACAACGGACAGGACGCCATGCAAAACATGTCTCAGCAGGATCGGTATCTAATGCTTGCAGCAAGTCGTAGGCCCACTGCTGCTGCTACTACCACCTCTTTCCGCCAGGATCTTAAGAAGGATAAAGGAGTTAATGAGTCAAATTAAACAGTGCGAAATGGGCTGCATGACGGAGGACTGATATCAAGGAGACCTATGACAACAGCTCTTCTTAAATCACACCATACGACAGCTCACGTGTGATGGGCAACAAATCATAACCCGTGGCATCAGGAACAGTGTAAGCGTACGACCTTTTCTGATGAGGTCTTCGTAATCTTACACCCATACAATTGAAACATTAGAGTCCAGTGAGAGATGGAAAGAGACCTTAATCCTGGTGCGCCATCAGTAACAAGGGGTTTTCGTCGTGTTTTGGGGTGGGATCATGCTCGGTCGACGTACGCCTCCTTTCTATTTCGGGCAACATGACTGGTCTGGTATGCAAGGACAACCTCCAACCTGTAGTTAAAGGATTCGTTGCCACTGTGGGCAAGAGCTTTACAGTAGTAGATGATAATATTCGCGCCTATCGAGCCAGAGTGGCCTGTCAGTTCTTTGCGGTGCATGTCATGCAGCGAAGGATGTGTAACTGGCATGTTCTGCGGACAGGAGTTGTGTTGAAAATGAATGGCGCGAACTGAAGAGAGCAATTGCCCTCCGTCTTAATCCTCATGCTTAACATGCAGCAACTGACCGAAGCTGCTATCCAAAAGTGGAATAGTCTCCCCCAAAACAAGTTGGATCCTTTGGTGCTGGGAATGCTTCGTCGTGTTCAGGCATGCCTCAGGGCTGAGGCGGCTTAACACGGTATTGATCTGCCGCACAATGAACGACAGTTGTGTGTTCAAAATCCCATATTAAAATCTTTGTGCTTTTGTTACGGGTCTGTTGTTTTTACATACATGACAGCATGTTTTTCATTGCATATACCAGCTGTAATTTATACTGTGCATATGTACAGAGAAATAAAAGTGCACTAAAGCACAACATGCAAAACGTTCTTAAGCACTAAAGTTGTAAATTTATATGCTGGATGTGGTCCGTTCCAACCCCGTGGTTGGCACCTTTAAGGAAGGGCTTTGAAATTTCTTACAGGGTAAATGCCGGAGCTGAACCATAATGACGGCCACGGTTTATACTTTTTCTGACCTAGTGTCACCAGGGGCTAGTTTGACGATAAAAAGATAGCAAAAATGAAGACATTTTGCCATTGTTCTGTACGAAGATACATTATTCGTGGTACTTAACTACAATATTTTGTTCGAATAATAACTGGGATAAAAAGTTTTTAATGATCATGCGCCCGAGGTTTCGGTGGTACCTGTTCTGCACGTCAATATTAAGGCACATTATGGATTACAGATTACCAGGTCACCGAGCAGATTACCTTCGAATTCCATTTGTAAATGTGACTTCACTAACTCTATAAAATATTAAACTATTCCCAACGTTTTTCTGCTTCAGAAATACTTCAATTATGTAATTGGGCCATTAGACAGAACTCCGGCAACTGAAGTAATAATCGTTGAAACTTTTGATGTGACACACACTTGAGTAACACTGAATTATGTCCTGGATTTCATTAATAACTATTTCCTTGATGATCATGTGTATTTTAGACAGATGTGCTTTACGAAAGCGTGCGCAACAAGGAAGAGCTGAAGCATGGCAGATGGGGGCTGTAAGATGATAAATAAATAAATAAATAAATATTTCATCTACCCAATGAATCCAGATGTACACGTTTGCAATCAGACTGAAGTGTCACAGAGGGTGGAATGACCGAGCGGCATCGTCACTGGCTTCTTATCAGTGTGGCTTGGGTTTGAATTCCGACCAATGCACGTGGGTGTTTTAGAATGAATATAGTAGTAATTTGGATTCCATGTAAAACTGTAAGTACGGACGATATGTTCACGACATCAACAGTTAAACTAGCTAGCTTTCTTAATTTTGCTTGAATAGATATAAGTGTACTTGATATTTTAGTAGTGTGTGGGCCCCCATTATGTACTGTAGGGTCCCCGTCGTTATCTCTTATCCAGAAACCCTGAGTTCAATCTGAGTTTCGTTCGAAAAGTCTAGTCCTAGTCTCCATGTTCGATCGGTATCACTCAGTCTCATAAGCATAAATGGGCTGAGACAGCGAATACAATTGCCTATACTAAGCAATACAATGGAGGAAATCGTTACGATGACCACGTGTCAGCCCAATATCCGCAGGGCAAATGTTAGGCCGGCAGTTGTTGACAATCTATGGGTCTCAGGAAAGCGAGAGAAGGAGGCTGCGTAACAAGGAGTACTTTATTGCTGGTTCATTTAATTTCCTTCATTTACTGAGACAACATTTCATTCAAGTAGCGTACACTTCTTTGAGTAAAATTTTATTGTTATCTCTCTCCAGCATCTGGAATCACCGTTCTAGCAACTATATAGATTTAAAACTCTCGGACAAACCTAAGACAAATTTTGTGTATAAAATTCACTGACCACCTTATTGTAAGATTGCGGAGCGAGATGACTACGCAGTGGGTTCGAACCCACTGTTGGTAATCCAGAAGATGGTTGTCCGTGGCTTTACACTTTCACACCGGCAAATTATGGGTTTTTACCTTAATTAAACCTATGGTTGTCGCTTCCTTCTCGCTATTTGCTTTACGTCGCACCGACACAGATATGTCTTATGGCGACGATGGGATAGGAAAGGCCTAGGAATTGGAAGGAAGCGGCCTTGGCCTTAATTGAGGTACAGCCCCGGCATTTGCCTGGTGTGAAAATGGGAAACTACGGAAAACCATCTTCAGGGCTGCCGACGGTGGGGCTCGAACCCACTATCTCCCGATTACTGGATACTGGCCGCACTCAAGCGACTGCAGCTACCGAGCTCGGTGCATCCTTCTCACTCCTGTCTGACTCCATCGTCACCAGAAGAACTCTCTGTATCTGTGCGACATTAAAAGGAATCAGTGTAAGCTTAATCTCTGAAAAGCGTTACGTCTGAAGGATTCTGCTTTCCTATTTCATGATGCTGATCATTATGCGTTTCAAGTCTCTGAAAATCAGGAATACGCACCTTATTTCGAGTGTGACTACAAAAGCCCTGTCTTCCGAGTACTTTTTCGAGGATCTTCAGTAGGTCCTCGCCCATCAGATAGGAGTTACACTGATAAACGAATGTCCTTAGCACTCAGGAACAAATTGTATCGTTATTTGTACAGCCCTTAGAGGACCCTGAAACTTCCAGAAGAGCTTCTGCTCTGCCTGTAGATCTGTAGTTGTTAGTGTCACCCGGTAAATGTGACCACTTTCTCAATAGCATAACTTGGCTTTATTGACCGAGTTCACTGCCTTTCATATCGACCAGTCCTGACAGTAACTCCTCTAAGTGAACCTCGTATCAAATTCGCACAACTTCTCGGACGAGATAAGAATATTCTAGGTGCGCAGCAGGGATTTTAGTCTCTATCATGGAGTATCGATAGTCCAATTACTCTTCAATAACGTTCTGATGCATTCACAATAATAACACAGTTAATTGCCAAGTATTATTTCAGACAGGAAATATGCGATGCTAACGAATGTCGTTGATCACAAAATGAAGCTTCAACGAACACTGTTCGAATTTATTTGCAATTTTATGACTGAGCAGTTTATTTTTACTGTAATTGTGGTTGCTCCATCACTTAGTAAATTCAGACATCCTGATCAATGGTCTTCTGTACCTGTTGTTTGTGTTAATTTTGTCCGATAACCTGAGTGACTGTGGTATCTGTACTAACAAGTCTATTTTAATGGATTGCAGCCAGACTTCACTTCAAATGACCTTACTGTCGGCAGCCCTGAAGATGGTTTTCCGTGGTTTCCTATTTTCACACTTGGCAAATGCTGGGGCTGTACCTTATTTAAGGCCACGACCATTTCCATAAGACTTATCTGTGTCGATGCGACATAAAGCAAATAAAAAAGGCTTCAAATGGGAATCTACGAAGAATCAGCAGGGTTTTGGCGCGAAGAATTTGATCGATTCGCTTTTCGGACTGCATGAGTAGTCTTCAGGTACTGAATATGCAAAAAACCTCTGCCCGAGTTTGAAAGACGTATGGTCGCTGGTAAATTGATGATAATGGAAGATATAATAATATAATATAATCCAATAATTTTTACACGGAAAGACACCCTGCTGAATGTTGTAGACAATTAAACAAATGAAAAAGATCTGAAATCTAAGTTCTTTCTCATTACACTTAGAGTATATTCCCATAAATAATAATAATAATAATAATAATAATAATAATAATAATAATAATAATAATAATAATAATCACGTAATTTTATGAAGGAAACGTAAGGAGTCTGCTGCCCGAAGAGTGTGCCGATTCGTGAATTAGGGCGTTCCTCCCACAACGGTGATACGCCGGCTGATCCTTCCACACCAGAAGCACCATAACTAATTTGTGATACTCATACTAAAATACCAGTGTGGTCTTCGATAACTGAGAAAGGCTCATTTCAGAGCCAATCGTTGTGAACATTTTATAAATATTGGAAGCTTAGTCAGTCAATGATGAATATATTACAGCATTTCCACCAGACTATTAAATGTGATGTACTTCCATGAAACATATAGTGGCTTACAACAACATCGTTCTAAAGTGCTCGGAATTAAATCTCAACCAGGGGCGCCTTATACCAAGTATGAATGTGCCATTTTCGTCAACATAGACCTCCAGATTCTAACAGCTTCTGCCGCAGAACCTGAAAAATTTGAGAGTCATAAATCGTCTTTTATAGTTGGTGATTTCTTTAGGCGTAGCACTGTCTGGGATTACTGTCAAGACTATCCGAAGTGAGTGGCTGTACTAGAATGGGTAGAATAACATCATCTGTCTCTTATTAATGAGAACAAACTCCGTCCATCTAGATAGTGGCAGTAGGATAAGAATCCAGATATCATGCTTGATTCTGAAAGGTGAGCACAGCAAAGCGTTAAAGCAATTCGCCCATCCTTAACACATAACATCATCTTATTTGCTGTGATGTGTTCACAGTTTATTTATTTCACGTGAACTCACAAATTTAGTTATTTACTGAGTTCTAGGGTGTAAATAAGCTAAATATAACACAGAGCACAATAATGATATACTTTGGCATTACCAATATGTACTCTCAACCGCACACAAATTGTCCGTCGCGGATGATGACTTTCTTTCAAAATCCTCTTGTTTGAAATAGGATGGACATACTGTGCACGAAGTAGGATTCCAAGTATCATTTCATGGGCCATCGGATATCCACAGATTACGAATATCTTCGCGTTTCGAAAGTGTATAAGACAAATACAATATTTCATTACTGGCCAATGTCTGTGTGGTTGAGTGAGCATAACGTACCAAAAAAAGTTTCAATAGAGAAACATCTAATGAATTGCAATTCACAACAAGAAACAGACGAAATAATTAACATTCTAAGAACAACCTTAAACCAAAATATTTTTGCATTCGATGAAAAAATATATCGTCAGAAGAAAGGGATAATCATGGGCTCACCACTATCCTACTTAACACTGGAAATAATTTCTTAATGAACTATCTAAAGGTACCTTTACTGAAGCAGGTTCGTAGATGACATAATACACAAATATGAGAATGACGCCACAAAAGCGTAGCACTTATTAAACAAATTGAATTCCTTACACAGGCCGGAAACTAATAAGATCAATTTTTCCAGGAATCACGATCAGCAGAAGAAACGCCAACCTGCAATACAGCACATAAAGGCAACTCACTCGGACTTCGCACACGATAGACAAGGAATCCAACCACCCGAACACGGAAAAATTAGCAAGACTGAATGTAATTATACACAGAACAATATACGGTACATACCATGGGCAAAACAGATTTCGAAAACGAACTAACGAAACAAATATCGAAAGAAAACAGACACTCACCAGTCACAGTAATTCGATTGTTAAGGAAACAAAGGAAAAAACCTAGAAAACACCTGTAAACCAAAATTCAAATACATAGTCCTCAATTACGTGAACAGAGACACGTACAAGGTAGCTAACATTTTCAAAAAATGAAGGTCTAAAAATAGCCTTCAGAATGAACGAGCAATAGGCAGAAAATACACATCGTCAAATGCAACCTAACAAAATAAAGAAAACTGAAAAACTCCCCTTTCTCAGTGCTACTAAATTCATTCAAATGTTTCTAAAGGGACATTTCACACTATCTTTCATTAGCTCTACGTAAAGTAAGACAGGGTATAGCCAACTAGAACCTCTCTCTCCGCTGATCGGAGTTATGTCCCTTCCACCTTCCCCCACTTCCGCTACAGAGATGTTGTGTTAGCAAGCAATGATCGAGGCCAGTGGTCTGAGACCTGTCCATGTTCGTGTGCTGGACTTCGACGTTCATATAATTTGTCACACTTGTTGTCCGGCCCCATGGCTAAGTGGTTAGCGTGCTGGCCTTTGGTCAGAGGGGTCCCGGGTTCGATTCCCGGCAGGGTCTGGAATTTTAACCATCATTGGTTAATTTCGCTGGCACGGGGGCTGGGTGTATGTATCGTCTTCATCATCATTTCATCCTCATCATGACGCGCAGGTCGCCTACGGGAGTCAAATCAAAAGACCTGCACCTGGCGAGCCGAACATGTCCTCGGACACTCCCGGCACTAAAAGCCATACGCCATTTCATTTTGTCACACTTGTTCACAATATCACAAATTTAAAGTCATTGACAAGTTCACGTAACGTGAACAATTTAATACATCTACACACATGTTTACAAGTGGTTTATTAAAATCTGAGGACGTTGTAAAACGAATCATGTCATTGTGTTGCCAATCTAATTTTGTACCGGTGTTTTATAGTGTTCTAGTAGTATTTCATGTTTGACCAGACTGAAAAAAATTGATAAGTTACATTAACTGAGTCACATAAGTTACATCAACTGAGTCAACGCTGGAAAAGAGTGGCTTCCGTCTTAACTGAAGTCTTTTATTAGCTGAAGTCGGAAACACAAAACTACCCAGGGGGTCTTTAATCCACAAATTGGCAAACCATTCAAATGAATCATATTAGAGGACATACTAGGAACGATGAATTTAGGGTTAAGTGATGACACACGGTAACTCCCACTTTCAGTACACAAAGTTCATTTTTAAACTTGGCCATCCTAACTAGCTCTGTTAATGAAAACGATCCTTAACAAAATCAACAATAAATTAAGTTATATTTAAATTTAACATAGGCAAATCGGGGAGATATTAACTTTCCCCAAATTTTCCCAATAAATGACAGTATTACACCCATCATAGTTCAAAATTTAGTGTTTCAAATTTATTTAAAAATAAATAAAAATATTTCCTTCCCCCTAAACAATCCAGTGAAATACAAGGGAAATAAAAATATATATGTCAACATGAAGTTAACTAAATTGGAATTCAAAATTATTATCAGAATGATTACCTTAACCACAATTATTGATATTGGAGTCGATTCAGTTAATGTTTACATTTGCCACAGATCAATTCTCTTTCACATTTAATTTATAATTAACCTTACAATTGAATTTGCAATTGATCACACAGTTGATCGTTCAGTTGATCGCAAGCCAATAGAATTAAGTCGACGAAACAAAATTTAATTTGACACTTCTTCTTCTCCTTCTTCTTCTTTTCTTCATGGGGCCTCTAAATACAAGTTCCTAATTAGCGTCGACCTTAATTTGACACTTCTTCCCTTGCTCAACAATTTTTTTTTGCTAGTTGCTTTACGTCGCACTGACGCACATAGGTCTTATTGCGACGATGGGACAGGAAAGGGCTAGGCGTGCGAAGGAAGCGGCCGTGGCCTTAATTAAGGTACAGCCCCAGCATTTGCCTGGTGTGAAAATGGGAAACCACGGAAAAACATCTTCAGGACTGCCGACAGTGGGGTTTGAACCTACTATCTCCCGAATACTGGGGTTTGAACCTACTATCTCCCGAATACTGGATACTGGCCGCACTTAAGCGACTGCAGCTATCGAGCTCGGTGCTCAACAAAATTAAATTATGCCTTCTCATACATACATACATACATACATACATACATACATACATACATACATACATACATATATACATACATACATACATCATCATTATAGACAGTTATGCCTTTCAGCGTTCAGTCTGCAAGCTCCTGTGAATTTACTAAAAAAGTCGCCACAATCCTCTATTCTCAACTAATGCTGTGACCTTAGTTATTTCTATGCCGGTACCTCTTATCTGTAAATAGTTAGAAACTTAGTCTAACCATCGCCGTCATAATCTCCCTCAACTTCTCTTACCCTCCACAACGGAGTCTATTATTCTCTTAGGTAACCTAATCCCCCTCCATTCGCCTCACGTGACCCCAACACCGAAGCCGGTTTATACGTACAGCTTCATCCATCGAGTTAATTCCTAACTTAGCTTTTGTCTCCTCATTCCGAGTACCCTCCTGCCATTGTGCACCAGTTTGTAATAGCAATCATTCTCGCTTTTTTCATGTCTGTTACTTCTGACTCATGAATAAGATATCCTGAGTCCACTCAGCTTTCGCTCCCGTAAAGCGAAGTTGGTCTGGAAGCAGACCGATGTAAAGATAGTTTCATCCGGGAGCTGACTTCCTTCTTACAGAATACTGTTGATCGCAACTACGAGCATACTGCAATAGCATTAATGTACCTTGATTCAATCTCACTTACTATATTACCATCCTGGGAGAACACACATCCTAAGTACTTGAAATTATCTACCTATTCCAGCTTTGTGTCACGAATATGACATTTAAATCTGTGGAATTTCTTACCTTCTAACTTCAATTTAGTCTTCGACAGGCTAATTTTCGTACCATACTCATTGCAGCTATTTTCAAGTTGCAAGATATTAGACTGCAGACTTTAAGCACAATCTGCCATTAAGACCAAGTCGTCAGCACAGGCCAGGCTACTTACTATATTGACACCTAACTGAATCCCTCCCTGCCACTTCATACATTTCAGCAGATGATCCATGTAAACTACGAACAACAAAGGTGAAAGATTACAGCATTGTCTAATACCTGTAAGTACCCAGACCAATAAGCCATTTTACCATGAATTCTCACTGCAGTCCAATTGTCAACGTAAATGCCTTTGATTCATTTTAATAACCTACCCGTGATCCAAACGTCACCCAGTATGGTGAACATATTTTACCTTGGTACCCTGCAATATGCTTTCTCTAGATCTACGAAAACCGAGCTCGATAGCTGCAGTCGCTTAAGTGCGGCCAGTATCCATTATTCGGGAGATAGTGGGTTCGAACCCCACTGTCGGAAGCACTGGAGATGGTTTTCCGTGGTTTCCCATTTTCACACCAGGCAAATGCTGGGGCTGTACCTTAATTAAGGCCACGGACGCTTCCTTCCCATTCCTAGGCCTTTCCTGTCCCATCGTCGCCATAAGATCTATCTGTGTCGGTGCGACGTAAAGCAAATAGCAAAAAAAATGTTCTACGAAACATAAACACAGCTGTCTATTCCTCTCGTAGTATTTTTCAATTACTTGGTGCATACTGGAAATCTGATCCTGACAGCCCCTCTGTGGTCTGAAACCACACTGGTTTTTATCCAACTTCCTCTCAACCACTGATTGCAGCCTCCCTTCCAAGATGCCAGTGAATATTTTGCCTGGTATACCAATCAATGAGATACCTCGATAGTTGTTGCGATTCTTCTTGTTCCTTTGCTCATAGATAAGTACAATTATTTCTTTTGTCCAATCTGAAGGTACCTTACCAACACTGCCTTCTTTGTACAAACAATAAAATTATTCTTCCAATTCTCAACTTCTAATCTGAGCAACTACGCTGTAGAAGTAGTACGAATAACGAATCTAAATGCGATGACGGAAAATTGATCGACACTCAAGTATTACACTGCTGCAAAAACACGCACAAAGCAAAAATATATCCACACAACAATCAAATATTGCTAAAATTTACACGGGTAGAAGAACTCCCATGTAAAATGAAACACACGCAATGGTATCCGCTATTTTTTTCATTACACTGAAATAGATATAGCAACACAACATGTCAACTACTCTGTGGAAATGAACGAAAGTGTGGTAACATGTTGCCAGAGGTCTCCCACGGGTGTATAGAAACCTGGCGTGAGGTCAGCCCGACTATAGCGCCAAATGGGCCTGGCGCCACAAAACGTGGCAGTTGAAGGAACGGGACAAGACAGTGTGAGTCAATCAGCGAGCTGTTACGGTGCATTGTGGTGGTGTTATTCATTACAACATGACCCGAATAACAGTTGGATGCCTTCACACGGGGAAGAATCATCGAGAAACTGAAGGAAGGACGAATAGCCCAGGAGTTTGGCATTGCTCACAGCATCGTTTCACGTGTATGGATAACATTCCGAAACACGTGCACTGCGGCCCGAAGAAGAGGGGGAGGGGCATCGACCACGGTCAACTACAGCAGCAGATGAGCGCTACATTGTGCAACAGGCAAGGAGAGAGACACGTCAAACAGCTGGTGCACCAAATCTCACGCTCTACAGTGGCACGACGACTGCATGGGGATGGTCTGTTTGCTCGACTACGAGTATATTGTGTTCCGTTGACACCCGCACATCAGTGGCACCGTTCGCGATGGTGCAAAGAACATCAGAGCTGGACCGACGAGGAGTGGGGTAGCGTGCTTTTCTCGATGAGAGAAAATTCATTCTGAGTAGTGAATCTAGACGTACCCTCATCTGGCGAGAGGTGTGAACACTTATTGCACCCAGGGACATTGTCATACATGATCATTTTGGTGGTCCATCATTTTATGTGGGCGTACCGACCTCCAAATCTTTGAACGGGGTACACTCACTGGTCAACGTTACTATGAAAGTATACTCCTTTGCCAAGTGCGTCTCTTGAGGGGTGCATTCGGCCCTGACGTCATTTTTATGGATTACAATGCACGACCGCATCGAACAGCGCAGGTGGAGGAGCTCTTGGAACGAGAGGAGATTCGGCGAATAGACTGGTCTGCCCATTCCCCCGACTTAAATCCCATCGAGCACGTATGGGACATGTTGGGCATATTGCAGCACGTTCACATGCACCGATGTCCATCCAACAGTTGTCAACCGCGCTGCTGAAGAAATGGAACTCCCTACCGCAGGAACTCATTATCGGTCTTGTGGCCAGCATGGGAACAGTTTCAGAACATGCATCGCTGTCCGTGGTAATCACACACCCTTATAGGAACCATGCCCTTTCTTTTGTGATGTCCAGGCGACCATCATGAGTCGTAGTGACTTACGTGTAATTTATTGTCTCTGTCTAAAATTTTCATATCTAGTCGTCTCTTCGCATATTCCTTTCAGTTGCCTACTGTGCCATACTGTAGCAGTTCCTCCTATGTATGGTTCATGTATGGTTCAAGTATCATCGAGCAATGATACTGGGCAGTGACACAACATGCGAAAGCTACTTTCGTCCTTAAGTTTTGCACAGCAGTGTAGTTACATAATTCTATCTTCATTATTATTATTATTATTATTATTATTATTATTATTATTATTATTATTATTATTAATCTTATTCTTTCGAATGGGCCACCAGAGGACCACGTGCCAATTTCAATTCCTTCTTCTTTGTTCTTTCCTTTTCTTCCAGTACGCTTTCATCTATTCACTATGTTTCTTCTTTCTGTCTTCAGACCACTTTGAACCAGTCTTTTTTTACTTTCCTACCTTGGAATCCTTCTATTTTCAATACTTTTTCCCGAAAGCCTTCTCTATTATATATTTCTTCTATTGTTATATTGTTTTTTTCTAAATCCTTTCTTACTTCATTGACCCAGCTTGTCGTTGATTTCTTACCCCACAAAAATCTGAAAATCTTACTGGTTAATCTACTATCTTGCATTCGATATAAATGACCAAAAACATAAGTCTCCTTTTCCTCATTACATCTGATATATTTTCTATTTTTTGATATATTTCAGCATTACTTCGTAATTTCTAACCTTCTGCTGTGTTTTGTGGGCCTAATATTTTCCTCATGATTCGCCTTTCTAGTATTTCTAGTTTATCTAAATTATTATTATTATTATTATTATTATTATTATTATTATTATTATTATTATTATTATTAGAGTCAAATACAAATAAGGTAGCAGTACTCCGAAATATCATCACGTTATCCGGTTATCATTAACCCATCCTCGAGGAGTATTTGAGGGTAGTACTAGATTTTGGGTTTATCACTTGTTGGAACTGTCACCTAGAATTCTTGGATTGAATCAGCACTGAGACGTACAACAGCAGGGTGCACTAGGAAACGAAATACAGAAGTTCACCTAAAGTGACAGAAACATGTGCAAACACTCCGAGCTTATAATGAGAAGATGCGAAGCGCTCCACCACCTCGTGGCTAAATCAAATTACATAGTGCCTCACTTTAAAATCTTCAGAGAGTCCTTAAGAGGGCGGTTAGAGGAAAAATACGCATCCTCTATTCATCGCTAAATGTCACCCACAAGTCAGCCTAACTTTATGAACGGTCAAAATTAAACGAAAAACTCGACACGATGGTCGATTTACACTTACTGTATCACATTTTATTTCCATTGCTATTGCTATTTTGCTTTACGTCGCACCGACACAGATAGGTCTTATGGCGACGATGGAACGGGAAAGGCCTAGGAATGGGAAGGAAGTGGCCGTAGCCTTAATTGAGGTACAGCCCCAGCATTTGCCTGGTGTGAAAATGGGAAAACACGGAAAACCATCTTCAGGGCTGCCGACAGTGGGATTCGAACCCACTATCTCCCGGATGCTAGCTCACAGCTGCGCGCTCCTAACCGCACGGCCAACTCGCCCGGTACAGTAATTTTACTCATCTACCAAACAAATAGTGGAAAAACATAACAATCTAGTACTGCAAAAACATACGGTATATTAAGACACTCAGTAAATAAGTACATACTATTTTATCCTCCTGCACGTTTATTATTATTATTATATGCTGAATATTATTATAAGCTATAACATCTTGTCAAATCGACACTAAAAATCTTGCATTTAAGATGACATCCTAACGAACAGATTATGAAATATTGTGATTAAAGACGATCACACGATTCCATTTTTCATAAATATTCGGACAATAGTCGCAAGGATTAATTTCTCCACCACTAATTCAAGTCGAGCGGATCGCATTATCATTAGAATTCATGACTATTATTGTTCCGAGGTATCTGTGGAACAGCAGATGTGAAAGAAGGTGCGGGCTGGAATGGGTCTAACTACAAGACCTAAAGATGAATTAAAAATTTAAATAAAGGTTATATTTCCAATAGACAACAACATTTAACAAATTTTTACATAGAATTTGAAAACTTAACGAGTACAACAAGTCAACAGCTATCCAATAATCAGGTACAAGACCAGAAAAGCAAGGATTTAGAGACAAATTAATGATCTGGGCTTCAAGCCCCACCTTTTACCATCTCTGAGCTCTCAGCTCACAACCACAAATTACCAAAGGGCAGAAAACCCCTTATTACATGGAGCACTTGCTCCCACATAGTAATGTCAAGCCTCCTAGAGGCACCTTTCGAAACACCATAAAGAGCTTACCGCTCTCAATATTTCAAGCCTATTAAAGGCCACAACAACCTTCTTATTGCCTGCCTCTCAAGGCACACTTACAAATGAACAGGGGTACCTTGTACCCATTCTACTGGACCTTCAATTTTCCAGAAAAAGGTTCATTTGAACGGCCCTAAATACAAAAGGAATGGAGGCGAGAACTTACACTCCTACATTAAACTAGTTAAAACCTAAGTGGCGCTAGGCCAATTCAACAGGGGTTATTCCCACACTAGGGAGGTGACTCGTAGAAGAAAATTTTAATACATTAGGAAAGAGAAGAAAATCGGTCACGAAAACGTAGTCACCTCAGTTCAAGATGAAGGGGAGCTCAAGAGGGTAAGGCACTCTCTATCCCCGATTTACAGTTAAAGTAACATGAAAAGTTTACATCGAAATGGTATAGGTTACATCAAAACGGTTTCGGACCTTCCCCGAAGATTAAACTGCTGAGCTAGCAAGAAATTAAAGATGTTAAACGGCCATTACCTTTTTGAAGGGCTGCTGACTGATGAAAGAGGCGCTTCCCCCCCTCCTGCTATTCTTCCATACACTAAGCTAGATGTTGTACGAGTGGCCGAGAGACCAGAAAATCAGCAGCTTTTATACCCTCGCGGAAGATTCGAGACCTTTCATGAATAATTAAGACACACCCACATGCGTTTATTGGTCGGCTAAAAGTTACAAGTCAAAAATGAAGAAGAAGAATTCTGTGATTGGAGGGAAATTAATTACAGAAATTACTGATTGGGTAAATTCAAAATAGGCGGAAAGAAAGGATTAATATTGCCAACCCACCAACGAAAGAACGAAATTTAGTAAAGACAAAACTTATGAATGCAAAATATCTTCAAGGAAAGTTCATTCACTTCGCACCAGGGTGCATGATCATAGTTTTTGGTAGAGACATCTGTGAGAGAATGTCTACACTTCTTGATAATTAGAAAACAAAAACAATTCGAAATTAACACAGTGACATCTTCAGATAAACGGTTGAATTAACTCAGTTTTTAAGTTCAGAGTTTCAGCTGTAGAGGAGTACTTTAAAGCGGAAAATTCAAATGTGCGGCGTATAGATGTACCAACCGGTACTATTATCCCTCACAATCGAAATGCACATGATAGCATGAATATTTAACTACCTCCAGGAACTGTAAGAAAATTGAGAAATTTACCAAGATTATCCAGTAGCATTACTTGAAATTAATTATACAAGAAGGCAATACTCTGCCAAATATTTGAGGTAGCTAAAATTACACTTCCTAATCATACCATATGACCTTTACGTTATTCTATAATTTCTAGAAGAACATGTGTCAACTTATCATGGTCAAAAGCATCTACATAATTAATTTTTTCTTCATTATGACCTTCGTCCATAGGATATTTGGCCATCAATAATGTACAATGATAAAAAAAGGTTACATAAAAGGCAAAGAAAAAGGGACAACAAGTTAAAAGGTATACGAAATAACAGAAATGACCTACAACAGAGCAAGAAAGGAACCAAAACACACTTGAAATAAAGACACTTATTCTTTAGATATTAACACCAGTTTTTGTGAAGTATGTTGCAATTGCACTGTACACACGTAAGTCTCTAGTGGCCAGTAATAGCTGAATATGTGTGGATTTCTCCCGTGTTTCTTGGGCTACACGGACATTGTGCTGATTGGAGAACTCCAATCCTGTTGAGGTGAGAGGGGAATGAAGCATTGTTGAACCTCATCCGAATGATGGTAGTTACTTGGCCTCGGGCCCATCTGACGTCTTGATACCATGGCTTGTGTGGGATAGCTGGCTTCGTGTTGAGCAGTCCTGTTCCACAGAGCTGTCCATTCAATATACGTTTTCCTTCTCCTAGTAACATAAAAATCAGTACAGGGGAGGCGTAATGAAAGGAATAAGACAGTACGTGCACCTTGTTTGGCCAGACTGTCAACCAGATCATTGTATTGAAGTCCTGAGTGTCCTTTCACCCATAAAAATGACACACATTTTCCGCGTGATTTCATGACAGACGATAATTCTAATATTTCATAGATGTAGGAGTGTGTTCGTATGTTTCGTCGAGGATATCCCAATTTCCTAATAGCACTTTGAGAATCTAAAATGATAAATATCTTATAAAAAATTCCGGATTGTGAGTAATACAGTGCCTCCCGGATGGCGAAAGTTCAGCAGTATAGATGGATGCTTCAACGGGAAGAGAAAAATGGCCATATTCCTGTGTTTGCACGCAAAATATGGAAAACCGACTGAATCTGTAAACTTTGCACCGTCGGTATAAACGTGGATGTAGTCGGACCAAGTAGATTCAATAACATCAATTACGTGTTTATTTGTAGCAGGTTTTTCTAGTAGGTACCTGGGGACATAATATGTGGAAGCTGGAGATATCGAACAGGGGTAGTTAAAATGGAATGCCGGAATTGGGTGGGACTTCAAAGTCAAGGGTAGACAGAACTTCAGTTCTCTTAAATATTCTAGAAGTAGAGGTGGATGTGTTCCATGACGTTCGCGATACTGGTTATGCAGAATGTGTAGGCTCTTGAATAACGGGTGATCATCTAGAGTAGAACGTTGAAGGAGAAATTTTGTTGCCAGTAGTTTCCTTCGACCGAGCTCGATAGCTGCAGTCGCTTAAGTGCGGCCAGTATCCAGTATTCGGGGGATAGTAGATTCGAACCCCACTGTCGGCAGCCCTGAAGTTGGATTTCCGTGGTTTCCCATTTTCACACCAGGCAAATGCTGGGGCTGTACCTTCATTGAGGCCACGGCCGCTTCCTTCCCACTCCTAGCCCTTTCCTGTCCCATCGTCGCCGTAAGACCTATCTGTGTCGGTGCGACGTAAAGCAACTAGCAAAGAAAGAGTAGTTTCCTTCTCAAGTGCTGGGGTTGTTCATGAGCTTCGACCTGTAGAGCATTTGTAGGCATTGACGACATAGCACCAAGACATACTCTGAGCGCACGAAATTGTAGGACATTTAATTTCTCCAAAACATGCTTCGGAGCGTTGCTGTACAACATACTACCATCGTTAATAACTGTCCGTATCAAGTAGCGGTAAAGAATTAGCAAATTGGCGGGAGCAGCGCCCCACCAAGTGTGGGTTAAGAAACGAAGGATGTTCAGTGCACGCAGTGCCCGTGTCTGGATGTAAGCAATATGTCCACTCTCAACCCTTCAACTTACCGTTCCATTGTTGGTTGGCCACAGCTGCTGCAGTAAAGCAATATCGAACTCTTAAATCTCGGGTTCATAACGGGAATATTTCGGTCACGATCTTAACCAAACGATGGGGTTCAGAAGAGAGCCCAACTGCTTGAAATGAGGAGCAAATATGTGCTTACTAACATTTATTGAATTATGAAAATGTAAAAAAAAAAACATTGTGTTATGAAATCATTCATCAAGAAAGTTTAATCATTTAAGGTTTTAATGTAGTCACATTGCATTGCGTGATTTTTATCAGTTACATTTATCGAAGAACATTCTTCGGAGGAAATTAAAAATATATCACAAATTAGTGGACAGCGAAAACACGAAAAACGAAAATAAAACCTGAAAATCGGGCACCTATTAATCCAAACGATAACTGAGAATTAATCCGCACGATCCGTGGAAAATCTGAGCTTCAACAAAGAGAGTTCCAGATTTATATTTAATTAAGGTTATCCACCAGTCAAATACCCTGTCACCGAGCTCGATAGCTGCAGTCACTTAAGTGCGGCCAGTATCCAGTATTCAGGAGATAGTGGTTTCGAACCCCACTGTCGGCAGCCCTGAAGATGGTTTTCCGTGGTTTCGCATTTTTACAGCAGGAATATACTGGGGCTGTACCTTAACTAAGGCCACGGACGCTTCCTTCCCATTCCTAGGCCTTTCCTATCCCATCGTCGACATAAGACATATCTGTGTCGATGCAACGTAAAACAAATGACCAAGAAAGAAGTACCCTGTCGGATATGGGAACACCCGCCGAATGGACCTTTAATCGAACCAAATTGACTATCAGCTGCTTTGGATAGGTTGCGAAATACTACTGGAAAGCATGGTGTTCACTATAAGTTAACAGCAGCAGTCATAACTAAAAATAAAAAATTCCACCAGTTATTGTCATCTCCTGACACCCTTAAGTTATGGAATAATCCCGATGCTGGAACATGCATCACCCAAACAGCTGTTCAGAAGGAACCAACAACTCGATCCGAGAGGATCTTACGTTACGTTGTTCTGAAGGAACAAGACTGCGAAATGCAGGAAACACTTATTTGTCATGCATTTAGAAGAAATGCTAAAACACTGAAGTTAAAGAAAAAGTGGTAAAGCACATGAAAAATATTCTTATAAAACCAACTTTCAGGTTATATACGGTTACGTTAAGTGTAATAAAATTACAAGTCCACATGGTAAAATAAAATCCAAAATACCAAAACAATCTACGGACATCTTTCCACATTACAACTGATGCCTACCATTACAGATCCATCTACTTATTGTTTGTCCCAACAAACTAACTACTAAGTTATTGATCGACCACAGTCAACTATTATAAAAATGAAAGAACGAAAAATTGAAAATAAAATCTATTCCCAGCTGACGAATCGAACCCGCATTCGTAACTCAAGTCTCACATAAATAAGCTAAGTTTCAACACCCACACTAACAAAGCCATCGGACGTCTGAACGATCGAAACATTGCCTCAGTGTTACTTAGCTAACACTCTTCGCGTTGCATACACTACTGCAGACATTACCATCGTTCAAGTCACTTCGCAAAAACACCTAACCTAAGACATGAATATATACAGACGACACCCTAAACCTGTCGTCAAGCCTACATAATGTCTACACACCCTATCACTAACATCTATGTACATACACATAAAGCTATCGTTGAGCGTAAATGGGGGTGTCTTCTCATCATTATACTCCTATGATACGCGTAACGTCCTAAATCTATCGTCGAGCGGAAACTGGGTTGTTTATTCATCCTCTAGAATATCAGGCGAAATCGTAACTTCAAACACACTCTTTGATATTTAGCTGGAAACCTTGTCGAAACTATAGCACACAATGAAACGAAACTTTTCACAGAATGAACGCAAGTTTGAAAATGCAACTAAGTCCCTATCTTGCCAATAAAACGTGAAATTGAAAATAAATAACGCGTGGCCAACAATCCACAACTCAAACACGATCTCGACATACGCAATGAAGTTTGGAAAAATAATAATGAATTTCAGCACACGTCTAACATTCCGTGAATATCGCCAAAACAGTAATCATCACCACCGCAAAAATACACACTGTAATTCTAGACTATTCCAAACATTCATATCCATAAACTATCCAGTGAAGCAAAATTCAATGAATCTACGCAGCTAAACTATCGCTTTAATAACGTCCAATATCTCATCCCACAATGTTTCCAAATTAATTATAATTTATCGTCTCGTAATATATGAAATTTACTGAATGGAAATTTGTTATAACAGCCAAATAACACCAACCATGTTATTCAGAATGCCCTTCTATTCTTGATATCACCTCCTATAATATTCATTGTGCTGACTTTACATAAATCGTCATTTGGACTTAACTGCCAAGAGCTACAAACTTCTACAGATATTGTTTTTCACTGGGAGATCTTGACTTGAAGTCATAATGTGCGTCACAATGCACTCATTTCAAACCAACCTTCACCCGGTCAGCTGTTCCGGATTGTTAGCGGAATCTCACCACAGCCTTCCTCAGAAATATCACAATTAATATACAGCCTGTCTCAAAAATTTTTCCCCATCGACAAATATAGCCTGCCTCAAAAATTCATCTTCATCGCCTATCACGGCAGCATCACTCATGAAATACAGGCTTCCTATGTCTTCAACATCTACACAACTATTCTCTCAACGTACCAGTCTGGCACAGTCCATTTCTTCCTGTTTCAAAACTTTTCAAACCTCAATACTCCCGTGACGAACAATTTTATAAGAATACTTATCATTCATTTTTAGTACAACTTTCGGACCTCAAGGACACAATAACACACCGTGATTTCCAATATCACCGACATACACGATGCCACAAAATTACCTTCCCACGAATGAATATAACTTTATCAGACTTCACTGGATTTCGAGACGAACGCAAATCTTACTCAACATATCTGTTAAATACACTTTTAACATTGAAACATTTTGTCCTGCCGTAAATATTATTATTATTATTATTATTATTATTATTATTATTTCGACAAAAATTTCTGAATTCATACGATATTCGAAATTATTGCATTCACCACGACTACATTATCGTTATCACCTTCCTAACTTTACTCAGTTTGAACACTATCTCAAAGAATTTTAACACATTATTTAAACTTCGCATTTCACAGTTTCTCGACATGAATTTTAATGCCCTGACGAGTTTCACACGACGACCAGAAATATAACACATCCGCCTGATCATTATTAAATATTAATTCGACACACGCACTGAAAATTTAATTGGGACAAACAAATTCTATTCTGCAACGTTAATACAGAATATAGACACAGACCTGTAACGGTAGTCATCCTGGAGATGCCGGCCACATTTAGCCAGCTGCCCTCGTATTTAGCCGTTCATGGCTACAATAGACATCATCTTCTTATATATATATAACATAAAATACACAGATTTTACACTCGATATCAATTAATACCGCAAATGACGCACTGTCTTCGCGTTTTAACATGCGACGAACCTCCTTCTCTACTAGCATCTGCGAATGTTTTCCCAGCACTCTGTTTTAGTTCACCCCAATACTGGCCAGGTGTTTCAATAGATAACAAAAATCAGACCTCACTGGCTAGTCTCCAGACTTCCCTTTGACAATATCAAACATACACAAAGTAATACAGAGAGAAACTCAGCTACGTATTTAAACAGATATCTAAGCCTTCACAGTTTTCGTCGGCGGAAGCTCAGGAAAATTTCTATCACCTTCCATTTAATACTCTACTTGAACCATCGACACGAATATATAACAAGTTATTTTGAGAACTAAACCCCGCACACTCTTGCAGATGAGCGACGTGGGATTCACCATCTAGACCTTCAGATAGAAATGAGTACAAGTAGATGGAGGGATTTCTTTTATACCTTTTGAGAGGACGCCACCCTCACCATGAAGCTCGGTAGTGCAATCTGCTAATTCCACATTCACTGGACCACTTTTCTTGAAATTTATTCCATAAATTCAGACAGACTTATAATTCATTAGGGTGTTAATTTTATATTTTTCCCATAATTGCAACGGGCCCAATGAATTTACTTCTGACATGTAGTTTCGCGGTATTCCTTCAGAAAATGGCCTCGACACGTGTCGAAAATCCGCGAGTAGGACGCCAACTTTCCTCCAGGATTAACTGCATTTATATTTACCCTGGGGATTCTATCTTCACGTAGGGTTTATTAATAATTTAGATTCTTTATTCCTGGATTACCTTGTCGCCAAAGTCTCTCGATATGAAGGATATTCCGAAATTAATAAATTATTCAATACTCGATGTCAACCCAAGTATTCCGGCATTTCACGAGATAGTGACTCGCTTGTCACGTTGAGTTCGGTTCCCACGAGAGAGCGAGACACTTGAAATAAAACATGGCTACTCTCAAAAAAGTTATTTGTGGCTGAAATAATATCTGGAATTATTTTTCACCGTAGAATTATGGGTTCAATTCCAAGTGAGTTTGATATCCAAACACATCCCCAGGAGGCGAACAGTAGACTTCACAGGAAAATAATATGGTCCAAGTTGAATTGTAGGAGATGGAGGAACCAGTTTCTGTTTAGTGAATGTAGTGACGGATGATTTTGTAGGAGAAAGTGCAAGTCCACTCTGTGTAGTCCATTCTTGAAGACATTGTGATGTTGTGTGCATACGCTAAAGAGAAATTGTCAAATTGATTGAAGATTTATAAATGCAGACGTCATCAGCGTATTGCAAGTAACTGATATCGGGAATAAATATTGCGTCCAACTCAGAGGTGTAGACAGCATAGAGTACGGGACTTAATAAACTGCCCTATGAAAGGCCTTTAGAGACGGTACGCGGTCCAATAAAAGTAGGGCCGTTCCGAACGTATATGGTGCGTTCTTTAATCAAAGTCGCAATGCCGAAGTTTCAATGGCAGTTTCAATGCTGCTAAGTTACGTAGCAGTAGAGATACGTCCACATTCTCGTAAGAAGAACCAATGTCCAAGCAAACTGCGTCCTGATAACCCCGAGTTTGAAAAGTACGCTCGATGTCAATGGTGAGTATGCTGAGATGATCCATGGTTCCGCGTCCTCTTCGAAATCCATGTTGAGATACAAGCAGTAACCTGTAGTGTTCTAGAAACCACTCTAATCTGTTTTTAACCATCCGTTCTAGTGTTTTAACCACGCAAGAGGATAAAACTATTGGTCTGTAAGATGCTGCATCTTGAGGATCTTTACCGGGCTTTAAGGTGGGTACCACTATTTGAGTAGTCCAGTCTTCCGGTAGCGGGCCATGTGTCCATATGGAATAAAAAATCTGGACAAGGTGAATTTGAGCCGTGAGAGCCAATTTACTAAGCATGGAGTATTGTATGTTGTCCTTTCCCGGAGCAATATTGTTACAGCCTTTAAGAGCCCGCTGAAACTAATGGAATGTAAATGGTCGTGTGAGGAAGTGATTGGGATCATCGAATTAGTTAATTCGACTTAACTTGCTTCTCTTACACGGCTGGGAATTCATTCTGTGATGACGACTGCATGGTGCAGGTCACTTCAAATTTTGGCTCTGCCATCTATGGTTCAGAAATTTACACGGCCATTTTGCTGTGGTTTAATCCCTTGTAGAATCCATGCTAAATCTTTTCAATCCGAAGTTCCAAATAACCATAATATTCACCTTTCGTTGAATTTAATTTCGAGACCAATTATAGGCAGCAAGATGATGATATCCGAAACTTAGAGGAACGCAGTTAGAACTGAGTACTGGCAGCAATCGCCATAATTTCTCTCTGGTACTTAATTTTGCGACGACTATCTTTACCTTTACATGCTATGTGCGTGAATGTAGTGGCGACACAAATAGAAGTAGGAGTGAACTGTGAGGCGAAATGAGTCATGAGTACTCCAAATTAGGCACTAAATATTCCTATGCGGATCTAGATGTCCTTCAGTATCATTTTCCATTCGCAAAAAATCTTTCTTCCTTTCTTAATCTGTTTACCCTCCAGGGTTGGTTTTTCCCTCGGTCTCAGCGAGGGATCGCACCTCTACCGCCTCATGGGCAGTGTGCTAGAGCGCGAGAATTTGGGTCGGGGGATACAACTGGGGTGAGGACCAGTAAGTTTGACATGCGTTGCATGTAAGCTTTGGGAAGGCATTCTTTCTGGTAATATTAGACATGTTTGTGAAATTAATAACTGGTTCGATAGAAGGCTGTTCCGTTTTAGGAAAAGTTATTCCACTGAATCTCAACTTCTAGGATTTCAATAATATATAGCAGATATCTTGGATGCAGGAGCTCAAATGGACTATATTGCGATTGACCTGTCTAAAGCATTTGATAGGGTGGATCATGGGAGACTACTGGCAAAAATGAGTGCAATTGGACTAGACCAAGAAGCGACTGAATGGGTTGCTATATTTCTAGAAAATAGATCTCAGAGAATTAGAGTAGGAGAAGCTTTATCTGACCCTGTAATAATTAAGAGGGGAATTCCTCAGGGCAGTATTATTGGACCTTTATGTTTTCTTATATATATAAATGATGTGAGTAAAGAAGTGGAATCAGAGGTAAGGCTTTTTGCAGAGATGTTATTCTGCATAGAGTGATAAATAAGTTACAAGATTGTGAGAAACTGCAACATGACCTCGAAAATGTTGTGAGATGGACAGCAGGCAAAGGTATGTTGATAAAGGGGGTTAAATGTCAGGTTGTGAGTTTGACAAATAGAAAAAGTCCTCTCAGTTTTAATTACTGCGTTGATGGGGTGAAAGTTCCTTTTGGGGATCATTGTAAGTATCTAGGTGTTAATATAAGGAGAGATCATCATTGGGGTAATCACATAAATGGGATTGTAAATAAAGGGTACAGATCTCTGCACATGGTTATGAGAGTGTTTAGGGGTTATAGTAAGGATGTAAAGGTGTAAAGGAGAGGGCATAAAAGTCTCTGGTAAGACCCCAACTAGAGTATGGTTCCAGTGTATGGGACCCTCACCAGGATTACCCGATTCAAGAACTGGAAACAATCCAAAGAAAAGCAGCTCGATTTCTTCTGGGTGATTTCCGGCAAAAGAGTTGCGTTACAAAAATGTTGCAAAGTTTGGGCGGGAAGAATTGGGAGAAAGAAGACGAGCTGCTCGACTAAGTGGTATATTCCGAACTGTCAGCGGAGAGATGGCGTGGAATGACATTAGTAGACGAATAAATTTGAGTGGCTTCTTTAAAAATAGGAAAGATCACAATATGAAGGTAAAGTTGGAATTAAATGGAACAAATTCTTGCAAATATTAATTTATAGGACGGGGAATTAGGGACTGGAACAACTTACCAAGGGAGATGTTCAATAAATTGCCATTTTCTTTGAAATCATTTATGAAAAGACTAGGAAAACAACAGATAGGGAATCTGCCACCTGGGCGACTGCCCTAAATGCAGATCAGTATTGATTGATTGATTGATTGATTGATTGATTGATTGATTGATTGATTGATTGATTGTATCTCGTCCAGGCGGCCTCATCTGCTATGTTGAACAGGTCCTTGCTGGGGTATGGGAAAATTGGAAGGGATATACAAAGATGAGGGAAGGAAGCGGCCGTGGCCTTAAGTTACGTACCATCCCGGCATTTGCCTGGAGGAGAATTGGGAAACTAAGGAAAACCACTTCGAGGATGGCTGAGGTGGGAATCGAACGCCCCTTCGACTCAGTTGACCTCCCGAGGCTGAGTGGACCAGTTTCCAGCCCTCGTATTACGTTTCAAATTTCCTGGCAGAGTCCGGAATCGAACCCGGGCCTCAAGGGGGTGGCTGCTAATCACGCTAACCACTACACCACAGAGGCGGACTTCCACAAAAATAAAATTGTAAAATTTAAATAAGTATTGTAGAGTTCATTCAACTAATTAATTTTGTCTAGTATTTAATTACAAGTAGCATCCGTGGCAGCGCGCCGGCCTCGCACCGCTGGATTCCGTGATTCAAAGCCCGGTCACTCTATGTGAGATTTCTGCTGGACAAAGCGGAGGCGGGACAGGTTTTCTCCGGGTACTCCGGTTTTCCCTGTCACCTTTCATTCCAGCAACACTCTCCAATATCATTTCATTTCATCTGTCAGTCATTAATCATTGCCCTAGATGAGTGGGAAAAGCTTCGGTAGCCGGTAAAACTCATATACTCGCCGCGAGATGGGGGCCTCATTCATTCCATTCTAGACCCGGTCGAATGACTGGAAACAGGCTGTGGATTTTCATTTTTCCTTTAATTACAATAACACGCTCATGTATGTTTGTAGATTCACTGTCCTACGTGAGTAAATACACGTTATTCTTGCTCCAGACAAATCATAGTTCTTTAGTATGATAAAACAGCTAGTAAATTTTGCCTCAAGTGGCCACTGGATGACCTATATACAAAACACAGCCACCCTAACCGTACCTGCTCGACTGGTTCCCGTCCACTCTCCGCTGGCAGATAAACCGAGTTCGATAGCTGCAGTCACTTAAGTGCGCCAGTATCCAGTATTCGGGAGATAGTGGGTTCGAACCCCACTGTCGGCAGCCCTTTTCCGTGGTTTCCAATTTCCATACCAGGCTGTACCTTATTAAGGCCACGGCCGCGTCCTACCCAGTCCTAGCGCTTTCCTGTCCCATCGTCGCCATAAGACCTATCTGTGTCGGTGCGACGTAAAGCCAATAGCTGGCAGATACAGTTTATCCGACGCCTAGCAGATGTTACACTTCACAGAGAACGCTATAGCTTTTAAATTAGAGACTGAAATCGGGTTCCATGGCTAAATGGTTAACGTGCTGGCCTTTGGTCACAGAGGTCCCGGGTTCGATTCCCGGTAGGGTCTGGAATTTTAACCGTAATTGTTAGTTCTGCTGGCTCGGGGGGGGGGGTGTATGTGTCTTTTTCATCATCATTCCATCCTCATCACGACGCTCAGGTAGCCTACGGGTGTCAAATCGAAAGACCTGCATCTGTCGAGCCGAACTTTTCCTTGGACACTCCCAGCACTATAAGCCATACGCCATTTCTTTACAGAATGAATACGGTCACAGTATTATAATTGATTTATTTTATTCATTCATTCATTCATTCATTCATTCATTCATTCATTCTGTATTAGATACAGTCCATAATGGGCCATTTTACACTAATAATATACCAATATGCATATTAATCTTAATAAGATAACTATAAAGATAAACAACAATATTATCAACAGCAAAGTTAACAAACAATAACAAAGGAGCAAGAATAATGACGGTAACTGGAAAGGGTCGATTAACAGAAGTAGTAAGAAGAGTATATAGACTATATTTTGCCCCATGTTTATGGAGAATATCATGACGATTCAATCAATTCCAGAGACATATGAATATTTTGTTAACACTGTCCGATTATGTTCCCAAAATTATCCCTGGAGGCTGTATAATTAGTTACATTCAAGGTTTATCTCCTGAAACACATCCATTCTATTGAAAGAATATAAAAAAAATATTTTTAATGGGACACCTTCAGTGATGTAACTGTCTCAAGAGATGAACACCTATATCTTCCGAGTCATAACATGAAGGGTGGTTAAAGCTAATGGGGGAACTACCTACGTGAAGACATAGTCATAACGCCTGGAGATTACTCAGACACTTTTGTAATGATACCAGTGAGGCCTCAGTACATAGTCCTGCAAATCAAAAGTGCATATCAGCCTATGAAGAATGGTCAATTTTGTAAATATAGATGCACACATAGGCCATAAAATGGAAAAAAAATTAAGAAAAAGCACCATCATTCTCTTTAATCAGCTCGCTCCGGGTGAACTGAATATGTGACTTAATAAATTGAGAAAGGTTGTAGATCTGGATGGTATGTGCATTAAAAGCTTAGAACTTTTGGTCCTGCTGCTAACAGTGGCAAAGCTCATCTCCGTAAATGCCATGAAGGCTCTTGGAGGGGTGGATAAAGGATTCCACTATACGTAACCTCGGCACTTGATGGGGTAGGGTGGTTAGCTCTACACTCGGCCGATTTTGCTCCCAGGAATTAACCCGGTACTCATTTTTGATGTAGGCTGAGTGAACCTCAGAACCATATGCACCTCCGGAAGTGGAAATCTCGTTTGTTCAATTATTCAACTTCCTGACTGGGAATCGAACCCACGTCCTTCTGGGTGAACCGTGCAAGCCTTTACCGCCTCGACCAGACAGCCCCTACTAACAGTGATTCTTAGGTTTATTCAACAATTGGAGAAAACCCAGATGTATTGAAATCCTCACATCAGGCAAGGACTCAAATGTTCTCGTGAACTACAGACCAGATATCTTAGTGTATCACTTGAAAAAGGTGAGTCAGTAAAGCACAGTGAATGGCAACGTGTGATGAAACTACATGCATGCGCATGTGAACAGGGAGACGCCACGTAGCGTTGAACACGCGGAGCTGAAGCATGATATTCTGCTGAGGCCAGTCAAACGTAGTACGTATGAAGACTCGTGTCATAGTACAATGGAGCAACGCATAAACAACAAATTTTGTTACAAATTGGGAAAAAATAGCGGCGGTGACAAATGCGATGATGGTGGATATGTACGGAACAGAAGCCGTAAGTAGAAAATGTGTTTACGATTTAGTGAATGTCGTTTGAATTTCCACCCTCATGGTATTCAGACACGCCGAGAAGGTGGAATTCAGTCCCGCCGCAATTTCCATACGTGCCGGTAAATCTGCCCACTCTTCACTTAGGTGGGGTTGAACCCTCCTACTTGGACCCTATGAGCCACTCAGCTCGAAATTGTTATTATTATTATTGAGCCTCCGTGGCTCAGACGGCAGCGCGTCGGCCTCTCACCGCTGGATACCGTGGTTTAAATCCTGGTGACTCCATGTGAGATTTGTGCTGGACAAAGCGGAGGCGGGACGGGTTTTTCTCCGGGTATTCCGGTTTTCCCTGTTAACTTTCATTCCAGCAACACTCTTCATTATCATTTCATAGCATTTATCACTCATTAATAAAATCACTTTGGGAGTGGCGACCCCATTGTAATAATAGCCTATATATGTTTCATTCATTACATCCCTGACCCGGTCAATGCCTGGAAACCAGGTTGTAGGTTATCTTCTTCTTCTTCTTTTCATCATCGAAGCCCGGAACTATACGTAGAAATGTATTATGGTGGTTACAGTTCACTGTATCTCCTAGTAATCGTCTCCTTGACTTTTACATTTTAGAGGTGACTGAGGCAAGCGCAATGCTAGTAATGTCTTTCCTTATGCGGACAGTCCGTATTATGAACGGTGAACGTGCCACTCGTAGGGTTGGCAGACATTTTAGTGGGCCTGGCAGACTAATATATAATCCTACCTTTTGGCGCATTGAATAAAACAACATAAATTCTTTCACTCCTCATTTCCCTCGCACGCCTCTTCAGTGACTTCACTGTTATCAGCGATAGATTATGAAGAATCACTAGAGGATGGACCAGCCCTCAGGCTAAGGACTCTGCCTTCAAGCATATGAATCTTCTTCTTAATTTATTCTTATTAATGGCAAAATTTTTCTGGATTTAAGTGACAATCAAAATACGTAATGAAATGAAAATTCTCTGTCTTCTTCCTTTCTTTACAGTTTCTCAGTAAAGTAGTCAGTACCTCAGTACATTATAATCAAGCTGTATTTTGAGAATTTGTTCATATATAGTTTACAGTACTTCCTTCCTGAGGACATGCATGGCTGAGGTTAAAAGGATGTGTTTGGTTTACCTGAGAGGGATTTTGGATTTTGGATCTAGATATTCAGAAATTCAGTTGCATGACTACAACTTCTGAAGAGTACTTTTTAAAATGCTATTTATTCGGGGCGTCGACCTAAGAAGATCTTTTTCCCCTACTTTGCACTATATGTTATGAACCTGCGTGTATGTGGAAATTGCGGGAGTGTGAAGTGTTGAATGTGAGGAAAGGAACATTAAGGACGACACGAAAAACCAGTCCCCAGGCTAGGGATATTAATCATTCACAATTAAAAACCCCTGACCCACCCGGGAATCGAACCCGGGGCTGCCGCGTGACAGGCGGACGTGTTGCCTCCTACACCGCGGGGCCAGACTTCTGAAGGGTTACGTAAATTAGGGATATTCTCAGCTGAATCCATCATTTAGAGGTACCCAGAGACGAGAAATCTATTATTGTAGCTGGAGTGAGTGGCCAGACGGATGAGACTCTAGTGTTCTGACCCCAACTTAGCAGGTTCGATCCTGGCTCAGTCTGGTGATATTTGAAGTTGCTCGAATATGTCAGCCTCGTGTCGGCATATTTGCTAGCACGTAAATGAACTCCTGCGGGACAAAATTCTGGCACCTCGGCGTCTCCAAAAACCGTAAAAGTAGTTGGTGGGACGTGAACCGACTAACATTATTATTTATATTGTAACAGTAAATGTGGTAATTTGGTGAGCACGAGAAACGCAGGGCGTGTACCAATCTGTTGAAGTGCATACTGAGGGAGAGGGTTTTCTTTTAGAAAAAATCTTAAGTTTTTTCTGAGTTTATTAATAAGTTCAAAATCATATCACCCCTGTACAGAAGAAACAGTAGAAATTGTTCTTTCCTCGTCCTAGGGTTGGCTATGTCCTAGAATTCCGGCTGCCCCTCTCCTTTCCACACCAGTGGACGACCATTCCTCCCTCGATGGAAGTTCTAGAAGATCCATGCGATGTCTAGAAGATCCATACGGCGTTGAAGTAGAGGGCGTTGGGATAGACCACGTACATGATGAACGTGAACGAACACCGTTAAGCCTTGGGGCGTGTTAATGCAAAAACTGCTTCTGCACAGATGAGAAAAAGGTAGAGCAATGGTTTTAACAAGGTTCATAACACGTATGAATTGTATGATTGAAGATTTATCACACCGTAGAATGCCACTGAAATCTATCCCGTGTTAAGTCATTAATCATTTGAAATGAAAAGGAATGTCACTAAACTCGAATAAGTATATAAGTTTAACACTCATAAAATGAAAATCCACTCGAAACTTGTCGTCGAATTTCATTAAAGTCAACTAATAAATAGTCACCTAAAGTTTGTGACACTTTTCATAATGTGAAGTTATGCCACACGACACATTTCTTAGTTTGAACACCGTTCAATGTAATCAATTGGATTGAAATTAAGTAAGAATGTTTCACTCGTGAAGTCAATCTTGTTCACGCATGTTAATGAATGAAATGAAAATAAAGCGAAATTAATCATTTATCAACAGTCCTTAGTTAGACTGTTCGTAGAATTGAAAATGCACAGCTCTTATTTCGAATGTTCGTCGAATTGATATACACAGTTCTAATACACAGTCTACAGTTCATCACCTACAAATATTCACACAGTTTAGAGAATTATCTCCACACGAAATTGTAAATTAGTGACTAGTCACTCTGTACTCAATCACTTGTTAATGCTTGTAATTTGAGTAATTCTAAGTAAAAGCACAGTCTCGTTAACTCGAAATATTCTATCACTTTGTAAGGAGCAAACTGTTCCAACGAGCTGACTGCACGAACTCCACTGCAATGAATGCTCATACACACTGGTCTGCTAAGCTTTTTTTTTATACGGGGGCCCCCGTAGCCCGCTCCCCCGCCGTGACCATCGACTCAATCTACATGGCCTCCGACATGCTATTAATTTCTAAGAAGAAAAGAGATAGCTGGGTAGAGTGGAAAGTGATACAAGGAGTATCTGCCGGTTTCCGAGTCAGACTCGCTACCCCGGCAAAGTTTGATGATGATGCTTGTTGTTTAAAGGGGCCTAACATCGAGGTCATCGGCCAGGCAAAGTTTGTGTTGGTTGGATAGTGTTAAGGTGTGGTATTGAAAGGTCAGGGAAAAACCACATAGGCAGAAAGAAGAAAGAGCCTACATGTAAAACCTGACGTCTTTTGATAGCACATTCAAGGATGTGGGCTGGATAAAGACCAGAGGTTGTGTTAGTTAGGAATAGGTGTCATGCAATCATAACCTTTTCCTTGCCATTTTCTGTTATTATGGGGATCAGTCCTTCTTGTCACTGCCGGGTCGGCTCGGGTCCGCTAGCGTCTGGCCTTTGGGCCATAGGTTCGTCCCATTGTCCAGCAGCCAGCGGTCTGCTAAGCGAAGCAGTACTACATTTATATCCGATCCATGCCTTCCCATCTTATTCCATAACTTCGTCGTACAAAATTAACCATATCATCGTGTATCCCAATCCTTTATCTACGTTCCTGCAAGGTTTCATATAAATCCGACATGAGACGACGTGGAAAGCCGAGCAGATTTATATCATCAGAGGTAAAAATATAGTTTTCAGGACTCTCAAGGATTTACTAATCTTAACATGTCAATTTGGAGATTTGGAGACTGAATCTGTGATGGGCGGATTGTTCCGCTTACCTTGCGTACCATTGCGACAACGAAACTTTGAGATCAAGAAGACATAAACATTTTTCGGAATTATTGTAGCACTGATTATTCAGCGGGGAGCATTTGTCAGTATAATCACCGCGGCCATACCTACCGGCGTCATTCACGGGAAGATTTTCGAAGCGAAAGCAAGTCAGTTTGAAGTAGTTCCTTGAGGGCTGAGATTTTCATTACCTGTGTTGAGTCTATATATGAACGAGTTGTTCCAGGGGGACATGTAATATATTACCAGTTGTTTTGTAAAACTTTACTAGTGGGAATCAGAGTTTGAGAAAGAACATTGGCACTGCTTTGGCAGTGGGATTTCACGTAGATTATAGGGTCACTCACATAAACTAAGACTGTGCAAGCGGCGTTTTTACTCTCCGATACGTAAGCTCCAGTATAGGAGGCGCGCTCATAGTTCTTGACGTCGTAAACAGTCTGCACGTGTTCGACCTCGAAAGCCTCAGTCGCCAGTCTGAATCTCAACTCGTGACATGGTGAGACAGTTATCATTTCATCCCCTTATATTTGTACGTAAAAATACTGGTTTCAATACAATTGTCGTGTGAGCAGCCATAACTCTCGCTATTGGTGTGCAGAAAATCCTAATGGTGTTTATGAAGTCCCTTATTATGATAGGAAGATTGGTGTGTCTTGTGCTGTTAGTGCAAGACGATTAATTGCGCCTATTTTATCGAGACGACGGTAAATGCAGAGCGGTACGAAGATGACGTTTCGACGCCGTGGGTGGTTTCAACAAGATTCAGCGCCTGCTCATCCAGGGGAAGATTTCCTTCTTACAACCTCGGAAGTGTTTCAGGCAGAGTGATCAGTGCTGGTCTAGTTCCCCCTCGTTCTCCAGATCTAACAGTGTGTGCTTATTACTTGTGAGATAAAAAGAAAGAAGAGTGTATCGAACAAATCCTCACACATTGGAGAAACTGAAAGAAAACATTAGGAATTAAATCAGAAATATTGGTAATGCTACCAAAGCCGATAAATTAATTAAGAACTCTACGATCGATTTCCGATATAACGTTCATCAGCGTGTAAGCATGAATATTGTGAGTTCAGAAATACCTCTGGTGAAAATATACGACATGTGATATAAAAATTAATTCTGATAAGGAAATCTACTCCCACAGCGGGGGAATACCAAGTACTCGAAACTCCTGCGGGTAGGAGGGCGAGTGCGATGGTAGCCATGCAACTATAAAGGAGACCCGATCACCGCGCTCATCCTCATTGTGTCGTTCATTCTCAGGGTGTACAGATTCATCCTCATTGTGCCAACTTTTCTCAGTGCGTGCAGTCGATTCTCAAAGTCAGTTCGTCCGAGTTACGTGTCACCAGTAAGCATCTAGAGGGAGTATGTTACTGTACTTGTAAATTTTAAATTTGTATGTGTCAAGATATAAGCAATGATTGGAAACATTAACTTCAAATCAGCCATGCTAATAACTAACCTTAGACCAACAGTGTTTCAGTGCTCAATGAGAGAAAATATTCATTCAGAATAAGAGTTTCCAGTGGTAAAATGAACAATCTAAGCTTAACTTTAACGTATTAGTAATCCACGCCTTGCCGCATAAACTATGTCATTGGCAAACGCGACACCAAATTATTTTCAAGTACGCCTGCGGTAAATATAACACAGGTAGATTACTAGGAAAGCAGACGGGCAGTGGTTAACAAAATATACGCTTGGTCATAATTGTTTGGTCGAGGGACAGGTAGCTGCCAGAAGAAGAATGTGCGATTACCGAGCAGCTCTCCCTGGAAAGTTCAAATTCCGGGAATAGCATGGTGACCGACCGTCAAATGTAAACAAACAAACAAACAAACAAACAAAAAAACAAACAAAAAACAAACAAACAAACAAACAAACAAACAAACAAACAAACAAACAAACAAACAAACAAACAAACAAACAAACAAACAAACAAACAAACAAACAAACAAACAAACAAACAAACAAACAAACAAACAAACAAACAAACAAACAAACAAACAAACAAACAAACAAACAAACAAACAAACAAACAAACAAACAAACAAACAAACAAACAAACAAACAAACAAACAAACAAACAAACAAACAAACAAACAAACAAACAAACAAACAAACAAACAAACAAACAAACAAACAAACAAACAAACAAACAAACAAACAAACAAACAAACAAACAAACAAACAAACAAACAAACAAACAAACAAACAAACAAACAAACAAACAAACAAACAAACAAACAAACAAACAAACAAACAAACAAACAAACAAACAAACAAACAAACAAACAAACAAACAAACAAACAAACAAACAAACAAACAAACAAACAAACAAACAAACAAACAAACAAACAAACAAACAAACAAACAAACAAACAAACAAACAAACAAACAAACAAACAAACAAACAAACAAACAAACAAACAAACAAACAAACAAACAAACAAACAAACAAACAAACAAACAAACAAACAAACAAACAAACAAACAAATAGACAAACAAAAAACAAACAAACAAACAAACAAACAAACAAACAAACAAGCAAACAAACAAACAAACAAACAAACAAGCAAACAAACAAACAAACAAACAAGTGGATAGGGAACTAATACAGTATGACAGACCACTACTTTGGCGAATATTTCTGTAGCCAGCTGTTCAGGAGTTTACGAGGAAGTGTTCCAACAGTGATTTCATCATAAGAGCGATATTTACCCGTGTGTAGAGGACATTATTCATAATCAAAAGTGTTAGTATAAGATCAATTTTGTAACTGGTAAGTGAGCATCAAGATCAAGTTTTGTGTGTATGAAGAAGTGTACGTGAAGACGCCAATCATGTCTGGATACGGCGGTTTTATACCGACGTCCTGTGTTCTGCCGCCATGGGCTAAGCAAAACGGGACAGCCGCATGGATTATAGATGACGCGGCCGGCAGTCTTCAAATGAGCAAGTGAACTACAATCTAAGACGTTGTTTATTCTATTAATGTAAATAATATTCTGTTTATGAGGCGAGTTGTCAAAGATTAAATATCAGTAGCATAATTTGCACTCAGTGTTAGTCATGTAGTAATAATATCGCAGTCGTCATCGTGTAAATAGTTTTGTATACCATTCATGCACTATGACACCTAAGACACCCATTATGTTATTTGATTTGAGATATTTCCTAAGCCAACGTAGACTCAAATTTCAGTATGGTTCAGAGATAAACGTATATTTCATGGAGAAATAATTACTTATGTATAATATCTTCAGTTACAGGAAGTTCAGTTAATTCTCATTCTCAGGGAATAATGATGATAATGATGATAACAATGATATAGTTCACCCAGAGAGATGTGTATGACGTTGTGACAGTTTTCACGGTAAGCTATCCCGCTGGTTGTGATTTTTATGTAGATGGTTATATATTTTAGGGGATCGTTAATAATCGTGTAATTGCTGGAAACCAGTTGAGATTGTTTTTGTTTTGTTTTGAATAAAAGGTATTTTTTGCAAGTTGCTTTACGTCTCACCGACACAGATAGGTCTTATGGAGACGATGGGATGGAAAAAGGATAGGAGAGGGAAGGAAGCGGCCGTGGCCTTAATTAAGGTACGGCACCAGCACTTGCCTGGTATGAAAATGGGAAACCACGGAAAACCATCTTCAGGGCTGCCGACAGTGGGGTTCGAACCCACTATCTCCCGAATAGTGGATACTGGCCGCACTTACGTGACTGCAGCTAACTAGCTCGGTATTGAATAACAGTAAAGAAGCCATTGTTGCTATACTGAAGTTGATTAATTGGTGGTGGAAGGTTGTTGATCATTGATTGGTACATTATGATGAAGAATTACGAGCATTCATTGTAAAGTTATCCTGAGAGTAATGAAAGAGATATTTCTATGTCAGCGGATTAGCTGAGAGATAAGTGATAACTATTAATGCTATAACAAATGCGCGAAGCTCTGTGTACGAAAGAATAGGGCAATCATTTGTATACTCAGGAACATGAATGCCATTCGAGGTCTACGATGATATAAATATAGATAAATAAAGGTGAATTGAGAAATAGGGATGTAAGAAAGTGCACACTACAGTGATAAATGGGCCTAGTTATAAAAGATAACCCATGCTACCAATCGTGGAAAATTTACTTATGTAATGGTTATAAAAGGCACGCTGGCCCTTGCAGTGGCGCTAAGATCACATTAATGTAAATAATATCAAGTGCTTTTCGTCTGGAAATTTTGTTAGGAATAGGATGTGGCAGGTATAACTGTATTTGGATTTATGTTAACGTCATCCTGGAGGTTTTCTTGCGCCATGTTTTGAATTAATAATTAAACGTCATTACGTCACGAGATACCACATGAGTTATTGTATTGCAGGAGACAGCTATGAATAATCCACATCAGGATCATGGTCGAGACTGTTTTCAATGATAACATCCATGGACATTGAAATCAACACACGTCGTAGACATCTGTAAATTAACTGTTCACCCTTTTATGTTGGAAATAACCATGTGCGTGAACCGGCATGTATATAAATTAGTGTAGGATATTAGCGTTGATGTCTTTTCATTTTCGGTAGCGTTCTCCATTTTATTTTATTGTGTTATTTTAGTATAGGTGGTGACTACCTGTGATTATACGTGTAGATAGATTTTCTTTATTTAAGACGCAAGAGTTTCCGCTGTGTTTCGTATAATGTTAGGTTCATGAGAGCTCGCGACAATTTAAGTAGACAGCATCTTAGATTCACTTCTTGTTTGCATAATAACAGCAAACATAATTAGAAACGTGACTGAACAGCACACCCTACAATTATAAATTTTCTTATGTGTAAATTCAGACACGGTTGATCTAGAAATTATAAATATGTATTAGGTATTTTGATCCTGTTCTGGTAGTTTGGGTCCCTGTGAGACCAAATGCAATCAACGCTTGTCATGTAAATGGAAACAATATCTGTTCAGTTGATTAGATACTCAATTTCACTTCTTGGGATTGACCTCCTATTTTCATGGTTTTACACAGCGATGTCATAATTAAATCTGTACGCTTGTGACAAAGAATCAAATAAATCAACGGCAATTAACTTTATGAATACAATTTTTGAAGTGTCAGATGGAGACATTCAGCCATCAGAGGCCACTAAATCTATGTAAAAATCACTATAGTGTAATTTAGAAGAAATATGAAAGGGGGCAGTTAATCCCAGCGACTATTGGATGTTCTGAGTTATATAATTGAATGTCTGAATGCCACTAATTAGTAATTGGTAATGAATAGTGCTGCTCCTTATTTACGCAGTATCAGTCATTAACTTATATTCAAGGTTTCTGTTATGTGGATTGTAATTCAGTTGAACTAGTAGAGAATATTGTAGTGTCATAATTGTCTAGAAACGACGTAGTTAACTAGAATAAAAACTTAGTTAATCAGTTACATTCAGTGAATTGATTAATTACGGCACTTAATTTTAAGCCTCCAATGAGAAGCAATAGGGCTTATGTCAATTTTGTTAATTTTACAGTATAAGCTAGAAACAGTAACTAGCTGCACATTTATGCCAATTGCTCATTATGAAAATGCGGTAGAATTGTAAATGTTTTATATATGTTTATTCTGCATAACATATTGTACCAGGAAAAGTTATTGGGATAAGGAGCATTAAAAGGGTCTCAGGTAGTGATCGATTCTTAGGAGCCGATACAGAGAAAGGAGTTCGCAGAGCGAAATAATAGATGTTATTTTGATAAGTGAAAATTTATTCAAATTTCTAGGCGCACAAATGACCTTCTTATTATATCGCATTTAAAACCGCGGAATTACTTGGAAAAATATTATTTAATATATATTCAACCAAAATTGGACTTCTGAAAATTCCTTGCTATAAATGAATTTGAAAAATAACCTTATTTCTTCATGAAATTCATAAGTTAAATGTGGTTTTATAAGTCTCTGGAATGTTCTGGAATAAACACTTGTTTTCATAAATTACTTTCATGTGAAAACTGAAGTCTTTCTATATCAATGCCTAAAGTCTTTTTCTAAGTTTTACACTTCACTGTAATATCTGAATAATTGATAATAAAATTATTTTGAATCACCTAAATTCTATTTAAATTATTAAATTAATTATCACACGAAAATGAAATTTCATTTGAAAATCAATTGGCACTTGCAATGAGATAAACACTGTTTAACGTAGCACTTTAAATGATTTGAAAATAATAAATTGCCTCTTCAGTAAGTCAGTAACTGGCTAATGCAATAAATAGTTTTAAAGAAATTACTTGCTTTTACCAGTTGAAAATGCTAAATGCACTCATATCACCTGAAAATTTTTAGTTGGCTGGAACTGGTGAATGCGGTTCCATGAACAGCAACTGGAACTCCATCAATGTTGTCAGCACCACTTCAAATAACGTACCATCTCCAACGCCGTACCACGTTCCTTTTCCCTCGTTGTACCACGTATTACATCCCTCGTCGAACCACGTACCACCTCCAGTGTCGTACCGTGTACTATGTCCCACGGCGAGTCAGGTGTTGAGTTGATATGAGGTTTAACACTCGGTCAAGATTTCTGGTGTCGTATAATGTTGTAGATACACGAGAACTTACAATTGACAATTGATCGTGAGTGTTATAAATATCACTGTCTGAATATTCGCAAGTCAATGATAAGCAGCATTCATAATTGCACTTAGAATCACAGTCTATTACGTGAACTTTGAATCAAAGTCTGTTATGTGCACTTTGAAACACAGTCCGTTGTATAACTTCAAAGTAATGCTCACTATTAGAAATAGATATGGCTTTTATATGAATTAAAGCACAGTCTGAAGCGTTTGAAACACACGTCACAGTTCGAAGTTTCCACAGTTTTTAAATAGTCACACTTCTTAAGTAAAATGGGTTTTTGAAGACACAGTTCGTATAATTCAAACTATTTACACGAGAAAACAATGTCTTTGGCATTGCGAACACGTTGTATCAGGTTCGAAACGAAACTTAATTTTCAAAGCTTACTGGAATTATGAGTGTAAGTCCAGTCCATGTCCTACACACACACGATGCGTTTAACTGTCTCTAGCCATCACCAACACAGATTTTAAGCAAATTTTAAGTGTAATATAGCTTCACTTAGGTCAGTATTTCATAAACATGTCATAAAATGTCCTTAAGGTTTACTCAATTATTTGCTATCACCGTTCAAACATAAGTCATATTTGAGAAAACTGTTCCCACTCGGCTACGATGATTACTGAGTTCCTACTTCTCAAAATATTCTAAGTTATGAGAAGTAAATGTGTAATATTAAACACACGCAGAAATTTTATCAAGTTCGGCGATATCACCGATAATAATAGAGTTCGAATTAACAAACGCAGTATTTTTCCAAGTCCGCAAAACTGCCGAAATTTTACATATTACTATTAATAACAGAGTTCCACTTGATACACGCCGGATTTTCAAAGTCCGTAACACTGTAGAAATTTTATAAGTTATTGATAATAACATAGTTCAACTCAATACACGCCGGAATCTTACAAGTCCGCAACACAGCAGAAAATTTATAAGTATCGTCTTAGTACATGCCGGATTTTTCTCATTTAGCACGGCAGAAATCTTATAACTTCAACGAACTACTTCGCGTAACGCGACACGGCGACAGTACCATCTGACATGGTCAAGTTGAAGATTGCAGCTGCTTTTACTCCTCGGGGCGAGGCTCTTATATACTGGAAGCAGGAAAGGCTCTCTGATTCAAGCAAAAAAGTGTGTTTCTTTTCCACCTTAATATCTCGGAAACAGTAGCTGGATTTTCTTCAAAATTTATCTACTTTACTTTTAAAATATGAGCTTCACGACGGTGTACTTCATTATTTCGTGGCTTTCGGCGTTTACTAGATATCAAAATTGCTCCAGTAAGTTCTAGACGGGTGAGCTAGCAACACGTGGTGATTACGTCATCCGGCCGGTCCTCTGCCTGTGACGTAGCGCTGTCTCTCACTCCCATAGCTAGCAGCTGAGTCTCGAATGTTCGCTTTGCACACTAACTCCAAATGCTAGAGCTTTCAATTCGTAAATAAATTACGAATTAAAAATATAATATGCAAGGCCGTAGGCATTCCCGGTACAATATATTTATATATAATTATGTTATATAAATACATATACATAAATTCAATTCTAAATTTTCTTGGGAAAACCGTGAAATTGGACATACGCGTTTTTTCTCCTTAATCCCTTATTAAAATTCTGGATGCTGTAAAAGTAAGTTAATAGGTAAATAACAGTTTGTAATATAAATTTATATCTGTTCTGTTGCTAAACGAACAAGAAAACCATAATATAGCACACACAAAACTTTATAAGTAATAATTATCACAATGAGAAAATATCCACTAATTTTTCTTTTCATTTCCACATTATTTTTGTCACTGAAATTCTGTGTAAGATAATTATTGTAATTAATTACTTTTATCGAATGAAATTTTCTCCAGAGAATTTGAATTTATGTCTGTAGAAGTATCACTCATCGGTAGGATATTCGTCTTCTCCATAAGGGAGATTTCTGTAAAATTCACTGTACTGCCGTAGAATCCACTGAGTTAACGTTTTCAGGTCCGTGTATTTTGCTGAAATAATGGTTTTGGGTCTGCTTCGTACAGTCGGAATTTCTTTTGGTAACAGGAGGGCATTTCCACGATGTCTTATGATATCAATTTCTTATTGGTCGGCGTAGATTTCCCTCTTCGATGACATGTAAATACCCCGTTCATATTTTTGTACATAGAAACCCTGACAAACTTGTCAGTGACACACAGCGTATTAAAAAAATAGGCCTAATTTTACACACAGGGATTATTTCTTGTTTTATTTTCCAATGTGTAGAGTTTTGTCTCCTATGCATTTCTTTACGAGTTCTGTATCTATCTCTTGGAACTTGATTTACCAAGGTTCCTATTATCTGGCATTTCTGGTCCCAAGAACTAGACTCTAGCAATATGCGATACATGTAATCGAAGTTTAGGAGCTAAGTTTAATGTCCATAAATAGCACTAAGACAGTAATAATAACGACGATTAAAATATTACTAATAATACAGCATATGATAATGGGATCTAATTTTAATCAGTTCAAGTTAGTATTACTTAATTCTGTACATCGAAGTTGGTGATTGGGGTGTAACTCCACAAAGCGTAGTCAGTAACAAAATGTAGGCTAATACGGAACTCTTCAGTAAGAAACATAAATATATTTACCTCTCACTTCTCATGCTTGGTTCAGAGCAAGTTGCAATATTATCTTCCCTCTTGAAAAATTATTCATTTGGCGTATGTTTAAACACCGAAGTCTCACGAAACGTTTAACTTCTTGTGGCTTACAATATTTCACTATTGTTGTTTTCAGGCTAATATGCATGCGATAATGCAGGACTTTTATATTCCCGTAACAGAGGAAACAATAATAACGTTCACAATAATAAGCAGACGTCATTTCATTACTCCAATAATGTAGGCGTAAGGCGAATATCCATTGATTCCTTCTTCCCGTGGAGAAATTACTAAGAAGAAAAAAAGCGGATGTCCCACATGCGCCTTTTTCCTTCCTAAAAGCACTATGGACTACCGCCTTTGTGCCACGCTCTAAATCCACAGGAAATGGCAACAGGACAATCGCCTTTATTCCATAGATGCGGCCAATTATACCGAACACAAATATGGCCGTGACTGAGAATCACACAAAAAAAGGGACATACGCCCTTTTGCCTCCCAGGTACGGCATTATTAAATCAGTTAGTTGATTTGGAGGATGAGCAGTTGTCTTTTATATGTTTACTGTGAGTTGATGACGATTACACTTGTTACACATTGCTTGGATCCGATTTATATTTTATTTTAATTAAATTCTTTGACGTTTATTCATTTCTTATTAGTCATTTTCTTTTATACATAAACATATTTAAACCTCAGTCTGGGACAACATTTCCTTTATTTCAATAGAATAGATTAGCCTATAGCCAGATAGCTTCATTTCCTCCCATCGTAACGCACCTCGGCAGTCTAGTGGACGTGTCCACCCCAGAAGAGATGTCTTCGGTGAGTATATTTTATTACAGGGCTGCCATTTCAGAATCCGGAAAGAAGAAATCACCGAAGAGGAAACTGTGCAAAGGATGCAATATTACAGTAGTAGAACTCAGACACGTCACCCAGAATGTGGTTACTAGGTACAATGCCTGTATAACCCAGGAAGGGACGATACTTCCAGCATCTTGTATAAGATAACATTTCATATAAGATTGTATACGCGCTTAAGCAAGGTGGACGCGCGCGACATAAATTCGGCTGAGGCAGCAGCCGTAGCTCAGAGTACAAACACCGTGCGTTCGGTCTTAGTTTATATGATAGGTCCTGTATATCACAAGTTGTACAGCGGGAAAGCAGTTCTGACTGTTAGAGAGAAGTAGAGACCGTCTACGTATGTCTATGTGCTAATTTAAATAGGATGATAAGTCAAGTTGTAAGTTTTACGAAGGGGAGAAGTCCTCTCAGCTTTAATTATTGTGTTGATGGGGTGATAGTACTTCATGGGGAACAATCTTGGTACCTACGTGTTAATATAAGGAATGATCTTCATTGGGGTAATCATATTAACGAAGTAGTTAAGAAAGGTTACAGTTCTCTTCACATGGTTATTACACCATTTACGGGTTGTACTAAGGATGTAAAGGAGAGGGCGTATAAGTCTCTGGTAAGACCGCAGTTGGAGTATGCCTCCAATGTATGGGACCCTCACCAGGACTACTTGATACCAGAACTGGAAAAAGTTCAAAGGAAAGCAGCACGATTCTTTCTGTGTTATTACTGACAGAGGAGTAATGTTACTAAAATGTTGAAAAGTTTGGGCTGGGAAGACTTGGGAGTTACCAGACGAGATGCTTGACCATGTGGTATGTTTCGAGATGTCAGTGGTGAGTTGGCGTGGAATGAAATAAGTAGAAGAATAAGCTTCTGATGATGATGATGCTTGTTGTTTAAAGGGGCCTAACATCTAGGCCATCGGCCCAAAATAAGCTTGAGTGGAGCTTTTAAAAGTAGGGAAGATCATAATGTGAAGATAAAGATGGAATTCAAGAGGAGAGACTGGGGCAAATATTCGTTTATAGGACGAGGAGTAAGGGACTGGATTAAATTATCAAGGGAAATGGTCGTAAATTTCCAAGTTCGTTGAAAATATATAAGAAAATGCTAGGAAAACAATTATAAATAAATGTAGATATTAGGTAAACAATTGACAGGTTATCTGCCACCTGGCAACCACCCCAAATGCAGATCATTAATTGATTGATTGATTGATTGATTGATTGATTGATTGATTGATTGATTGATTGATTGTCTACAAATATTACGAGATTCAACAGATGTTAAATGGTACGTCGCAGCAAGCTAGATATACTGTACGAGGGTGTCTGTTTTTGGTCTGCTTTTTAGTTCACGTAGATAAAGCTAAATATTAAGAGGCAAAAATTAATCTCATACCACGAGTGCGAGCGATAATCCGACACTCGGATTTCCGAAGTGCGTTTATTTGCATGTTAAGAAGATTTGTGAGGGTATGTTTATTATGTTTATGTTTCTTTCAGATTCTTAGGTTAAGTCAAGAAATAAAAATCATGAAGATGTGGAATGTCATGTTGGAGATAGATATAATGGTAATCACCATGTACATGATGTGTAATTAAACGAGTAGATGACGGTGGTGAGCTGACATGGGGGCTGGAACGAGTTAACCAAGTCTGTAGTTTAAACACTCTTGTCATGTAGTCCTGTGTATTTTACCATGCTAATATTTCGTTATGTGTAGGACTGATTTTGCCTTGTTTCATTTAGTGGAAGTTTACCACAGTTTCATTTTTTTTATTTGAGTGCTGATAACGTTCGTGGGTGAGTTACGATATTTGTGTATGTTAGAAATTACACTATGTTAGAGCAGAATTTTTGTCATTTTTCTTCCGTTTGGAGATGAATTTATTATATTTTTTCAAGGGATCATTTAAAATACGTTGGGAATATGTTTACTGTAGAAAAGTGCAATGTAGAGGCTTTTCCGTGTGTTATGAAGAAGAGGTATTGTAAAGTAAGTCATTTTTCGATATCTCTTATCCATAATCGTAGAACCAGTTTTGTATGCGATTTTTAAATTCTTAGTCAACCTGTAATTATGTAGTTGTCGTTAACAGTAACAATAATATGTAACAATAGGCGTAATAGTTAATATCCATGTGGTAAAAATTTGTTTTGTAAAAGTTCATTCTGAGATAAATTTGTCTGTATGAGACAATACCCAAATTCAGTGTATGAGGTCTGAGGTCAATGTTGAAGCGTATGTCATGTGTTTCTGGACTACAATAAGTCCGAGCGGCCGATTCTTGTGTACAGGAGTTTTGTCACTGTCCTATGTTGTATTTGTGTTGTTGTTTTTATTGTTAGAGAAGTTGTCTTTGGTCCAGGTAGTTCTGAACCCCTGCGGCTCAAATAGTGACGTAAATTCCGGGTCGAGATTCCTGATGTGACGTTAAATAATGTCGTGATGTTTGTGTTAAGAGGACCGAGGAAAAGTTGTTAGGACAATGTGTTTGAAATATGGTGTTAGGTACATGATTCGAATTTCAAGTAGGAAGGCATGTTCAGAGAGATGGTTTGTTTCATCTAGTAACTCCCAGTGAAACTCAGTGAACGTGTATTCTTCTCCACAGATATCATTAGACTTAAGTTCATTCGTGTGGAAATTATATTGACAAGTAAATTGTTAAAGATTTCGTGCTTGTTTGGACGTGGAATTTGCAGTAGTTGAAACTGTCTGCGATGTGACTTTTTGCTCACTTATGTAAGCGGTGACGGTGGGTTGGAAATTAAATTGATTTTTAAAGTCATGGGTGGTTACCTGAATCTTAATTTTAACCCACAGGTAAATGATGGATACAAGCCACAGTCACGGTCATTTAACATACTGAAGTGTAGTATTCCATTTCGATATTTTAAACACAGTGAGAGTTCGTAATCTAATTGAGCATTTCATTTAGTTTAGTGGAAAACAGGAGGATGTCTTTATATATTTAGGAATTACAATTTTTTGCCATATTCTTGTTATGTGAAATAGTTAGGTGTAGGGGATCGTCGATGGTGTATCATTAAGTGGAAACCATAGGCTAGTGGTTGAACTGCATAGAAGGGGTTCTTGGAATAGCTCGGTCATCGTAGGGCCGATAAAATGATGCAGGTAGCATACTCCCCCTAGAGTATATTTGAGTTTCTTAGGTTTGCATAAGGATTCAGTATCGCATGAGATGCCATAGATCGTAGGAGCATTCCACCAGTAGTCCACGGGATACCAATGATTTATGTTCACATTGTGTATAGGGTGTTTGTAATTTGTCGTGTTTACAATTAGTGTAGGATTATTTAGGCGGATGTAGTTGGACCCCGTGACTTGATAACATTTAAGTGTTACCCATGAGTCGAATTTACTTCAATGTTTCATTATGTGATTGTATTCAACAATATAACAGAATTCTTGCGTGGTTATAAATTGTAGTTGTACACAGAATTCCTCTTACAATTCTTCAACGATATGTGTTCCAATAACTAACCCCAAACAAACAAAATGGACGATGAAGTAATAACATCATGTTCAGTTAACTGTTGTAGGAAGTTGACCAGTTCATTGAAAACCACTTATTCGATTCCATCGCGTTAGTCTAAATATTTGTTCAGTATTCATTCATTCATGTAGAATCAAATTGCGTGAGTTCAGTTAAAATCAAGTATTAAAATTTTAGTTAACGTGGAAGTTATAGTTGTTGCTTTTGGTTTGTAAAATTAACTTCATTAATTTAACTTGCACAATACCGCTTTACTTCTGAGCACTTATGTTTTAAAATGAAGTGCTAATTTTAATTTTAAATTATTGAATCTACAGGGTGATTTTTTCCACCGTATACAAACTCTAGGGATTGATCGAGGAAAGGATACGGAAGAGAAAAATCCAATGAACTTATGTCCGGAAATGCATAGGGATCATTTACTCAATCATCCTTTGTTACAGAAACGGTGGTCCAATACGCGCTGTACCATGCAGCCATAGTTACAGTATGTGTTGAAAATGGTTTCCATATACCTCCACGCATGCGTGTGTGCGCCGTAGCATATTCTGTCTCACACGTTCACATCGGCCAGGCTGCGTGCGAACAGTGCCAAAGGCAGCATGAATACGCTGCTCCAGTGTCTCCTCATCTGGAATGGGCTCTGCATACACGATACATTTGAGATGGCCTCATAACCAGAAATCACACGGGTTGAGATCTGGTGAACGAGAAGGCCATGGAACTGGACCTCCTAGTCCAATCCATCAACCAGGGAAGACACGATTGGGATGCGTCCGGACGTTCACGGCGAAGTGGACTGGAGCACCATCATGCAGCAGCCACATAACTCTGCGAATCACCAATGGCACGTCTTCCAGCTGGGGAGGCAAAGTCACCCGCAAAAAACGCCTATAGTTCAGGCCTGTTAGGCGACGTAGAAGGATGACGGGTCCCAAAACACGGTCGCCAATTATCCCGGCCCACACATTCTGGTTGAACCGCTGCTGATGTTTCGCTGGCACCAAATCATGGGGTTTCTGCATATAATCCCACAGATGACTGTTATGAAAGTTCAAGATATTACTCTGCGCACAGATGGCCTCATCTGTGAATAGGATGGATGCCACAAATCCAGGAATAGTGGTTGCGTGGTGAATAAACCAGTGATAAAACCACTCCCGATGTGGAAAATCTGTCGCTAGTAAGACCTGCACACGCTGTACGTGATGAGGGTAGTTTATTGTCATGGAGAATGTTCCAGCAGGACGTCTGGCTTACCCTGTAGTGGCAGGCCAAATGCCTGTTCCTGACATGATGGTTGCCTTCCACAGGGTTAATCACATTTTCCTCCACGTCTGGTGTCCGAACATGGCGGGTATGTCCTTCATGATTTCCTGGTTCCTTAAACGACCCTGTCTCTGACAAAACAGCGAAATACTGTTGAAAACATTGAATAGTGTGGGGTTGTCGGCGGGGATAGGTCTCCCGATACAACCGTGCTGCCCGCCGCCCCTTGCCATTTGCCTTGCCATAAGTAAACACTGATGAAAATCCACAGCCTGTTTCCAGTCATTTGACCGGGTCAGGAATGGAATGAATAAAGTCCTCTTCTAGCGGCGAGGATGGGAATTGTGCCGGCTGCCGAAACCTGTCGCACTCCTCTGGGACAATGATTCATGAATGATTAATGAAATGAAGTGATATTGGAGAGTGTTCTTGAATGAAAGATGACAGGGAAAACTGGAGTACCCGGAGAAAAACCTCTCCCGCCTCCGCTTTGTCCAGCACAAATCTCACATGGAGTGACCGGGATTTGAACCACGGAACCCAGCGGTGAGAGGCCGGCGCGCTGCCGCCTGAGCCACGGAGGCTCTATTAGTAAACACAATGTCAGCAAATTCTCGAGTCGAATACGGAACCGTTGTGTACGAATGTGAATATGAACCAACAACATTACTGCTTGCATGGAGTCGAGATGTATTGAGATGATAATAATAATAATAATAATAATAATAATAATAATAATAATAATAATAATAATAATAATCTGAATTTGCTGTTAGATCCGGATGAATCCCTTAGAAGGCAAAGCCTGCGATTATGATGGGTGGTGTCTGCCGTGTGGGAAACTGCAGGTTATATTAGTAGAGGACAGTGCAGTATGTGGTTGTGAGTTTCAGAATTATTTGGAACAGTACGAACACCCAGTTTCCAAGGCAAGGGAATTAACCTCTTAAGATTAAAATCCACGACCAAGCCGGAATCGAATCCGGGATCCTGAAGCCCAGAACATGTGATTAGTTCAAAATTCCAGTGGCTAGATATTTGATAATGAAATCCTGATCATTCCTGTAGCTAACACGGGACAGTTAAGGAGCTGTCGACGAGAATCTCGATGAAGTGGACGGCATAGAACGATGAAGAGTCCAGAGAAATATGAGCAAAATATAACTATTTTCAACCTCCCGTAGCCCTCCAGTGCGCACTTAGAAATTGCGCCATCATCGCATTAACGCTTCAGTACCAGTTACGTTAGTTTTTGATAGTCACTTTGTCGCCATGGTTGTAGTGCATTACCGTCTGGAGTGGTGAGACGATCTACGGAAGTCTGTGGACATACACTTGCAGAAAATAAAATCTCAACACCGAGAAGTCATCAGTTTAGAGGAATGCAATTTCCTAGGTAACGTATTTATTTTATTAAAGTTTCCAGGTCACAGATTCAACTATCAAGTATGCGCGAGAAGGCATGTGACATGTTGGCACGTTAATAACCGCTGCAATCGCCACGGTTTTGAATGCAAGTATGCGAAGGTGTCGTACAGGTGCTTTATATCATTTTGTGTGATAGAGTTCCACGCCTGTTGTAGTTGTTCATTCAAATCAGCAACGGTTAATGGTGGTAATGGATGACACTGGAGTTGTCGTCCCATAATGTCCTATACGTGCTCAATGGGTGAAAGGTCTGGTGATATTGCAAGCCAAGGTCGACACTCTGTATAGCACGTTGGGTAACATCAGTGGTATGAGAACGAGTATTGTCCTATTGGAAAACACACCTCTGAATACTGCGAATGATTGGCAGCACAACCGGTTCAGTCTCCAATATGACGTACAAATCCACTGTCAATGTTCTTGGGGTAACGACGAGACTGCTCCTGCTGATAAAGGGAATATCGCCCCCGCATCATAACTCGCGGTGTAGGTCCAGTGTGTCGACGCCGCAGACAATTTGGTTCCCAGCGCTCACCTTGCCTCCTTCTTACCAACCTACGCCCATCACCGGCACCAGGGAAAAAACGGCTCTTATCTACACAACAGATATCCACTCTGCCCTCTAATGAGCTGTATCTTGACACCACTGAAGTCGCAGATGGAGTTAATGGCATGGCTGGATGTCTAGCTCGGAGCTGTCCCTCCAGTAATCGATTTGTTACAGAGTGCTGTCACTCCGGTGTCAACTGAAGCTCTAATGGTTGTTGGAGACGCAGTACGATCCTTTAAAGCCATGCGACAAATACGGCGGTCTTTCCTCTCCGTAGTGGCCCGCATGCGGCCGGTGCCTGGTCTTCTTCAGGCAGTGCCTTCCCGAGAACATTGTTGGAAACACCGATGCACTGTGCATACATCCTTGCCAAGTCTTTCTGCAATATCGCAGAGAGAACATCCATCTTCTCGTAGCCTTACTACACGGCCTTGTTCAAACTCAGTAAGCTGCTGGTACTGTCTTCTTCGTCTCCTTAAACGCATCCTTGACTCACACCTACCACAGAACGTTAACACCGGACAACGACTAACGCTCACGAAATGCACAACACGTATTTAAAGAAAACTTGCTTTGTAACGTCACAGTGGCGCTGCTAGCGCCACTCTTCGTCGACTAGCGCGCAAATTTGAATGGGTGTCATATTTCAGATGTGCAAATACGCCTCCCGAATTTCGTTTATCTAGCACAACTTTCTTGTGTTGGAGATTTCATGTTTCGCCAGTGTATGGACAAAAAATATTGTATGCAACCTCGGGAGGAGCACAGACAAGGTTTTATTTTATTATTATTTACACCAGTCCGCGTAACTGAGAGGTTGGCAAGACTTTCAGGAAGCAATTGCAAATATTTCTTAGCAAGTTATGTTTCTATTTGGTCAGGTCTGTTTTTGTGTTTTGTTCCGGTGAACTTCCGCTCTGCTTTGTCTTCGATTTACGTTAGTTGCTTATGTCGAGGGAGGAAAACTTGATACTTTGTTATAACATAATGTTACATCATGTTATCTCTGTTACCATGTAATGCGTTCTCCACCACATAAGACTGAAACAGTTTCCGAGTGGCACTAGCCAATACTACGTGCGGTTCCTTTGTACAGAGGCCGCTATCAAGTTCAAAATATATATTGGTATTGTAAATAGTCTATTCGATAGTTGGTTGTATACATTACAGGCGCCCCCATCCTAGCTTCCGGTCTCTGCATCAGGAAGTACGGGCAGTTGGAAGATTTCATACATTACACAAATTATTCTGGAACCATTATCATTCTTAGCTAAACGTTTTATCAAGTTTCTCGTTGACAACTCCTCAACTGTCCCTTGTAAGACTTGGATAATTATCTTGAAAATTTGCAATGAAGGAGTATTTCTTTTAATGGAGTACTTGAATGAATTTCAATTAAATATTCTTCAAATGGGCAATGGAGCCATTACTCCATTTTATGAATTATGATAAGAATGTAAGTCCGAAGAAGAAACTCAAAATAGCATCATCATTGACATTTCATAACTGCAGACATGTAATAATTGTGTTTATATTTGGTTGTTGTCAAGAGTCATATATATCGAAATTATCGCCAGGTTACAATGTGAAACATGATGTATTTGACTTTGAATGTTATCCCTGTATTAGAATATCTGTATGATAATTTTGTGTATGGACACAAGAACAAGAGTATATGTTGCATTGTGCAGGATAATTTCATTTTCTGTAATCAAAAGTTAATCATATAAAAAGTAAATGATGCATTCTTTCCAATGTGAGGAATTAAAGAAATAAATGTTAGACGTCAAATTAAAGTCTTAGTCACAACTTCGGGCTTATAAATAACGATGTACGGGGATTCAAAAATGTCCCACTTCATTTACTTCAGAAAATGTTGAGATAGCACCTCATTTCAAGTACGGAAGAAATCATCCCAGTTGTACGTACCAATAAATTACAACTATATGGCAAGTGCAAACACTTTAATAAAGCAGACTATATGCGTTCCAGTTCTAGATCGTTCTTACTTCAACATCATTATTTACAAGCTACTGCTGGGCAGAGACCTGCAGCCAGACCCACCGCGCAGCACTTCAAAGCCACGGGCTCCGGCAGCCCAGCCCGTGCAGTGCCATTCTCTTCTGACGCGGCAGCGTACTGGCTCACAGCACTGGGCTCATACAGCCCACTGCAGTCCACCGCACTGGGCGGGCTCAGTAGAATAACATTGAGTACTTCTCCACAATAACATGTGCGCCGTGCACAACGAAATGTTCACGTCACAATACTATTCGGATCATTCACTATACTGCACCCGCCCCCTACCTAACTGGCACCGGCATGGAATCTACAGGGTCGCACACGGGTAAAAAGTATGAAATAAATAGGCGCTGAACTAAAGTAAGCTTAGAGGCGTACAGGGGAGGAGAAGCGGGGCATATAACTAAAAATGAGAACAGATTCGAATTAAAATATATAACTCACAAACCGGTTTATTGAACCTTAATGACGATGGGAAATGACACACTAAATAACACTAATGAATTACATTAAAATTTACAAAGGTTTGTTGTAGTTTGTTTGACGAATATCTGTCCGTTATACGTGATAGAAACGAGTACGTTTATCGCGAAGCGATGTATCGTGACATATAGCGAATGGTAATTTTATAATAACACTGAGGCTATATTATCGCTAACACATAAAACTAACATGCGTCCGACAACACGTCTGAGCAATCCCTATTCTAATAAAGACCTAGATTTCCCAATGAAATGACGTAAAAAAAATACACACATATGATACAACACCCGGGTTCGAAACCGACCCTCGCTATCCTGGACATCGCCAAGCTGATGGACAGAACCACCACTGACCTTATGTACAACCACACATAACATAAAAAACACATAAATGGTACATGATATGCAAGAAAAATACAAAAAAGGCACTTGATCTTTCTTCTGACGCTGTAGGCCTCCATTGCCTACGTTGAGCATCGAACTGACAACTTCTTGCGATGAAGGCAGGGTCCTGTAATCCCTATCTAATTATACTCGTACAATTAACAACGATTCATTGGCAAACATTACCATTATCGGCCGCGTCACTTGTTAATTATTACACTGCTCTGCCGTGTTAGGTAAATCACATTATTTCGCCGTTCAGAGAAGCCAACTTCCCTTTAACAGCCATGTCCCTCCTTCCTCCGCTTACGGGACATTCAAACAAAAAAAGAAACACACTGGGCCAAGGCCAGACGGCGGTTCACTACCCTAAGGGTCCACACCCACATACAGGCGTAACATTTCCTTTCAAAAGGAAACAGTAACATATCATTCGGAGGTACATCTCCAATAAGCTCCGGTCTTAGAAGACTCGCGCAAATCACTTTGAATTAAACACATATCTACCCAACAGTATCATGTCATTTTTACAACGCGACTCCCGTATCATAATGGTAATCTTTGCCCTATTGTTATTATTATTATTATTATTATTATTATTATTATTATTATTATTGCCGTCCTACATAGCTTACCCGCTACCTTACTTATACATGGTCATCGTGCGGAATCTATGCAGCAATTACAACACAATTAAGCACTCGCGCGCCAATTAACATCTGATTACTGATTGCTAATTAATCGATGGTCGGCACATGGCTACTTTATCGTCACTCGGCAATACATTCATTAATTAATTAATATTCACACGAATCGATATTTGACACACGTATTATGATCACTTCCTGGTAAATTTAATCACATAATCAATTTAATCTTATCACTCCCTATCTAAGTATTTCAAAGGGTGGAGTTTTTGTTGTGGCTGTCAGTTCGGCCGCTGAGTCTCGTAGCTGCGTGCCTTACGTACTGTAGTACTTACCGTTTTACATACCATACACTTATCAAATTAATGAATACTCTAATAACTACTCTCACTGCACTCCCATAAACTAATTATTCCTGGTCTTCTGACGCAAATAAACAAACAGAATCTCCCAAGAAAGAAATAATCGAATGAATCTCTATCCCATGCAAAGCTAGAGTATTCTATCCCTAAATTATTTACACTCAATTACTCAGACCTGTTGTCGGTTTCCTAAACTAAGAATTAATAACTACGCGCCCATTCCGGCGCTCTATTTCAACAGGACTACATCTTTAATCTCTTATGGCGTCAGTTTACAATAAATATTCCCATCCCTTCTATGCATGCCAGATATTAGAACTTTGCACTCATCTCTATCACATGATGATGACACCTTCGTCAACTCAGGAGGTCCACCCTGAGCTTACTCCTCCTCCATGGGCACCACGGTGATTACTTCATTTTCCATTTCATCTTGGAGTTGAAGATCCATTGTTCGATGCTGGTGGAGCCCTTGGCAGCTAATCCTGTATACACACAACGTCACTGTTTAATTCACACTTCGGTTAACAGCGTTCACTGTGAACGTCCGGTCACGATCTCGTAAGCTATTCTATCTCTCGGTTTTCCTGTTCAGTCTGCTGCTACGTCAAATTATTATACTATCGTAATGATAATAATATTACTTTACATATCACGGTTTTCTAAAAAGTTAACACAGCCGTCACAGAGATCAAAACTATACACTGTTTATGCGAACTGTATTATTTCACTTAAAATAGGAGTTAACTTCACTTGAAGAAAGAACTAACGGGGCTTAACCGAGCATAGCTTCGCCGTCGATAAACCACTAACCCCGACTGACGCTTGTCCCTTACTGCAGTAGTTTTTACAAGGGAGCAATACCCCTTCCACTAATTTGCGTAGCGCCTATTCCCGGCGTACTCGAGGTAAAATAGTACGGGTAATCGGTGACCAGTATCTAGTTGGTGCGATTGATACATAACCACTCAATTATCCTTCGGTGAATCTCTTTAAATTAATTAAAATCTGTTCTGCTTCCCCCACCATGCGTGGTGAACTCCCTTTCTCGAGGAGGTGTCGTGAGAATAAACAGATGGCCCAGTACTTTTCCACGCAGAAACCACACAGTATTCTTTCTTCTTCTGAAAGTTATCACGGAAGAGGACATTAAACACTCTAAATAAATGTCCCAGTGACATTTATCCCTTTTAAATCGGGAGATGACCCCCTAATTCGAGTTTCATTAATTTTCTAGATCGTAGGTAATTAAGTTGGCCAGTCCGAGTCCAAGATGGCTCCTGTATTTCGTTTCGAAAAAGTTAGTTTCCCCTCATTCTGTGAGTCTTGAGGAGGGATGTCTTCTCTCGAGTGATGTCACAGGGAATCCCCATTCATAACCCCTCCCGGGTCTAAGTTGGCTTGGCTTCATCTGCGGGGCCCCCGCTACACAAAGGATAATACTGCGCAATAAGTCGCAGACAAAGAAATCTCGTAGAATAATTTTAAAAGACACAATTTATCTATCTCAATGGTATGAATATTAATTAGTTTCGGTATGACCTCTATTAATGATATGAATATTAATCATTTTCAGCATTCTTTCCCTTTAATAGTATTGCGTGCGTAATTACGGAGATCGATATCAACCAAAGGTCCTTGGATCATGCCCCTGTCGGGTTCAATACGAATTCCCGCATATTAATAACATACTTTAAAGTAGGCTAATCGCATTTGGAAATTAAACAGTAGGGGTTTCTCCTGCACTGTATTATTATTAATAATAATAATAATAATTGAAAACCAACACAAACTTTATTATAAATTAATATTCGTTTGTAATTGACATGAAGTTAACTGAAAATGAATCTAAATAACACAAAGCATATTCATAGGACTTCATTCGCGTTTACCTCAAAATAAAATACTAACAGAAATGACGTGCAATATGCCAACAACAAAAAGAAACCTAAACATAGCTTTTACTTAGTGTGCGTAGTTTATTGGTAGTTGTTAATGATGGTGGAATGGAATTACTGTGATGAAAAGAAGAGCTTCGGCAATTGTCTGGTTGTAGAAGAGAATGAAGCCCTCTGAACTGAAATTTCTCTGTGAAGCTGAACTTGATGCTTGCATACATATTACTTTCTTAGCGATCTGGTGAAATTTTGAATAGTTTTGTCCAGTTGTTCTCCAATAGGACGCTGTATCTATCTTCTTCCATTCCGCAATTTTGCTTTAAATGTCTTTCCAGCTCATCTGTTGAAATACGAGCATCATGAACGTCAGTCCACGAAGAAAACTTCATTACTTTGGCAGGTTGTGGCGTAGTCGTGGAGTCTGATGACACGGAAACATTAGAATGCTCGTCATTCAAGCACACCTTGTTCATCGTAAGTTTTTATCTAATCATAAAAAGACAAAATCAGTCCGACTCCTTTAATCTATACTAAAATAATAAAGAGAGAGCGCGGATTGTGTTAGTTTGTGCATATCTGGAGGGTAATTTCAGAAACTACTGGACCGATTCTAAAAATAATTTTACTAAGATATCCCTGAGAGACATAGGCTGTATTTTATTTTCAAAACAATTGGAGGTGGGGGGCGACGGGGGAGATATAAAAATAGTAGGCTAATATAGGCGAAATGTCGAATTTGTCGTGCAAGGACGAGACTAAGCACATTTTAAGCCCCTTGATCCAAAGAACAAATCTCGGTAAGCCATACGGGCCCGAGAACCATGTTTTAAGCCCTAAAACCGACCACTATGGGGATTTTGGCACCAAACTACCCCTGCTCTCGGAATCGGATAAGGAAATGAACTGCTGTAACCATGGCAACGCCAGCTCCAGGATTCTACAGCAGCGAGGTTATGCGTGTACGTTTGGGCAAAGCTGCCAACCAAAATTTGTACACATAATCCCTGAGCATATGTACAAGGTATCTCGAAAACTTAACATGTTACAGACGTGAAGTGGTATTTATAATCTCTTTTAAAAATAAAGAGACATGTATTATTTTGTTTTTCGGAAGAGACACTTAAGGGGGGGGGGGGGAGGACTGTAATGTGGTCTGGCCTGAATTCATAAGATGAACATATCTACGATTACAGTATATCTCAAACACTTAACACTTTACAGATGTGAAAATTGTTATTTTTAATATTTAAAAAATAAAAACACCTATTTTTTTGAAAAACCACTTAACGTGGGGGGTGTGTAAAAGGGACTGAAATGGGGTTTGAATTAATTTTATTAGGGTACTGATATCTCAGAAACTGAAGTTGTTACAGACGTAAAAATTGGTATTTAGAATCTCCTTTAAGAAGAAAGAAGTCCGGCTCCATGGCTAAATGGTTAGCGTGCTGGCCTTTGGTCACAGGGGTCCCGGGTTCGATTCCCGGCAGGGTCAGGAATTTTAACCTTAATTGGTTAATTTCGCTGGCACGGGGGCTGGGTGTATATGTCGTCTTCGTCATCATTTCATTTCATCCTCATCACGATGCGCAGGTGGCCTAAGGGCGTCAAATAAAAAGGCCTGCATCTGGCGAGCCGAACTTGTCCTCGGCCACTCCCGGCAGTAAAGGCCATACGCTATTTCATTTCTTTTTTCAAGAAGAAAGAAATACGTATTCTTTTGGTTTTGGAAAATCCACTTAAGGGGGGATGAAAGGAATGAAATATTAGTTGAATTATTTATATCAAGATACTTATATCTAAAAAACCTAAAGATGTTACAGACGTGAAAATGGGTATTTGAAACTACCTTTAAAAATGAAAAAAACCACTCATTGGGGGGGGGAATTAATTTCGGACGGGGGGCGTGCGTTGAAATATGTGTTGAATTATTTTCATGAGGATACAAATATCTCAAGAACTGATGATGTTACAGTCGTGATAATTGTTATTTGGCAGCTCCTTTATCAATAAACACGTATTTTTTGGGAAACCACTTATGGGACTGAAAAGAATTGAAAAAGCAGGTGAATTTTTAAAATGAGTACCGGTATATCTAAAGACATGGAACTTGGTACTTGGAATGTCCTTTAAAAATAAATAAACATGTCACTCTTTTTTGTTTTCGGAAAATTCACGTGGGTGGGGTGGAGGAAGGGCTGATAAAGGGGTTGAATTCTTTTTATGCGGATACTTATATCTCAAAACCTGAAGATGTTACAGATGTGTAAATATGTATTTGTAATCTCCTTGAAAAGTAAAGAAACCTTTTTTTTTTTACTTGAGAGCAGACGTTCTCACGTGTACAGTTCTATGCCGCATGGTCATCTCAGCCCCAAAAGCCAATACCACACACTTCGTTTACAAAGAGTTTCTGGGGTAAATGAAACTCAGTTTTTCAGTGAGGTTTTATACTTCAGGGATTTTAAGATAATGTCTTAGTACAGTACCGAGGAACGATTAATTTTATCTAATTACGAAATCCACGCGAGAAGCCGTGTGTACATAAAGTTCACTGCAGATCGTACAGCAAAAAAAATTAACGTCTTTCCCATCACCGTCAACTGCAGGCTTGAATACCAATCAAATACGACTTTTAAGATAAGGATCCGGTTCCGAAGTCCTGTATTGTGCGGTTTTTAGTTCGTTTGTTCCTTCTTTTTTGTACTTCACGATTTTTGCCACGGTTTCCTTTCTTTTGGAACTACAGTCCACATTCGCTTCCGATAACAGGATAGACGGAGAAGTCAAACTGAAAACCACAGCAAATTTGATCGGCTCCACTTGACCGTAATGCAACGCACTCCGCTGACACGTAGTACACTGTACACATTGAAGCAGTCAGCCCATAGAACTAGCACAGCGCTGTCCTTGGGTCACCGCGTACGAATGACATTGCGCTGCCCAGACCGGCCTGTGCTAAGGCTCTATAAGATGGGTATGCTTAGCCACCATTTTGGTTCATACATGCGCAATGGGCAATGTGATCAAACTCTTGTTTCTCCTACGAGCGCTCACTTCGTCACATTGAACGTATTGCTTTAATCACCGCGTGCATAATTACATAATGGTGGGTGGTTCTGCACCTAATTGTAGTAATGTCTCTACTGTGGAATAAAGATTGTTGGACAGAACAGTGCTATATTTGTGTGGATATTTATTACATAATGGAGGGCTGTTCTGCGCCTAATTGTAGACTGCGGGATACAGGTTGTTTAGATTCCCTTTCGATCTGCATTATGCCTCCACTGCCTCTGCTACACCTTCTACTTCAACTGCTGACTTAAACCTGCATCAGCTCCCACTACACCCTTTACTTCACTCACATCGATCATTCAATGAAGTATTCAGTTCTGTCCCCAAAGTCCGGCAACAGGAGTTCAACATCCAAACACCACAGTTACAATATTTGTCAAAACTAACTTCATATGACAGACATAATTTGTTTAACCTTGGTGGTAGTATAGCAAATGCATTATTATTGAAAACCAAGACCCGTGGTAGCCCTATATGCAAACAGGTTTTAAACTATGAGCTTTCTGACTCAAGCTCTGAAACATTCGTATTTTTTTTTAAATTTGGGTGGTCTAAAGAAACCAGATTCTGCAGTTATGAAATTAATTTGTAACTTAGAGGTCTTCTATAGGGACTATAAGCATTATATAATGAAAAATGGTGCAAATCTTGTAATGGAGACAATTTTGAATGATAAATGTACCAGCACATGTTCTCCGACGTGCTGTAATTTAAAAGAAAACGTTTTCAGACACTTCTTCAAAATTTGATCCTATGCTGTTGTAGACTTTAACAAGAATGTACGGAAACGAGGTAAAATGTATGGGACTGCTTCGGAAAATAAGAGAAAAATGTAAACAAGGAATGGAATGTTACTGTTTTGTAAATGCTGTAATGAAAGGAGACACTAAATTTGTGAAATATTACTTAAATATCATATTTTTTAAATGTGCTGTCTGAGCAAGTTAACCAATGTTGCAACACTTTGAAGTTTAATAAGGTGAATCGTGTTGAGAAATCATGCTACTTCTCCTCAAACCACAGGAATCTCTGCAAAAAAAAAGAAAAAGTACTGTTGACTATGCCAAAGTCAAAAATTGTCTATATTCTCCACAGCTCGTGGGTCACTCCCCTTACAAGTCACTAGTAATTGATTATCAGTGCAATACTTTAGGTTGGGAGAGAAAATTCAGCTATAGAAGTAGTTACTATATTCCTATTTTCTTTCTGAATGTAATTTATAATAACATAACATTTGTTTCATGAATGTTCGGTTGAATAAACTAAATCCATCTGTTCATTACAACTGCATAAGCTGATGAGATTCATAACACTCACCAAAAATTAAGTTTATTTTCATAGAATATATTTTTAAATACTGGTAAATAAGAAAAGGGACTACATTTTAGAAGAAAGAAATATACTTAAAGAATCTCACTTACTTGGGTGTGTTCGTCTTCGTACATCACATTTCAGCGTTATTTTTGTTCGAAGAATATTTTTCTTGTTATTTCGACAACATTTAAAATAGCGCTGAATCAATTTCACGCAAGTATGAAATACCGACTGAGATCACATGATATCAAAATCTTCTATCACAATTTATATATCTTCTACACTGACCGATTACCACGTCAAAGTCCACGATTTAAGAATGACAGTAGCCTGTATCAATACCACGGTGTCCGTCATTTCATTTGACGCTACTGCGGCGCATAACTTACGAACAACCCATTCTACTTATCAATAATATAATATTAAGAAGCCGATTTATTAGTAAGCTGTTTTTTTCTAATATTTCTCAAGTGAGAGTACATGCCTAGTTTGTTTGTTTGTTAAAAGACAAATTACCAACGACCTTGCTTTTACAATCACTGTCTCGAGTAAAAATTACACAATGATGTATACGAAATATACTAATATTTATGTTGAGTAACCGTTTGAGTAATACTGAGAAGAGTATTTTTACAGTATATTAGTTTAGCATTATTTTCTAGAGTGGAGAAGAGTAAAAACAGAGGGATATACAAGGCTGGGGCGATCAACTGCCTTACCAACGTAGTGCAGGAATGAACCAAAATGGCGGGCGAGCATACCTAGTCTTTAGAGAGCCCTAGCCTGTGCGATGACGTCACGGTCTTCTTATGTTCGAGGCTTTCAAAGTCCATTGCAGCCTACTGTCGAAGCAGCTCATGGGCTGGGCCTCTCTGCAGGACTCTGCTGCTGGGAAGCCGGGCTGTGTGAGTCATAAAGTAATGTGCTAGCTTTCAGAGCCCAAACTGGCGGGTTTGATCCCGGCTCAGTCCGGTGGTATTTGAAAGTGCTCAACCTCGTGTTGGTAGATTTTCTGCCAAGTAAAAATGTTCCTGTGGGACAAAATTCTGACGCCTTGGTGTCTCAGAATGTATTCAGTGTGGGACGTAAATATATATATATTAATAACGCTAGATTGATGCTTGTGATCGCGAGTTTTTTAGAGAACGGCTGAACCGACTGATATTGTAAAGCATTCTGACGAAAGCTATTGGCCTGTAGATTTGCAGAGTGTCTTTAAAAGCATACACATGTATTGCTGTATATTTATAAATAATTGAAGAAAATGTAGTATTCTGTTGGCCAAAGCGCTCGGCAGTACTTTAAAGGCGCCTGAAATGTGAGATCTCCGGGTCATGTGGCAAGATAAGGGAGGTGGAAGGGGTAGGCACACATGCGCAGTCAGACATCATCCTGGTCAGCATTACTTCGGCTTCTTCAGCCTGAGTTGTAGCGAGTCGCTTGGCCGCGAGGAAGCTTTTCAGAGCAGTTTTACTGTCTCTTCTGTTGTTCTCCTTATATTTGCTAGCTTGAGCGATTTCGGATAAATTTAAACGTTTCTTTCTCCATGTCGTCTCTCCCTATATTTGTTAGCTTGAGTGATACCGCAGAAATTTTAACTTTTCATTTCAACACTGAGGATGTGAACTTTTTACATTACCGAGTGAATTTTCCGTGTGGTTAGGGGCGCGCAGATAAGAGCCTGCATTCTGGAGATAGTGGGTTTTAACCCCATTGTCGGCAGCTCTGAAGATGGTTTTCCGTTGTTTCCCAATTCACACCAAGCAAATGCCGGGCTGTACCTTAGTTAAGTCCACGGTCGCTTTCTTCCCACTCCTATCCCTTTCCTATCCCATCGTCACCATAAAAACTATCTGCGTCGATGCGACGTAAAGCCAATTGTAAAAAACAAATACTTCTTCCATTTCGGTAGTTAGAGAAGTGAGTCGATCCTCTGTGTCATACTAATGTGTTACTTTTCGGTTTTGATTTGGTCGACATGGTACTCATAACAAACCAAAATAACTTTCAGTTAATGAAGTCATTGACGTGCTCCAACAAAACAACACAAATATCAAGAATGCTTTTTTTATCGATGGTCCCGGGCCAGTAGAAAGTCATTTAGGATATAAGATACAAAATTCCTTCAATTTAGGGCTTCATGTTATATCAGTAATGCGGACAGGAATAGCCGCTGTTTTCCTGCCCAGCTGTTGAACAGTGCTCATTACATTTCAAAATTCCTCTAAATTTAAATGAGGGTTCGGAGTCTGGATTAAAATTAAATTCCAAAGCAGCGGACGATATTCGGTTAGCACGGCTCGTTATGGGATAAAGCCCCGAAGACAAATAGTCATTCATTAATATCTGTGAATAGTCTTCTAAAATAAATTATATGTAACGATATTCCATTCCTTCTAGGTAAGGTAAGGGTTATTCTGCCCGAAGGCAGGTCCGAACCTCCGCAGAGGTGTTCCTGAGCCGGAGTTTACGTGCGGTAGGGTGGCAAGTTCCTTTCCGCTCCTCCATTCCCTTACCCCCAACCAACAGCGCGTGGCAACCCATCCAACTACTGAGCACGCCCAATGTGCTTAACTTCGGAGATCTCACTGGATCCGGTGTTTCAACACGGCTACGGCCGTTGGCCCATTCCTTCTGGTGGGGAAATTATTGTTCTTGGGGGATATTTCATAAAAGTTTTACCTGTTTTGTCACGTGCCTATCGCCAAGTAATAATAATTATTTATTTATAATTGTATTAAATACTTTCCACCCTGAGCCTTCTTTAAAATACGCAGCTTAGATACAAATGTGAGGGAAAAGCCACAAAAAGTTGAATTCGCTGATTTGTTTGCAAGAAAACGGTAACGGCGACTACCCCTCTGTAGACGGTGACTACCCCTCTGTAGACGGTGACTACCCCTCTGTAGACGGCGACTACCCCTCTGTAGACGGTGACGGATCAAGTGTGCACTATCAGCCAGAATTTTAGCACATGATGATGTGATTGAAATTTATAGCAAAGATGTTCACGTCTGCGAAAGATGTCTTAATTTTCTCGAAAGTTGACATTCTTCATTAATTTGACAGTCATTGGGTTTATACCCAGTAGTTCTAAACAATACACTAGCGTCAAGGGTTTAATACTGAAGATGAAAGCTAGCTGCTTCAACAATTTCCTATGTAATTCTTCAATTATTTGGAATTAACGGTTTGCCTACGCATATTCTTATTCTCAAAACTGGAACCATTGTCATGCTGCTTAGAAGTGTGAATGTTTCCCAATGGTTTCAAAATGGAACCAGATTAGGACATAGTATGTACGAAAATTGTTTAGATTTGGAAATAATAAGTGGAGATAAAGCTGGACAGGGAGCTCTATTCCTCGAATCGATTTAACAACATCCGATAAAACACTTCCAGGGATGTACCTTAATTAAGGCACGGTCACTTCCTTCCCACTCCCAGCCTTTTCCTACTCCATCGTCACCGTAATATCTACCTGTGTCGGTGCGGCGTAAATAAAATTGTAAAAATATAATATATACAGCGGTGTTTTGGTCATGTAGCCGTCAGCTTGCATTCGGAAGTTAGTGGGTTCGAGCCCACTGTCGCCAGCCCTGAAGACGGTTTTCCGTGGTTTCTTCTCTTCACGTCAGCAAATGCTAGGGATGTACCTTAATTAAGGCACGGTCACTTCCTTCCCACTCCCAGCCATTTCCTACTCCATCGTCACCGTAATGTCTACCTGTGTCGGTGCGGCGTAAATAAAATTGTAAAAATATAATATATACAGTACGAGGAATATCGTAAATACAGAAAGATTGGAATGAAAATTAACCACATTGACCAACATGTCTTGACGGGTTTCAGGTAATTATTATTATTATTATTATTATTATTATTATTATTATTATTATTATTATTATTATTATTATTATTATTATTATTATTATTATTATTATTATTATTATTATCGTTCTTATTGTTGTTGTTTGGATCATCAGTCCCTGTCTCTCCATCCTGTGCTAATCTTTTCATTTCTACGTAACTGCTACATCCTACATCTGCTCTAATCTGCTTGTTCTTCCTGCGGTTTTTCCTCCCTTCACTCCCACAAAAGCTAACTGAACGTGTCCTAGACTTCATAAAATGGGTCCTGTGATGTTATCTCTACTTCTGGTCAAATTTCCACAAATCGTTTTCCTCTCACCAATTCAGTTCAGTATTTCTTCATTCGTGATTCGATCTACCCATCTCACCTTTAGCATTCTTTTGCAACACCACATTTCAAAAGCGTCTATTCTGTTTCTTTCTGAGTTAGTTATCGTCCTTTTTTCACTTCCATGTAGTGCTACGCTCTTGAACTATGACTCCAAAAGCGTCTTTCTACATCATTGTTCGAAGTGAGTAAATTCCTTTCGTTAAGATTGGCCTTCCTTACTTTTGTTAGTCTGCGTTTTTTGTCCTCCTTACATCTGCCATCATCAGTTATTCTACTACCCAAATAACAATATACATCAACTTCCTTAACTTCATTTCCTAATCTGATATTCCCTTCATCAACTGACTTCATTCCAGCACTCCATTATGTTTGTTTTAGATTTATTTATTTTCATCCTGTACTTCTTTTCCATCCAATACCGTGTCCACACCATTCAGCAATTTCTCCAGATCTTCTGCAGACTCAGATAAAATAACAATGACATCAGCACATTTCAGGGTTTTGCTTATATTATGATGCATTTTCCAAGTGCCTCTTTGATTCCTTTAACGCCTTGCCCTATATACGCCCTGAAAAGGAGAAGGGACAACTGAAGCCTTGCCTCACTCCTTTTTGGGACTGCCTTATTCTTATCACTGCAGACTGATTTGTATACAGATTGTACATAACCTTTTTTCTCGGTATCTGATGCAGATCATCCTCAGAATCTCAAATAGTTTGGTCCAATCAACATTATCTAATGGCCTTTATAGATCTACGAATGCCATATACGTAGTCTTGTCCTTCTTAATTCAATCCTCTAAGATCAGATGTGAAGTCAGGATTGTTTCACATGTTCCTATATTTCTGCTGGAGCCGAACTGATACTCTCCGAAGTCAGCTTAAACTTGTCGTTCCTTTCTTCTGTAAATAATACGTGTTAAAATTTTGTAAGCGTGAGATACCTAACTAATGGTGCGGTAGTTTTCACACTTGTCAGCACTTAATTTCTTGGAAATAAATATAACAGCATTCTACCTAAAATACGACGGCATATCTCCTGTATATGAATGTTACACACTAAATGGAATAATCTCGCCATGCTGTTTTCTCCTAAGTTGGTCAGTAATTCTGAGCGTACGTCATCAATCCCAGGTGCCTTGTTCCTATTTAGGTCTGTCAAAGCTTTGTCGAATTCTGACCTCAAAATTGGGACTCCTATTTCATCAGCATCAAGAGACCCTTCTTGTCAAGAACCTTATCATCTATTTCTTCCCCTTGATACAATTGTTTAATATAGTCTTGCCACCTTTCCGCCTTCTCTACTTTCCCTATACGTGGTTCTCCACCTTAGCTCTTAATATTCATCCACATAGTTTTCCTTTCTCCAAAGACTTCCTAGATTTTCCTGTATGCAGAATCTACCGTTTGTACAACCGTACAACCTCCAACATCCGTGCATTTCACTTTCAGCCATTCTTCCTTAGCTGACCTGCACTTTCTACATAATTCAGTCTTTAATCGCCTGTGTTGTTTTCTGCCCACCACATGTTCTGCACCCTTGTATTCTCGCCGTTCATTAAATGAAGCAAGTAGTTGCCTGACCAAAAGTCCTGTTCTCCCTGCCAACGTGCTTCAATATATTATTATAACAGCTACATCTAATTTTAGTCTACCAATTTCCCTGCTTGGATTCTCTAATCTACCACAACGATTAAAACTTCTAACATTCCACGCTCCCACTCGCAGAATGTCGGTATTAATTTCCTGATGATTGCCTTCGCCTGTGTAGTCCCCGCTCGGAGATCCGAATGGGGGACTATTTTAACATCGGAATTATTCACCCGCGAGGAAACCATCATAAGTACATCATTCATTCATACAGAGAGAGCTGCATGCCCTCGAAAGTTAGTTACGGCTGTAGTTCTCCGTTGCTTTCAGCCGTATAACAGTATAAACACAGCTAAGCTATGTTAGATATTAATACAGGGCCATATTCGTCAATCAACAAGACTGCCGCTCTTGCAATTTCCGATAGGCCACTACCTCCCTTTTGATGAGCCATTCGTTAGTATGGTCTTTCAACACATACCCCTCCGACATGGTTTCAACTACGATTCGGCTATCTGCTTCATTGGGATACGCAAGCCTCCCCACCGTCGCAAGGTCACATGTTTCACAGGAAATTATTATTATTATTATTATTATTATTATTATTATTATTATTATTATTATTATTATTATTATTATTATTATTACTACTACTATTACTATTACTATTAGAAGGATCTACCTAGTCTACCCAGAAATAATTGAATTAGGTGGTGTGAGACTAGCATCATGGCTGTAATTCAGCACGCAACAGGAGAAGTATTTCTTTTCAGCAGCGAAGAAACAAAACACACTTCCACGATCGCGGAACCAGAACCATGGCCTCTCACCTATGTGACCATGGATCTATTGCCGGCCAAAACTTAGGGACTTTTGATATGAAAATGTATATCCCTATCTTTCGAATTTCACGTAAAAATTTGAGGTCGGATGGTTATGTTTTGGATATCATAAATCACGTACAATTACAAGAGTGCTTTTGGATAAGACAGACTAATGGCAAATTATACTTGAATGATCAATCAATCAATCAATCAATCAATCAATCAATCAATCAATCAATCAATCAATCAATCAATCAATCAATCAATCAATCAATCAATCAATCAATCAATCAATCAATCAATCAATCAATCAATCAATCAATCAATCAATCAATCAATCAATCAATCAATCAATCAATCAATCAATCAATCAATCAATCAATCAATCAATCACCCTTTATATGCATTTAGGGCAGTCACCCAGGGTTCAGATTTAAAAGAATTTGGAAATTTATAGAACATCTCCCTTGGTAAATTATTCCAATCATGAACTTCTTTTCCTATAGAATAATATTTGCCTCAATGTGACCTCTTCAATTTCAACTTTATCTTCATGTTGTGATCTTATTCTTCTACTAATGTCATTCAACGCTATTTCTCCGCTGACAGCTCAGAACATACCGCTTGGTCGAACAGCTCGCCTCCGTTCCCCCAGATCTTCCCAGCCCAAACTTTGCAACATTTTCGTAACGCTACTATTTTTTCAAAAATCATCCACAACAAATCGAGCTGCTTTTCTTTGGACTTTTCCGCTTCTCGAATCAAGTAATCGTGGCGAGGGTCTCTTACATTGGAACCATATTCTAACTGTGGTCTTACCATATACTTATTTTCCCTTTATTTACATCCTTACTACAGGACCCCTAATATTCTAACAACCATGTGAAGAGGTCCGTAAGTTTTATTTACAGTCCCGCTTACGTGATTACCCCAATGAGGATCTTTCCTTATAGGCCTATTAACACCCGAGTACGTGCAATCATTCCACTTTCACTCCATCAACGCAGTAATTAAAACTGAGAGGATTATTCCTCTTCGTGAAAATCACAACATGACTTTTCACCCGTTTGTTATCATACCATTCTCTGCTGTCCATCTCACAACATTGTCGAGTACTTTTTGCAGTCGCTCACAATCTTCTAACTTCACTAACTCATCACAGCAAATATAATTATGCCAAACAGAAGATAGAACGCTCGTCAGTTTAATAGCAACCCGTTGCACAGAGCGATGACGGCTAATGAGTGATTTCCACTTATGCTATTTAAGTGATAGCTTATTATTGACGTGGGGACGACTATATCGTTAAAAGCGAATGTTATATCAGTATTCTCATGTTTTGCCGACACATTGTGAGTGAGTGAGAGAGATAATGTAATTGCGTAGTTATTGAATATTGATACTGACGATGCGTGGTGATTTTACCATGACGAAGCCACGAGCTCGAAGTCTTTGATTCAATTCCTAAGAGAAACGTGTGCCACCAGCTCTGATTACAGGGAAATGGTTATAACAGTGAATAATATTAGAATGCTGTGTGCTTAACGTCCTGCAGAAACTACCGTTCTCAAGTGACATCGGAGTATTTCCTTAAAAAGATGCAAAACACCATTAAAGGCCAGGTGACTGCGCCGAAATTCCATTCCTGACAACGTATGCTACCCGTCTAGTTACACGTGATGTACATGCATTATACTGAACTGCAAGTGTTCAGATTTTCTTTAATATAAAAATGGTGTTGTTTACTTTTTATCTGTTTTATTTCTAGTTACCCACGTACCCACGCTCCAACTGCCAATCCTCCCTTTCCCTTCCACATACACACATATACTTCATGTATCTGCTGATGAACATAATGGTCTTCGAGCTTTTAAGAGTTAAGTGTTTCCAGATGAACTGGTTTATTATTGCTAAATAATTTTCCGAGTAGCGTACCGAGTTATCTCTTTGTGTCAGTAGAGCCCATCCACCCTTTTCCTTCTGTACCACGTAATCACGGAGCTCTACAGGATATTTGGGAGATACGTACAAATAAACTTACGGAATGTAGGAATGAAAGTTCGCAGTTCGTAAAATGTGATTTTTTAAAATTTAGCGAGTGTTTTGTCGAGGGAGGAACTTGAAGTACAATGAGGTACGTAGTAGCTTTGTTTGCCCCTCAGTTTATACCAGTAGTCATACCATGCTTCAGGCAGGCACGCGTAATGTGCAAAAATAATTCTAAGTTCATCACTGCACACCATATTTAGGTATTAAGAATGCGAAAGTTGCATAGAAACGACTGCACCCAAGAAGCGAGCATTTGCGTACTGGAAAATATTGTAATTCATGTCACCAAAGCCCTAACTTTTCATCATTTAATACCACCTGAGCTAACCTAACTAACCCCATCGCACTAAGCAGTGAAGTGCTTACCAAGTGACCGCTGCTCCGTCCGAAGGCCTGCAGATTACGAGGTGTCGTGTGTTGAGCACGACAAATCCTCTCGCCTGTTATTCTTGGCTTTCTAGACCTGGTCCGCTATCTCACCGTCAGATAGCTTCTCAATTCTAATGGCGTAGGCTGATTGGACATCGAACCAGTCCTCAGATCCAGATACAAATCCCTGATCTGGCCGGGAATCGAACTCGGGGAATCCGGCACGCTACGCCTACACCACTGAGATGGCAGCACCTGAGCTACAAATATCAAATTTTAAATTTCATATTTTTATTTATGAAACAGGGCATTAATTTGATGTCACATGCATTCAGGACTCTACCAATGACGACCAGAGACAATATCTATACTAAAATCCCAAACACCCTACATGTTATTCTAGATGTCACCTTTGGGACATATGTTGTGTACAAAGAAGCAGTTTTGAACAACACAAATAAAATGATTAAGGTTGAAGCATTTTTACTCTGTACAAAAAAAGGTTTTTCTAATTAGCTTTTTTCTGTATGTACATTAAAATTTGTAATCTGAATAAGCTTGAGGATGCCTTAGAAAAGTGATACATATGGACAAATCTAACCTAATATATACAGTAAGTTTCTCGTTGCCAGAAGACAATAAAATCGATATCCCTATAATTGACTGCCTAAGTTTATCACGAGAAAAGTTCTAGCAGAAGGCTATATAAGTTTACAATTTTACTACTGAACCTTTCCTCTGTCCCAGATGGCCTAGCTCAGCGGAGACGCTGCGTGGTACGTCCGAAAAACTCATATGTCTAACAAACTTATAATACAAGATTGGGGCAGGATATAGAATACATATTCGTGAATGAGAACTCGGCAAGACAAAGCAGGTAAAATCATAATTTATTCCGTCTAAAACATAAAATTCAAATTCCAACAAATATTAAACCCGAATGAAAACTCCAAGTCATATGCACCAAAGAAAATTTACAATGTAAAATTCAACACTAAAATTCGTTCAAAGTATATGGGTCAAGAACCCGGGCATATAATAGTTCAATAACGTCGGAAACGTGAAATCTACCTATTTGTGACGGAGTTCGAGATATGTCGACTGTGATATGCTCGCAGGCTGCGATTAAGAACCATCTCTTCCACGAATACATGATGATCGGTTCAAATATTGGCCTAACTACACTAATTCCGAATTTGCCGGATATAAACATTTAAGAAATGCACACTTTGTTTGGGACTGGCCCTAAATTTAAACCACCAAAAGGGACACTGATTCTAATACACGATATCCGGATCGTGGGCAAGACAGAGGTTTGGAAACCTCGCAATCCAACTACAGTCAACGGACTGTGGAACACTAATCAACACAAATAATTGACAACAATATCACACACATAAGGTACATATAAACACAAATAAAACACATCTGAAAAAGAAAGACATAAATGGTACTCGTTCGGCATCTCGGATTGAGCGGCAATCACACTGAGGATCTGTGGTGTTTTCGTGACAATCTGAGTCGCATTACACAGGCTATTCTCCGCTACATATTCTTAAACAGGTGGTCAGCTGGTTGGCAAGGGAACATTCACAACCTTGGTCTACGTGGCTCAAGCAATCCCCAAATACGACCCTTCCAAGCCAAAGGGAAAATGCTTAAACTTTCTCTCAGGGCTCGCTCTTTACCTGGGAAAATATTCTTGCCCACTTGAAAGACCACTTCGGCTTATAGGCCCTTAAATATATCATTCATTGTAGCATCTATCTGGGGGTGTACACGCTCACAAATCAGGTACAATTCAATACGTCAGCAACAAAACTATTTCAATTCTAGGCCTCAACACAATAATTATGGCTCATCAAGGCCTCATATTTAACAGTCACCGGTTCAGTTCTGGAGTGCAGATAGGGTTTGCCTGACACTTTTTATAAATTACCCTCACTAAATTCATCGATGGAGATAGCCCTGTGCACACATCGTTAGCTGAAAAACAACACATGCAGTAATTTCATTCTACTACATGCATAGCCTGTCTGTAGATTAATTGTACATATCTCTAAGTGTCCGTTCGATCCTCGGGAGGTCTCGTGCCCTCCAATTTGCATAGATGACGTTGACGTCGCTTATACCTTAGTGTCTGCATGACACGAGTACACGTAGGACACATAATAATAATAATAATAATAATAATAATAATAATAATAATAATAATAATAATAATAATAATAATAAAGCTACACTATATCCTGAAATAGCCCCCGTATCCCAACTCTAAATGACACTGAAATAAAACTTAAGTATAGCATGCATCCAGCCCCAAATGTTATATACACAATAATTGAAAACAAACCAATGCCACTTTGGGTTATATTACAATTACTGTTTACATTCAACGAAAGGGCCACATATGAATCTGATCACTACATTTCATGCTTATAAACAGTTCAACTTAACTTTATCTCCATTTCTGCCGTTAGCGGTACACTTGGAACCGCTGCGTTGGTGTAATGTATTTCATGACAGCGTTGCGGTCGACGGATCTAGGAGTCTGCTGGTTCGGCCCTTCTGGTCACATGAGGTGCTGCCTTCGGTCACCAGCTGCAATGTGTCCCTAAAAGTTGGTAACGGTTGTCAATCTCAATTTTCTTCACCGCTTCGTTCGTGCACGAATTCTCTTTCGTAACCCTGGTAAGGATACAATTGACAATATCCCCTATCGAGACATTAGTCCGGTCAAATGATAGTTACGAATTTAAGGGATACTTCCCGGTTCCGATGAAGTCCTTCTCAGTGGTTAGCCGTCATTAGCCGCACGCGGAAATATTACACAGCGCGAACTTGTGTTAAAACATTTATTAACAGAGTAAATGTTTCTCCAGTGAGCTTAAACACATCGTTATTAGGTCTGCACTTTCACTGATACAATAATCTTTGTTGATCACGTTGAAAATACGCACTCCTCGAATGTCACTTAGCTACTGCGGGCACTGAATTACTGGAGACAAATGAGACCAATGAGACCTTTGCACTAACGCTTCCATCTTTCATAGACTGAGTGGAGGGACGCGCGGTACAGTACATCACCGAAATACACTCGGCTCGCTTTGTCTTTGGCCAGTTACCTCTCATCGGATATTTCAAACAAGTTGAAACAAATAAAACAGTCACAGTTACATCATTTAGATGGCTTAATCTACTTCGAAAATATCATAAGGAATTGTGCTATTCTTGGATCTGTGTGATATGGCTTTGTGACTAATATCCGGAATTGAATTCAAATGATTCCAGACCTGTCTCTTTCGTGTTAGAACCAACCTAGCGTTGCTGGGTAGTTCCCCGATTTCAAATCCCTCGCTCTGTCTCTTGCATGCTGTTTGCCGACTTTCTCTCCTCCTCGCGTACCCAAGCCATCGACGGGGTTTACAAGAGTAAACTTACGACATTCTGCCTTGGTCCGTCTGCGGGAACAGCGCCGTACAATGCTTGCTACGGTTTCGACACACATACTGGGTGAATCAGCCGCGCTGTCTTGTAAATATTTTGAAGTGTGTAATGCTGCAATAGTTAGTTACATTACAAGGGTTGAAAGCGAGGCCTCACGTACGACTTGCGATGTCGAATTTCAAACAATACGTGAAGCGCTTTTCACCTGTGTGACTTAAAGTACCTTATTTTAATGTAATTACAATTTGCTTTTACGTCGCACCGACACAGATAGGTCTTACGTCGACGATGGGATGGGAAAGGACCAGGTGCAACCAGCTATAGTTAGCAAATGCAACGATAGAGATGAATCATTTGTCAGGAGCATTCTACAAGTTAAATAAAAAGAGATTAGAAGGATGGGTAAAGTGGACACACTTGTGAGCAGCATAATGATAAGCTGAAAGAAATCAATATTTTCGGCCAAATGGTTGATATAGTTGAAATAATTATTGATCCAAATTTGTGACTTAAGTATCTAAATTTTGTCGGATCTTCGCAATGGAAACAAAAACCCGTTGGTGGATGCAAGTGTTATTTCTCGCTACCCAGGTACTAGGATCCATTGACAACCCCGCCTTTCTCTTCCACGCGTGTACAAACATGATCATTGTATCTGTGGATGCATATATTTGGCTTTATGTACGAAGAAATAATGTTTACGGAATCAAGACTTTTTGTGTTATGCGTTTGTATCTCCTCCTTCATTTCCATTCTAATTTAAAAGGTACACACGCATTATTAGAAAATAATATGATACAAGTATTTCTAGACAACTGCTCTACTATTATATTCTGGAAGTGATGACAGTACTCACCTACGACCAGCTGTGCAACATTTTTACATCTTCTGCTGTGCACTTTTTCGTAGGTGTAAATAATGTGTAAACAAGGGGACACTAGTCATTTGAAGGGTGGAAAGAATGAGCAAAGACCGAGGAACGAGGGATGGGACTTTAATAGTGGCAAACATTTTATTACAACTGATACAAAAGGGATATATGTTACCAAGTTTTACTGTCCTTTAAATTAGTCACCAGCATTGTGTGCAATTCGTTGCAAAGGATCTGGAAGTCGTAGGATACGTTTAGCAGCGCCTGTTGGGTTGATAGTTCGACTGGAACGGTCTACAGCCTGACGAATCTCTGGAACAGTTCTGAAGTGAACGCTACGAATTCGTTCCTTCATCTTAGGAATCAAGTCAAAGTCTCAAGGGCTTATGTCCGGGAAATACGGTAGATGGTACAGTAATTCCCAACCATATCGACCGAAAAAAATAGACGCAGCTTGCGTTGTATGCGGCTGAGCGTTGTCGTTCAAAATAATGAGTGGGTTCTGCAGAAAGTGTCGCCGGGTCTTTCTCAAAGCTGGTTGCAGGTTGTGTTCCAAAAATGAACAGTAATACTGTGCATAGACGGTCTTCTCTGGAGGAACGTAATGCGTTAGTGTAACACCATCACAGTCGTACACGAGAATAACCATAATTTTCATATTATCGGGGTTCTGACGAACATTCGATCTTCGTGGTAACCCGTGATGACGCCATTCGTTCGATTGGCGTTTCAGTTAAGGCTCATACGATTTGGCCCCTGTCTCATCCAGCGTAATGATACGGCGCAAGGGAACCTCTCCTTCAAACTCATAGCGCTCCAAGTGGTTACGAGCAGCGTCGTATAGTAACCATTTCTGAATTTCCGCGGAACCCATCGTGATGCAAATTCTCTCATGCACAGGCGTTCCTCCAGAACGTGAATCACAGTCGTATGCGCTAATCCGGTGTCTCCGGCCGTCTCATAAATCGTATGGCGTCGATCAGCGTCCAGTAACGCGGCAAGAGCATGCACTTCTTCTTTGCTGATACTAGGCCGACCTGGCCGACGCATGTCTGCAACACTTTGGCGTCCTTCGTTGAAGGCATTTACCCACCGTGCCACTGTTCTATAAGGCAATGCAGATTCCCCGCAAGCCTCTTGAAGATCTGGATGACACTGTCATGCTGTACGACTTCTGCATATTAAATCTTTACCCAATTTCTTTGTTCCTGCTTCGAAAACATAGTGACAACACTACATTTGACCATCAGCTAACAAGAGGATCTGTTCCTCTCGCCAGTTCGCATGCGCGTGATGTGGGAAGGGAGAGTCCATGTGCTCTTACATAAGGCAGGCATGTAACTAACGGGTTCTATCAGCGACATTATGTGCCTCTATAGCAGTGTTGCCACTATTTAAGTTCCAACCTTACTACATCAGTGATTTAAGGGATAATCATACAACGACCTTAACATGAAACAGATTTTTCTGATGTTGAAGCGCCACGAAATTCTAATTGTGTCAGTGCAACATACTTCTGGGTGATGATTACCATGGCTTCAATTGAAATTCAGTGTTCACAATGTAAAGCAAATATCCGAGGAATAGACTGATGGTAAGGTGGCGATCGATATTATTATTTTGAGATAAATGGAATACACCGAAGTGAAAATCTTCTCCATCCATATTTTAAGGCACATAACTTCCTCCGTTATCAATATGGTACTTCACTCAGTTGAAAAAAGGAAAGCATGCAGGCCCTTTGTTTTACGCACGTGCTAATATTGTGGCTATAGCTATGAAAACTTTATGAGGAATCTAGGCCACAGCGATGGTAATTTTCATTTCAGAAATCCATAATATACTCGATGGAATTCGAACATGTCACCTTGATTGTCTCTCAGTTTCCATGCCTTTTCAAATTTAAAAAGTGCAAGCAAGAACGATGGTTGGAACTTTAATAGTGGCAACCATTTAATTACAACTGACACAAAAGTGATACATGTTACCAAGTGTTAGTGTCCTTCAACTTAGTCACCAGCATTGCGTGCAATCCGTTGCCAGCGATATGGAAGTCGAAGGATACATTTAGCAGCGCCTGTTGTGTTGATAGTTCAACTGGTGCGGTCTACTGCCTGACGAAACTCTGGAACAGTTCTGAAGTGAATACTACGAGGTCATATAGGAATATGAAATCTCACACGCGTCCATCGATGGATTAATCTGTTAACGTACGTATGGATTATTTATTTTAATGATCGTTAATTTATTAATTAAACAACGTAGTGAACCCTTGAACTTAGTCTGCCTCGGCTGCTTCAGTAGAGCAATATCGTACTCTTGGATCTTGGTGTCATTGCGAGTTTTTTCTGTCACTTCATTGACCAAACTATAGGGTTCAGAGGAGAGCATAACTAATTCAAACGAGGAGCAAAAATGTGCATACTAAAACATTTCTCCATTTAAATGAACATAATTTATTAATTAGATTGACAAGAAAAGCCACTTGAAATTTTCACAATAGGTTTTAACCCAGTCACATTGCATAACGTGATTGGTAAAGTTTTATTGACATTGTCTATTATTGTTTTTCAATGAATGAAAACGTAGTGTAAAATTCGTGGACAGCAAAAACCAGAAAACGAGAATAAACCTGAAAATCTCTACCTTTCTGGGCCTACCTCAAATCAAAAGAGTCTCAGGACTCCATCGCTTCCTCAATGCATTTAAATTGAATGAGAGCTGAAACTGCTGAACGCATAGTGAATCTTTTGGCGTTACATTTCTCATCTGTATTCTCTTACAGTTAAAAAAATAACTCTTCTTTTAATTATCCTCATTCAGTTTTTCTGAGGAACATCAACAGATATGACATTCAATATTCTAAATTAATCTATCTCAAAGTAAATATTTAATATGGTCCTAATCTGATATCTCCATATATTCTCAAGGAATGCCGTTACATTCTAACTGAAGTACTTTTTCATTTATTCAGATTGTTGAGACAACTTTGTATTACATGATATAAGTAGAGAGCAGCAGGTGGCAAGTAGATTTAGTTTGTTTCTTTTAAAGAAGTATCTGTCAGCAGAAGATAAAGTCCATCATGGAACAGCGCAGAATATTTACCCACAAAACGTCGAAAGTAATTACACATCCCCAGAAAAGATTTAAATTGTTTCACATTACGTGGAGTAGGAGTGTTGTTTATCTTGTCTAGTCTTGTCTGTTCCGGTTTTACCCCTGTTCTGATATCGTGTGTCCCAAAAATGTGATTTGTTGTGAACACAATGTTGATTTACCCAGTTTTAAAATAAATCCCCCTTCCGTGACTTTATGTAGAACAATCTGTAAGTGTTTCATGTGTTCCTCAAACGTGTGGGATGTAATAAAAATGTCGTCTATGTACATGGTCACAAAACTATCCGTGTCCCTCCCTAATATTTTACTCATGCCGTAATTAACGCTGCGGATGAAGTACGCGTCCCAAAACGCAGCCTGGCGAACTGATACAGGCAATTCTTGTACGCAAAATCAGTTATCATTCTTGGGTATAATTACAAATGGATTTAAATTAGGACTACATGATGGTTCAATTATTATATTATAATCTAGCATAATGTCAATCTGCTCTTCAACGTGTTTCAACGGAATCGGATATTTCGGTCCTACAAAAGTTGAGTTATCATGAACATTAAATTTGTGTTCGTAAAGATGTGTTCTACTAGGACGGTCACTAAAAACATCACGATGTGATATCAACAATTCGCACAATTCGTCCTTCTGACTTTCCGCTAAATTACATTTCTCCACTGTCTCATACAATTCATCTCTAGAATCTCTCTGTATAGACACATGGCAGACATCAATATTCTTCCTAATATTAGGAACTTCATTAGACCCTTCGGTACTACAACAAACTTAATTCCCACTAATTTCTGACACAACATCATATGGTAGCCTGACTTCCCTACTACTCTTACGCTAAATAAGACTGACATTACCTAGTTCAAAATTGAATTTGCCTTATGACACGTTAAACAGTCGGTACCTAAAATAACAGCATAAACTACTGTGAATTAGGTACAACTAAACATTGTTGGAAAATACATTCTCCACTGATGTTAATGGGGAGAGATATTTGTTTATTCACCCTTTGAGACTTGTTTGCCGGCGCCCTGGTGTAGAGGTTGCGTGCGTGCCTCTCGCCCGGAGGTCCCGAGTTCGATTCCCGGCCAGGTCAGGGATTTTTCACTCGACCAGAGGGCTGGTTTGAGGTCCACTCAGCCTACGTGATTATAATAAAGGAGCTATCTGACGGTGAGATGGTGACCCCGGGCCCGAAAGCCCAGAATAACGGCCGAGAGTATGCGTCGTGCTGACCACACGGCCCCTCGTAATCTGCAGGCCTTCGGGCAGAGCAGCGGTCGCTGGGCAGGCTAAAGCCATCCCAAGGGCGTTAAGTGCCGTGGGATTAAGTTTGGCTGTGACTTGTTTCCAACAACTGTTACGATGAACGTATTCCTTACGGGAATTTCCGCTACCTCGTGCTTTTCTCTCAATACTTCCACATGCAGCTTGGAATTTACGCATGATTTCTCACTTCCAGGGTCCAACAAATTCTTAACCTTCCTGCCCCATATCATCAGTTCAATCGTCGGTGCTACAGTAACACTATTTAAGTTATCCTCATACAATTAGATCACTTAACAAATCTTGCCTTCTATCTAAATTTAAATTACGCTTATAACGTTTATTTTCTAACATTAAGTCTTCACATAAAACATGTGAATTATTGCTACTTAGGTCACAATCATGCTCACTTACAATTATAGGCTGGTCGACATTAACTGACTTATCTACCTTATACGTGAACTCACCATTTCTGGACTGTCTCAGTGACCTGTTCATATAGACCGTTGTGCGTTTAAATAACTTGGTTCGGTTACGACTTGTTGTTTACACACCTCAGTCGGCCTCCCCTGTTGTCTATCACCTCTACTTTCAATATTATTATGATTGTTGTGGCCTATACTCTCCCGCCTCCCAGTTTCTGGTTGATTTCCATATTCACGCCTCCCAGTTCTGAAATGTTCCGGACTATTTTGGTAATTTCTCTCCCTGTGGAAATTATTATTAGGTCTCTCCTGATATTGTCTTCTGTAGTTTCGATTACACATAGGCCTGTCCTGATTATTAGTGTGGTTACCCTTTCCTTCAACATTCCTATTTTGTGTCCTACTATTATTCAGGTTACTACCTAAAGCATAAACACTTTCTAACAAAATTTCCATTTCCTTAATCGTCTCCACTCTTTGCATACAAACAGCTCTTATTCTAACGGGATAGTGCTTTGCCATAAGTCTAACGATATTAGCCTCAGGTTCAATACATTCTAAATTTTCCAAACGAAAACATGAGCTAAAAAGTATTCTGTCATTCTAACACCCTCGTTAGTAATATACCTGCCAAACATTACTCTCTCTTTCTCCTCTGAATACTTTAACTCCAGAATTTAGCAATGAATTTCTCCGTAAATTCAGTTAGACTAGACAATGAGCTTTTATATACCTGAAACCAAGACTTAGTCTATTCTACGAAAGCATTAGATCTCCAATACAGTTTCCCAGCTAATAATACAGTATTGTCTCTTAATTGAACAGCAAATTTCTTCTCTACTACTCTCATAAATTCCATCGGGTTGAATCATTTCCCAGAAAACTTAGGTATATCATGATCTCTAGTGATTAAACCATTTGTTACAATTATCTCACGTGAATTTCTACTATCACGCGCTTCTTGCTGGAGTATCCTCTGGCAACTCAGAAATTTCTCTTCCACTGTTTCCTCAGCCTTTTCTTGAAATTTTCTTAATTCCTTCAATTTTTCTTCCGATTCTCTCACCTTTTGTGATGATTTTTGTTCACTCCCTAGCTCATCTACTTCTCCATGTTTCCTTTCCACATGTTCTACCTTACTAATACATTTCTAGTTTCTTTCCCCATTGTATTGGTTATCTTTTCAAACTGTTCTTCCACTAACTCATTGATTTCCCCCTTATGAGACTCGATCTTGGCGCCTAATTCCTCAATCTTATGCCACTGTTTGATGCATGTCTCACTAATTTGCTCTATTTCCGTATGGAGATTGCTCCGACCGAATTCCATCTCAGCTCTGATATCATTACACTCCTTGTTTACCTTATTTTCTAAATTATTAATTTGCTTATTTATCTCTAACACCTTACGTTCTATCTTATTACTAACTTCATCAATCTTCTTATTAATACGATTACCCCGAGATTCAATTTTTTCACTCATGACATCAATCTGAGATTCAGTTTTCTCACTAATGACCTTATTCTGAGATTCAATTTTCTCACTAATGGCATTGTTATGAGATTGAATTTTCTCACTATTGGCATTGTTCTGAGATTCAATTTTATCACTAATGGCATTGTTATGGAATTCAATTTTCTCACTAATGACATTATTCTGAGATTTAATTTTCCCACTCACGATATTATTCTGAAATTCAATTTTCTCACTAATGGTCTGCTCAGTCAGTTTGGACATCAGCAAATTGAATAAACCAAGATCAATTCCCCCTTTGCTTTGATCTTGCGTGACAGCGTTTTCCTCAGTTTCTACTGTTTTCTGGCTCTCAGCAGGTCCCACCTTAGTCACCAACTCCCTATTCATGTCATCACTTTGGATTTCCTTGGACACAATAACATCAGCCTCATCACCTAACTGCATATTGCTAACCTTGTCCATCTTCGGCTTCCTACTAATCTCAAAGCTATTTCCCCTTGCACTTCCTCCGACAATACCCCTAAAATAAAAAATTCAGCAAAATGACCTTACTAACATTACTCGATTTACTTAAAATGTGCGTACTCATTAAAAAATTGATCCATGTATGTTGCCATTCAGAATACCTTTTTCTGAACCTTTTCAGCTCAACTTTGCGGCGACACGTTGTTAGTGCTCCTACCACTACTATTATTATTTATCTCCGTCACACAATATACCTTATATTGGTTCAGCGCCAGTTGCTGTAATAAGCAACAAAATTCGGAGAGCATGCCTCTTATCTAAATTATCTCAAGGCGTGAGGTGATAAACTCACACATCTGGCAATATGCAGGAATATGGATCAGGATAATAGTAGATTACGGTTGCATTTCCACAATTCAGGATTGTACTTGGAAATAGAATAACTTATTATTATTAAAAGAAAACTCAATTTAGAACTATACGTCACAATGAGCTAGCATTGCCGTACTTTAATTTAACACTAAAAATATACCCTGTGAAATTTGTTGTAACATATGGCCTACAGAAAATTTGATCTAAATGTAGAAAGCTATTGGCGTGTACTTCAATTACACTATGATATCTCCGCTGATTACATTATTCTTCATGTTATTTATGCATAACATGTCTGATGCTGTAATTACCTGATGTATGCACACACCGCTCTTGAACTTGAAATTCTTCGAAGAACCACGGGTAGAAGTCGGAAGCCGTCTGATGTTATCTTCTTATGTAACCAGGATTTTACCTACATTACTTGTCCGAGTGTAGTAAGCTCCAATACGGTTACGTCCACTCAATATTTATCATTAGAAATAGGAAATCTTATCTGAAAGGACCTGTAATATCCAGACATACTATCTAGTATCACACGTCCTGATAGCTACTATAGAGTGTTGAAATAAATAACACAGTTCTATGCTATGTTAGATGTATCTACGTTAAATTCAATTCTCGAACATAGTTCGCGAATTCCATACTAGAATTCAATAAAGAATTCGAAGTACAATGAGGACTGTTAACGGCATATATCGGTTAAATTCGACATATCTACAGTATATTTCCTATATCTCTGCAGATCACAGCACTAAATCTCTTGAGAAACTTCTGAAATTAACTTCCATTGCGAAGTTCTACCTGCTGCTTCACTATCAGCCCAGTACAAGTCTCTACTCAGATCAGACCACCACTCTTACACACCTCTTAGCACACTTAGAACACTTAGACCACTTCTTAGCTCTAACCACCACTCTTAGACGGGCCAACTACTCTGACCTCAACTTTTATAAACTCGTGACGACCACTCATCACCCAACTATCTGGTCGTCCCTTCCACATCGACACACAATAGCTAGCGAATACAGACAGTCGATCGAAACATCGTGGCCAAGCACTATACCGATGTAGTCATGTGTCTTAAAGCTTGCCCACGCGTGCGAACGATGACTATATAGCCTAATACAGCCTCGGTTAAACATAGCCTCTGTTGCAAAATATTATGCCAGCTCACCTACCCACAGTTACAAGTCACAGGATGATCATTTCAAAACAATAAATCTCACTTATTTATGTACAGAATAATTACAAACAAAATTCCCGTATCCTGTGCTTAAATGACATAATATGCGTCATAATTATATTAGTCAAAATGATGAAAATCAGAATATAAAATCTAATGAATCGGGTCAATTAATTATAATAAAATAATAATAATAAGAATAATAATAATAATAATAATAATAGAACAACAGCTGAATGAAATCTGTAACCCTGTTGTACGGTTACACGGCACTGTGGCGACCTAGCGAGTTGACCGTGTGGTTAAAGGCGCGCATATGTGAGCTTGCATCCAGAAGAATGTGGATTCGAACCACAATGTTGGCAGCCCTGAAGATGGTTTCTCGTCGTTTCCTGTTTTCACACCAGGCAAATGCTGGGGCTGTACCTCAAATAAGGCCACGGCCACTTTCTTCCCACTCCTAGGCCTTTCCTAATCCATCGTCGTCATAAGACCTATCTGTGTCGGTGCAACTTAAAGAAAACTGTATGGTTTGACATTCTAACAGTGAGGGTATGATGGCCTGAATTTTATGACTACAGTGAATATACAGTTTAGCGTAAAATCCCACGACGACGTATTGTATATTGGGAAATAGGAAAGAAGGTTCCTTTTTCGGGTATTTTCGGGTATTATATTATAATGTGTTACTGATGTTTTTCTTGTCGTTCTTCCTCCTTTTAGACAGTGTTTCGAACACACCATTAATTTCTATTAGAAGTTGAAATTTATAGGTCTATTTCACCATTATAAGGAAAAAGAAACTAATTCATAACCCACACAGCTCAAAAAGGCCCCGGGCTAACCAAAACGCCTTAGATTGCCATATGGTCAGTATACGACTATCTCTACCGTTGTTCTCAGCGCTGTAGAGGAGATTCCATATCTAAAATTTTAGGTAGCTCTTCACTTGATCTCAAAGTCCGAATGAGCCCTGTTCGGACCCTCAGATCAGAATCATATCGTTGAATTAACCGGGAGCTGAACTGGGGACTCCCGAGTGAGAAGCAGAGACATTTTCCTTGAACCACGGTTCTATACACTACTACTCCACCACCACAACATCTAAGCTTAAGTGAAGGAAGGAAGGAGGGAAGGAAGAAAGAAAGAAAGAAAGAAAGAAAGAAAGAAAGAAAGAAAGTAAGAAAGGAAGAAATGGAAATAGATGGCTAGCTTGTAATCATCAGCCATATGTTCTACAGTTTTCTTACCACAAAGAAGTGACTTTGAATCCCAACATTTCTACATTCATTGATCGGAATTAAAAAAAAGATCGCCTTGATGGGAAGCTGACAACGATGTCACTCTGCTGTCACTACCCTCAAATATAAACAGAAAGGTACTCAAATAAATGAATTGATCCATGCCATGGAAGCTTCAAAACCTTGCTTTCCAGACTGATTTATTCTCTGGCTTCGGGAATAGGGTGTCAGAACCAGGGTTATTCATCTCTATTGAACAAAGCTGGAATATAGTAAACCCATTACTTTTAGCGGCTGAGGTCAACGTGTCAATTTGCGTCACCACGATCATTTCCATGTCTTTTCTCCGTAGGCGATCAATAATTTTCCGACTATCAGATGTCTGCTGTTCTGAGAGAGAGGAACAGTGTGACTGTCATCTCCTTGGACAAATGGGCAGCTCTGGAAGTATATTCTCCAAGCACAAGACGATGCCAAATGCTACGTAAATTGATATTCTTCGGAAACTGTTCTAGAAGGAAATTGCAACAGGAAAAACTCTCATAGTAAAGATGGAATATGTTAATTAGATGAGAACTCCTTTATGTAAAATACCTTCTATATCCTGTCTGAATGAACGAGATCACGTCGACTTCTTGTAACAGGTGTGTGAGAAGTGACGTCAGAGGGAACGCTAAGCTGAGGGACCAAGAAATAGTACGTGTAACGCCATGAGCATCTCGCGGCTTCACTATACAATGCCAATTAGTCTGACAGTGAGAGTATGATGGCCTGAATTTTTTAACTACAGTGAATATACAATTTAGCGTAAAATCCCACGACGACATATTGTATATTGGGAAACAGGTATGAAGATTCGTTTTCGGGTATTATATTAAAATTCGATCATGGTAACAACATCACGTTGATTCAGTTTCCATTTGAAAATGTCGAGGGTAGTCAGAGTGTCTGTATGAAATGGCAAGGCAGATTTGGCGGAATGTGGGACATACGGTGTCATTATATTCAGTCGATTTGAGTTGATAGAATGGAGAATACATGTAAACGAGTTGGACATGGATGCCATAGGACTTGGAAGTTATTTCTTGGTTTTAGAAGTATTGTTAATTTTTTTGTTAGTTGCTCTACGTCGCGCCGACACAGACATTGGCACTGTTATTTTTTTGTGAGTTTCTGATAGAATAGAGATGGTATGCAACCGAGTTAAAGATGGACGTGGGAGTTAGTTCGTGGCTGGAGAAATACTGTAAATTTCCTTTCTGTGAATTGTTTATGGAACGAAGGTGTTATGTGCCAGTTTTATGTAGATAGTGAAGGAGTGAAATTACTTTAGGGTCATGTTAGGTGATCTTAGCAGATTGAAATAGGCATACTGCCGAGTCAGTGTTACATAACTGGGCCAGATGCAGATAGGTCCTCTCCGTTACTCCCTAGCTAAGACTGCATGATTATCACCACTAATGTAAGTTACATAAATGTTCAATGTTTTTGTGTTTGTATTTGCAGGTCATAGCAGTTTGATTGTGAGCCTCCGTGGCTCAGGCGGCAGAGCGTCGGCCTCTCACCGCTGGATCCGTGGTTCAAATTCCGGTCACACCATGTGAGAATTGTGCTGGACAAAGCTGATGCGGGACAGGTTTTTCTCCGGGTACTCCGGTTTTCCCTGTCATATTTCATTCCAGCAACACTCTCCAATATCATTTCATTTCATCTCTCATTCATTAATGATTGCCCCAGAGGAGGGCGACAGGCTTCGGCAGCCGACACAATTTTCATCCTCGCCGCTAGATTGGGACTGACCCGATCGAATGACTGGAAACAGGCTGAGGATTTTCAGCGGTTTGAATGTGATGTGCTGCAGCTTTATTCTTGGATAGAGTTTTGTTAAGCTTTGTCGTTTCGAACTGATTCTGTTTTAGTTACCGCTTGGACTCAGCTTATGTGAGGCTAATATAAAGCAGTAAGATTCCACCAGTGATGAAATTCCATTCAAGCAAACGTCTTTTCTTTAGTTTATGAACTTTAATGTAACAACATAATGATTGGGCAACTTTTATTTTCAGACCTAATAATGTTCACATTTTGTTATATTGATAAGAATGTGCACTACTAACTTGTCGTCAGAGTAAAATTTTAAAGAAATCATACGCTCAATGAAGCAGCCTCTATATAATTTTCGGTAGTCAGATTTAACCCGAAAATGAATTAAATCATTTCAATTATTTAATTGAACCATATGTGAAATTAACGTAAAATATTTTACTTATTTATTTGTTCATTTGAACGTAGTTTATTTCATGAGCTTATTTTAGCATTCTCAATTAAACTATTTCATGGAGTTAATTTTCAATAAAGTGATGCAGTCATATTTTCATGTACCAATTATTTAGACTGAATTGTGAGCGCTATGCTTTGTTAAGGAATACATCAAATGACGGCTAATAATTTCACGACATCTTCAAGCTGGACTGAACGTCATTGCGTCTCAAATTAAGGGTCCATTCGGTGCTTTTACTGTATCGTACTGTGATATTTAATCGGTGGACAACGTTGTCGACAAGTAAAGTTTGAAGATCGGTCACGAGAGACTTAGTTTTCTGAGTTAAGCAATTTGACCTACAGTTTACTTTTGATGTTATGTTTCATGTAAGCGATGTTCGAAAGAGGAGATCATCAAAGAAAGTTCTCACAAAGCAAAAGTTTGAAGGAACCTACGTATTTAATCAGTCATTTTAGATAATAATTATTTGTATTGTTTTTCCATTTAATGCATATTTCACTTTCATTGTAATGTTTTGTTATAATGCTTTTGAAATTTCAATGCCTTTTTTAAATAAATATGAGTCGGTAAATCCCTTTCTTTTATTTAAGTAGTTATGATTTCATTCATACCCTGTCGATCATTCGATGAAGTGACTACAAAAGACAAAAACATCCCCTGAGATAGATAGGAGTCCGCAGGTATGTCCATACGATGTTGAGGTCTTTAGATAAGATCGTCAAAGAAGTCTATAATAGCCCTCGTCAATAATTTCGAGCATGTTAAAGAGCTCCATAGGAGCAACGGTAATGGTACATTGCTTCATGAATCCACAAAAGTTGTCGGTATTCTATCACTTAAGTTAAGGTCAACTAAGCTCTTGATGAAATAGTTTGTTATGTGACAAAATATTACACCTGTAATAATAATAATAATAATAATAATAATAATAATAATAATAATAATAATAATAATAATAATAATAATACCCGTGTGGGGATTTACCGGTTACCTCCATCGGGCGCGTCCCATTGGAATTAGGGAAGCTCGCTGGCTCTGCCGCTAGCAGAGTCGGAGGGTAGTAGGGAAATAAAATACCACCGTGAAAAATCTGGTCCCTTGCCAGGGTTACGGTGAAGACTGGTAAATGTCCAGAAGCCAGAAAACATCTTGAGGAAACCTCTAGGGCTAACAACCCTAGTTGTAAAAAAGATGGGTACCCGTCCAAAGCAAAGTCAAGTCAAAAAGCATGATGGCACAACATTTAAAGAAACATACCCCAGGGGGTAAATCTTCGGATAAATCCCACTTCGTGAACGCCACGGCGCACGAGTCTCGTTCGGATTCTGGGGGAGACTCGACATCATGCAAGAGACGAGTCGGAGTGTCTGGGTGTACCCCGAAGAGTCAAAAACTCAGGCTAAAATCTAAAACCTTTCTAGCAACTTTCAACATAAATTCACTAACACAAACTGGCAAGCTGAAAACCCTCACCAAAGCTCTTCACGAAAATCAGATATCCAAAATGGCCCTACAGGAAACAAGGTACCCAGATGAAGAGATTTTTGAATCCGAAGCCTACCGATTTTTCAAGAGCAAAGCGCAAAGGGGAATCCTCAATGGAACTGTGATGCTTGGAACCGCGTTTGCTGTTAGAACCAAGATCCTTAAATCGGTTGCAAATTTCGAACCTGTGAATGACAGATTGTCTATACTCACAATTAAATGCGCAAACAAAACCTACGCCCTAGTTAACGCACATGCTCCTACAAACGATAAAAACAAGTCTGATCCAGACGAAGTTGATAATTTCTGGGACCTACTGGATGAAAAATTAAACAAAATCCCCAAACACCATGTCAAGCTTCTTTTGGGTGACTTCAACTAGGACGTGAACAGAAGTACAAGAAAGTTATAGGAAATTACCCTGCTCACAGAAGAACCAATCCCAACGGCAAAAAAACTGGTGTCCATTTGCGAAAATCACAACCTGCAGGTCATGTCGACCCACTTTCGCCATCTACCCAGAAAGCAAAAGACTTGGCGTTCTCCCGTCCAAGCTCTCGGAGAGTTACAAATTGATCATGTTGCAATCTCCAGGAGAAACAGCCCTGAGATTATGAATGGCAAGGTAAAGAAAGGCATCAATGTGGCCTCAGATCATTATATGTTTCTTATCAAATTCAATCTCATTCCCGCAAACACAAGGAAGACAACCAAACAGATCACACGCTTCGACAATGATAAACTTCGGCAAAGGGTCGAGGAGTTCCAGGAGAAGGCTAGACCTAATGACTGTGACTTCAACAACGCCAAAAGTCTCCTTGTTGAGGCCGCCAAAGACGTTGCAGAAATCAAGAGAAACAAAAAGCATGCCTGGTGGAATGGTGCCTACGAATCAGTCCTCCAAGAAAGACTCAATGCGTGGAAACAGTACTACTCTACGAAATCAGAAAATGATTGGGAAACCTACAAAACCCAACGTGCCCAAGCAACTAGGGTGTTCAGAACTGAGAAACGTAAATACGAAAAATCTCTCATTGGAAAGATAGAACAAAACTTTAGGAAGAGTGAAAGCCTTTAAACGCAAACTCACTGGCTATAAACCACCATCTGTTTGCTTTGAGCGAAAGGACGGCACACTGGCGACGTCAAATGAAGAAAATTGCAGCATTCTGGCAGATTACCTCAATAATTTACTTAATTGCTCTAAACCGCAAAGCGCCATTGAGACCAAGGAACCCTTACTCAGGTACCCAGATTCCAGACAACCCGACAGAGATGAAATCAAGCGCCACATTGCCCGTCTCAAAAATAACAAAGCGCCGGGGGAAGACTCAGTAGTAGCAGAACTATGGAAATATGCCCCAGAGGAATCACTTGATATCTTGCAAAAGCAAATAGAAGAAATTTGGAACAGGAGACCCTACCCGAAGATTGGAAAATAGCTTTGATCCATCCATTACACAAAAAAAGGCAGCATGAAGAACATCAACAACTACAGAGGAATATCTTTGCTACCCGTGACTTACAAAATTCTATCACTTGCCATCCTGGAGCGTTTGCAAGCACAAGTTGAACATCAAATAGGTGAATACCAAGGAGGGTTCAGAAAAGGTCGCTCAACAGCTGAACAGATCCAAAATCTCAAAACGATCATCAGATATTGTACACTAAGGTCCAAGCAGTATGTGTCTGTCATTGTGGGCTTTAAGAAAGCGTACGACTCCCTTGACTGGGAAGTCCTGCTAACATCTAAAATGAATTTCGAGTTGATTTGAAACTGCTGGCATTAATTAGAGCCACCCTGACCGATACAAAATCCAAGGTCAAGTTCCACGGATGTCTCTCGCATTCCTTTGACATCAAAACAGGAGTCCGACAAGGTGATGGGCTATCCCCGATACTCTTCAACTGTGTTCTTGAAAAGATCATCAGAACCTGACGGGTGAGATTACGGGAAACCAACTACAGTCCATTGAGAATAGGAACCAAATCCAAGGGGATCGCAACAGACTGCTTAGCATTTGCCGATGATATTGCTGTTCTCTCAAACGACATAGGAACCGCTAGAGCTCAAGTTGATATTTTAAAGGAAATTGCCGAACAAGCTGGTTTGCAGATATCGTTTGAGAAAACAGAAGTAATGACTAACATCAAAGAGGCTCCACCAAAACTCCATACAAAATACGGGGACATCACCCGAGTAGACAAATTCAAATACCTGGGTGAGATCATCATGAAAAATGGACTGGACAAAGAAGCACTTCAGGAGCGAGTACGCAAACTGGAAATAGCCTACCAAACATCCCGCACAATCTACAACAAAAATCCCTTTCCCAAAACACCAAGATACGTCACTATGAAACAGTTCTGAAGCCAGTAGTTCTATATGCAGCCGAAACCCTGTCTCTAAATGCCAACGAAGGTCTCCTTGAAGAACTGGAGAAAAGAAAACGCAAAATTGTGAGAGGAATCTTGGGATCAAAGTACAGAAATGGAATCCATCAAAAGAGATCCAACAAGGAAGTCTACAGCAAAATAGAGAAAATTACCGACACAATCAGAAAAAGACGGGCACGATTTTACGGTCATCAGAAAAGAATGGACGGAAGAAAGTTAACTAAAGAAATCTTTCACTTTTTTGATTCAAACCCCAGAACCACAATTCCCTGGTTTAGAAATACCAAAGAAGACCTGCAAATGCTACATATCTCAGCTGAAGATGCCCTTAACAGAGATATCTTCCGCAAGAAAATATTGACGAACGGGCTAAACCGAGACGAGCAGCCCAAGCGAAGACACGGTGTCCCTTCGACAGAGGAGCGTAAGCAGGCCCACTCGCAAAGAATGAGGGAAATTTGGGCTCTAAAGAAGGCCAGGTTCAGTGTCAAATGCAACAAGACTTAACGTGGTCCTTGATGGCCCCAGCGAATTATATAATAATAATAATAATAATAATAATAATAATAATAATAATAATAATAATAATAATAATAATAATAATAATAATAATAATAATAATAATAATAACAATAATAATAATAATAATAATAATAATAATAATAATAATAATAATAATAATAATAATAATTCCTGCGCTTTTCCAACACCTGGATGGTGTCGCGGGTTGTGAACTGTGTCTCACATGTTATGGCACTGTTTTACTGTTTTACGGCCGGGTGCTCTTGTGCTCTTTCTGACGCATACCGGGACCCTGTGTGGAGAGATGTATTCACTATGCAGTTTTTCACGAGAATTTAATCCTGATGTAAACATGGTACCTGTACGCCTCCACCAAAGAATGAATTGTGATATGGTGAGCGTGTACTATCACGCTCCACCCCGTCAATGTTTCATGCTCGGACGAACATAACTGGGCATCGTATACGACTAGAGTGTGAAGATTTGAACTTCTGACCTAAACGTACTAATTACGCATGTATGAAGATTTACGTTCAGGACGACTGGTTGAAATAACCCGCGCTTCACTTTAACCTACCATAATAATGATAATCCAACTACCTGACATGCAACTTGAAATTTATATCTCATATCTTAGAGATTTTGTATCCTGATATATCATGTTTGGGCATGTCAGCAGGATTTGTAGATAATCATATATCTACATCTGTCTAAAAGACAAGAAATACAGGACGAACAAAGGGTCTTTTTCAATTTCTCTAAGATACTATTGATCATATCGCGACCTAACTTCATATTCATTCTCTACACATCCAAGCGTAGATTTCGATATGTATATCGTTTAAAAATCAGCGAACAAACTGGGGGTTTATACGAAGAAAAGAAGAGTTTCATTTTTCCATTTTCTCTTACACTATTTATTATATCTCCACCATATTTAGAGTCTACTCAGCCAGGAGCAGGTTTCGATACGTATATCATTTAAAAATCTCTGAATAAACTGGGGATTTATACGAAGACCAGAAGAGATTTTTTACATTTTCTCTTACGCTTTTGATTACATCAGCAATAAACTTCATATTTCGAATCTACACGTCCAGGAGCATGTTTCAATTCGCATATTTAAAAGTCACTAAATAGACTAGAATTTTACAGGAAGACCAGGAGAGTTTTGTTTTCAATTTTCTCTTACACTATTCATTATGTGTAAAATCTCTAAACTATATGTGAATCGCTCTTTCATTTTAAATATTTTTTTTATGTACATAATTTCGCTTACTCTTCAAATGAGGGAGAAAACTGATTTTTCCTGCGGGCTTCGTGCTCTGCAGCCTGTAACGGACACCCTCGCAGACGTACAGTTATTTGAAGGATCCATAACAGGAGAAAATCAGAGGATGAATCGTATTTCTCTCTGCTTTAAAATTACCGCCACCTAATGCTTTCTTTTTTGCTATTTGCTTTACCTCGCACCGACTCAAATAGGTCTTATGGTGACGATGGGATAGGAAAGGCCTAGGAATGGGAAGGGAGCGGCCGTGGCCTTAATTAAGGTACAGCCCCAGCATCTGCCTGGTTTGAAAATGGGAAACCACGGAAAACCATCTTCAGGGCTGCCGACAGTGGGGGTCGAACCCACTATCTGCCGATTACTGGATACTGGCCGCACCTAAGCGACTTCAGCTATCGAGCTCGGTACCTAATGAATCTGAACACCGAAGTGACATGAGGTAAAACTTTTCCCTTTGGTGTCTGTCTGTCCGTCTGTCTTCTCTCTGTCTGTCTGTCTGTCTGTCTGTCTGTCTGTCTGTCTGTCTGTCTGTCTGTCTGTCTGTCTGTCTGTCTGGTTATCGATCTGTTTTTATAATCCTAAATATAGAAAATTATACCGTACGTATTTACTAGTAGATTCTACTCACTCAGGATTGTGTTATCAGGTGCATATGATTTCATGGTAAGCACATAGATTTGTTATTTATAGGATGAATATTCCCAAATATTTTCATTAACATTAGGTCTATCAAAAGGCTGTATACAACGAACGGTTTAAGAATATGTTATGTCCGTACCTTTATGACATGTACGTATGTATCGTACTACGGATAATAAGGCAGATGATTACGAAAAATTAGTTTTTTTAGTCAAATCCTATGGGACATGTCGTGCATGTCACTTCAATGTGGGCAACATGAATAACTAAATAGTCCTTTTACTATTTTCGCTAGGACATCTCTTAAGGGAGGTGGCATCCATGACAGGGCGCCACAGCAGTGGTCAGATATACAATATACTAGCTAAGATCCACGGGAAAACTCGCAAAATTTTGGACCTTGAACTGTACTGTACAATAAATTCCGAAATCGTCATCCATCACACTTGACTTTGTTCGGCTTCGTCATATTTCACGTTACTGCCACGCGCTTTCGTACGAAAATATCATTTAAACATGTCACATGAAGCACGTGAATAGAGCCATGTTACTTCTCATAAATTCCTGAAGGTAACATGTGATCCAGTTCAAATTCACGCACAAGAAACGGGTACAAATTTTAGTGATAGAAAAAATTCTTGGAAACGTCAGGAGGAAAGCAGGTGATATCAGTACAAGAAAATGAATACCAAAAACAAGACATGTAGTATCACAGCATACAGTTCATTGGAGAAGTATCGTACCAAATAGCCAGAGCCCGTAAGAAACATACTATAATCATCAGCTTCTCAACCACAAACAACCTAGCCATATCTACCACATACAGCCTATACACCAGATTAATTCAAGAGACTGGTGTACAAAAAAATCACCTGTAAAAACTGTGAATGTTTTTATATTGGACAAACTGAAAGAGTATCTGACATCAGATTTGAAGAACTCCTGGCGACATTTCTGCAACGTAAACGTGATGTATCAACAGTCGCAGCACATCTACATGACAAAGGACATAAATTATCAAATGTTTAAAATTCTGTCACCATTGTACACACACACATCCAAAATGGATAAAATTAAATCTTTTAGAAACTCTGTAAATTTATAAACATCAATTAATGGATCCTCAACACATACTCAACGATAAAATTTAAAATGGATATTTGAAAACAAAATTAAACTTTAGCAGCAACAGTATATTTCTAAGATAGACTGGTCCAAAATTAAATAGTAAAAGGACTCTTTAGTTATTCATGTTGCCCACATTGAAGTGACATGCACGACATGTCCCATAGGATTTGACTAAAAAAACTAATTTTTCGTAATCATCTGCCTTATTATCCGTAGTACGATACATACGTACATGTCATAAAGGTACGGACATAACATATTCTTAAACCGTTCGTTGTATACAGCCTTTTGATAGATCTAATGTTAATGAAAATATTTGGGAATATTCATCCTATAAATAACAAATCTATGTGCTTACCATGAAATCATATGCACCTGATAACACAATCCTGAGTGAGTAGAATCTACTAGTAAATACGTACGGTATAATTTTCTATATTTAGGATTATAAAAACAGATCGATAACCAGACAGACAGACAGACAGACAGACAGACAGACAGACAGACAGACAGACAGACAGACAGAGAGAAGACAGACGGACAGACAGACACCAAAGGGAAAAGTTTTACCTCATGTCACTTCGGTGTTCAGATTCATTAGGTACCGAGCTCGATAGCTGAAGTCGCTTAGGTGCGGCCAGTATCCAGTAATCGGCAGATAGTGGGTTCGACCCCCACTGTCGGCAGCCCTGAAGATGGTTTTCCGTGGTTTCCCATTTTCAAACCAGGCAGATGCTGGGGCTGTACCTTAATTAAGGCCACGGCCGCTCCCTTCCCATTCCTAGGCCTTTCCTATCCCACCGTGACCATAAGACCTATTTGAGTCGGTGCGAGGTAAAGCAAATAGCAAAAAAAAAGAAAGCATTAGGTGGCGGTAATTTTAAAGCAGAGAGAAATACGATTCATCCTCTGATTTTCTCCTGTTATGGATCCTTCAAATAACTGTACGTCTGCGAGGGTGTCCGTTACAGGCTGCAGAGCACGAAGCCCGCAGGAAAAATCAGTTTTCTCCCTCATTTGAAGAGTAAGCGAAATTATGTACATAAAAAAAAATATTTAAAATGAAAGAGCGATTCACATATAGTTTAGAGATTTTACACATAATGAATAGTGTAAGAGAAAATTGAAAACAAAACTCTCCTGGTCTTCCTGTAAAATTCTAGTCTATTTAGTGACTTTTAAATATGCGAATTGAAACATGCTCCTGGACGTGTAGATTCGAAATATGAAGTTTATTGCTGATGTAATCAAAAGCGTAAGAGAAAATGGAAAAACATCTCTTCTGGTCTTCGTATAAATCCCCAGTTTATTAAGCGATTTTTAAATGATATACGTATCGAAACCTGCTCCTGGCTGAGTAGACTCTAAAGATAGTGGAGATATAATCAATAGTGTAAGAGAAAATGGAAAAATGAAACTCTTCTTTTCTTCGTATAAACCCCCAGTCTGTTCGTTGATTTTTAAACGATATACATATCGAAATCTACGCTTGGATGTGTAGAGAATGAATATGAAGTTAGGTCGCGATATAATCAATAGTATCTTAGAGAAATTGAAAAAACCCTTTGTTCGTCCTAAAAAGCCCCAGTCTATTAAGTGATTTTTAAATAATATGCATATCGAACCCCGCTTCTGGATAAGTAGACTCCAGATATGAAGTTTGATCGAGATAAAGTCAATAGTGTTAGAGAAAATTGAAAAAGACTCTTCTGGTCTTCCTATAAACTCCCAATCTCTTTAGTGATTTTTAAATTATATGCCGTATCAAAACCTGCTCCTGGATGAGTAAACTCTAAATATGAAAGTTGGTCGAGATCTTATCAGCCGTTTAACCGAGATGGCGGATCAAACAAACAAACAAACAAACAAACAAACAAACAAACAAACAAACAAACAAACAAACAAACAAACAAACAAACAAACAAACAAACAAACAAACAAACAAACAAACAAACAAACAAACAAACAAACAAACAAACAAACAAACACACTAACACGAAAGCTGAAAATTACTGTTACGATCTTGAATTGACCTGAAACGCATAAATATATCAACATTTGGCGAAATAAATGACATTACAGACAACGGACCCCTAGAATTTTATTTACAAGATATGTGGATTGTATCTAATTTCTGTGGCCATTTGTTTTACGAACTGGATTTATTTAATCCCACCTTCTTCAAGTAATGGTAGTTTTAATTCTCTATGAAGCATAACTCGAAATGTAGCAATTTCTTTGTGAGATTGGGTGACAGGAGGAGTTACCTACCGGTTACTGTTGCTTTTCTGTAAATGTTGAATTTGTGTGTCTCATTTGTGATTGTGATGATGATGTCCAAGAATTTAATTGACCTGTTGGTTTCGTGTTCTATTGTGAAGTTGATGTTGCTGTGTAAGTTACTTGAACAGCAGACATAGCTCATCGAGTTCTTCCTTACTCCCATTGAATAGGATTAAGGTGTCATTCACATATCTGTGATGTTATATGAATTTTAAACTCCATCGCAATGTGGATTCTAATTTAACATTGTTCTTCTGTCCAAATATATTGCAAAGAAACGTGTGCAACTTAGTCTCTCACTTTGACCTGGCCAAAGATCATACTGTAATGGTATCAAACACCTGAAACACAAAATCTTTGCAACCACTGTCCATACAAGGTTAAAATCTTTGGAACCACGGTCGAGACAACGTCAGGAAGGAATACGTACTAGTGAAGTGACGGCCAGGATATTTTGAGAACACCTAGATATTGTGTGATGTTAGATAGAAGGACGCTTGTGTTAGCGAAATGAAAGACATTGAAAAATGTTAGTTATAATTTATAGTGGAATATGGACTGCAAACGCGAAGATTACCTATATAAATATTAGTGATCCTACATTTTTATGAATGTTATTGTTTGGGTTACTAGTCCATAAACTGGTTTGATGCAGCTCTTCATGCACCCTATCCTATACCGATATCTTAACTTGTGTGTAAGTACTACAGCTACTCTAATCTGTTTGCCATATTCGTACATTTGACTTCCCGTAACTTTCTTACTGCCTACACATCCCAAAAAAGGAACAACTGAACAAGTCCTGGGTGTCTGAAGATGTGTCCTCAATCAACAAATCACTACTGATCTGCATTTAGGGCAGTCGCCCAGGTGGTAGATTCCCTATCTGTTGTTTTCCTAGCCCTTTCTTAAATGATTGCAAAGAAATTGGAAATGTATTGAACATATCAGTTGGTAAGTTATTCCAATACCGAACTCACCTTCCTACAAATTAATATGTTCCCTAATTTGTCCTCTTGAAGTCCAACTTTATCTTAATATTGTGGCCTTTCCTACTTTTAAACACACCACTCAAATTTATTCGTCTACCAGTGTCATTCCACGCCATCTATCCACTGACAACCCGGAACATACCGCTTAGTCGAGCAGCTCGTCTCCTTCCTCTCAAGTCTTCCCAGCCCATACTTCGCAATATTTTTAATACTACCCCTTTGTCGGAAATCACCCAGAACAAATCGAGCTGCTTTTCCTTGGATATTTTTCCAGTTCTCGAATCAAGTAATCCTGGTGAGGGTCCCATACACTGGAACCATACTCTAATTGGGGTCTTACCAGAGACTTATATGCCCTTTCCTTTAAATCCTTACTACAATCCCTAAACACGCTCATAACCACGTGCAGAGATCTGTACCCTTTATTTACAATCCCATTTATTTGATTGCCTCAATTATGATCGTTCCTTATATTAACTCCTAGGTGATTTCAATGATCTCCAAAAGTAACTTTCACCCCATCAACGCAGTAATTAAAACTTAGAAGACTTTTCCTATTTTTGCAATTCACAACCTGACTTTTTACCCCGTTTAATATCATATCATTGCCTACTATCCATGTAACATTATCGAGGTCATGTTGAAGTTCCTCACAATCTTGTAACTTATTTATTACTCAATACAGAATAACATCATGAGCAAAAAGCCTTACCTTTGATTTCACTTCTTTACTCATATCATTTATATATATAAGAAAACATAAAGTTCCAATAATACTGCCTAGCGGAATTCCACTCTTAATTATTACAGGGTAAGATAAAGATTCGCCTACTCTAATTCTCTGAGATCTATTTTCTAAAAATATAGCCACGCATTCAGTCACTTTTCGTCTAGTACAATTGCACTAATTTTTGCCACTAGTCTCCCATGATCTACCTTATCAAATGCCTTAGATAATTCAATCGCGGTACAATCCATTTGAGTTCCTGAATCCAAGATATCTGGCATGTCTTGCTGGAATCCTACAAGTTGAGCTTCAGTGGAATAACATATCCTAAACCCAAACTGCCTTCTATCGAACCAGTTATTAATTCCGCAAACATGTCTAATATAATCAGAAAGAATGCTTTCCCAAAGCTTACATACAATGCATGTCAAACTGACTGGCCTGTAATTTTTAGCTTTATGTCTATCACCTTATCCTTTGTACGCAGGGGCTACTATCGCAACTCTCAATTCATGAGGTATAGCTCATTCATTAAAGAATAATCAAATCCACTGACGGCAGCCCTGAAGATGGTTTTCCGTGGTTTCCCATTTTTACACCAGGAAATTTCTGGGGCTGTACCTCAATTAAGGCCACGGCCGCTTCCTTCCCACTCCTGGCCATTTCCTGTCCCATCGTCGCCATAAGACCTATCTGTGTCGGTGCGACGTAAAGCCAAATGTAAAAAAAAACAATAATAAATTCTTGAGATACGGTACTATATCCCAACCCATTGTCTTTAGTATATCCCCCAAAGTATTATAATTTCCAGCTGCGTTTCTAGTTTTCAAATTTTGTATCTTATTGTATATGTCTTTATTATCATAGGTAAATTTCAATACTTCTTTAGTGTTAGTCACCTCCCCTATATGGACAATGTCCTTGTAACCAGCAGTCTTTACATACTGCTGACTGAATACATCTGCTTTTTGAAAATCCTCGCATACACACTCCCCTTGTTCATCAGTGATTACTGGATTGTCCTTCTTGGAACCTGTTTCTGCCCTATACGTACCTTTCCAATTTTCCCTAAAATTTGTATGACTGCCAATTATGCTTGCCATCATGTTATCCTTAGCTGTCTTCTTTGCTAGATTCAATTTCCTAGTAAGTTCCTTCAATTTCTCCTTACTTCCACAGCCATTTCCAACTCTATTCCTTTTCAGCCTGCACCTTGTTCTCAGTCTCTTTAATTCTCTGTTATAATATGGTGGGTATTTACCATTCGTTACCACCTTTAAAGGTACAAACCTGTTTTCACATTACTCAACAATTGTTTTAAACACATCCCAGAGTCTGTTTACATTTTATTTACCGTTTTCCACAGATTACTTATCATTATATTCCTTCTTCTGGTCAAATGTCGTAAATTTTTTCTCCCCTCTCCAATCCAATTCAGTACCTCTTCATTCGTGATTCGATCCACCCATCTCAACTTCAGCATTCTCTTGTAATACCACACTTCAAAAACTTCTGATATCTTTCTTTCTGAGCTAGTTATCGTCCATATTTCACTTCCATACAACGCCACACACTAGACGGAAGTATTCAACGACATTTTTCTAATTCCTGTATCACCGTTAGAATCGGGCAAATTCCCTCCCTTAGGAAAGACCATTCCTTGTGCTTGTTCACATTTTATGTCCTCATTATTTCTGCCATCATAATATATTCTACATCCCAAGTAAAAATATTAATCTACTTCCTTTAGGGCTTCATTTCCTAATGTAGTATTTCCTGTATCACCTGACTTCGTCTGACTACACTCCATTACTTTACTTTTGGAATTATTTAATTTCATCATGTACTCCTCCAGGGCTCTGTCCATACTATTTCTCCAAATCTTCTGAAGACTCAGATAAAATGACAATAAAATCTGCCTCCTCTGTAAATATTGGAACCATTTTCAAGGACACCAGCTTTAAACAATGGGCAAGATATGGGAGAAACAACGACGTTGCCCCACTCATTTTTGGATTGTTGCTTCTTTTCCATAGTTCTCGATTCTTATCAGTTCAGAATGTTTTTTGTGCAGATTGTAGATAATTGTTCTTTCTCGGTGTCTGATCTCGATCACCTTCAGTACCTCAAACAGCTTGGTGCAACCGATATTATCAAATGCCTTCTCTAGACCTACGGATGCCATATACGTGTATTTGTTCTTCTTAACTTGATCCTCTAGGATGAGACGTAAAGTCACGATTGTTCACCAGTTCATTCATTTCCTTTGAAGCTAAACTGATCTTCTCACAGTTCATCTTCAACTTGTCTTTCCATTCTTTTGTGAACAATAAGCGTTAATATTTTGCAAGCCTGAGATACTGAACTAAAGGTGTGGTAATTTTTATACTTGTCAGCATCTGTTTTCTTGGGAACAGGTATAACAACATTGTGTCTAAAATCGGATAGCACCTTTCCCGTATCATGCATGTTACACACTCAATGGAATAACTTCGCCATGCTGGATTCTCCTCAGGCAGTTTATAATTCTGCGGGTATGTGATCAATTGCATGTGCCTTTTTACTACTTAGGTCTCTCGAAGCTCTGTCAAATTACGACTTCAAATTTGGGTCTCCCATTCCTTTAGTATTAGCCTCTTCTTCCTCCAGAAACTTATCATCAAATCATTTCCCTTTGTACAGTTGTTGGATATGTTCCTGCCATCTTTCTGCCTTGCCTTCTTTCCCTAGAAGTGTTTTCCTTTCCCCAAAGTCTGCCTTGATATTCCTGTATGTAGCATCCACCTTTCCTATAACGATACAACTGTCAACATCCTTTCATCCATTTTTCCTCCGCAGTGTTGCACTTTATATCTACTTCATTCTTTAATCACCTGTATTATTTTCTGCCCTCCTGGTTTCTTTTCATTGTTGTATTTTCGTCGTACGTCAATCACGTCTAATATATCCCGAGTTATCCACCGATTCTTACCTACATCTTACCTCTCTTCTTGACCTCTCTTCAGCGAACCTTCTCAAAGCATTATTCAAGACAGTCTGCTCTTCATCCGTTGTGTTTCCTTCAGCTTTTTTATTTAGTCTTTGTGCAACATGCTCCTAGATACAAACCCTCACACTCTTTTCTTTCAGCTTATCTAGATCCCATCATCTTACATTCTTTTCTTCAATTTCTTCAACTTCAGATAATATTTCATGACCACCAAGATGCGGTCAGAGTCCATATCTGCACCCGGGAATGTCTCGCAGTCCAACACCTGGTTTCTGAATCTCTTCCTAATCATAATGAAGTCTATTTGATATCTAGCCGTGTCCTCTGGTCTCGTCCACGTATAGTCGTCTTTTTTTGGAGTTTCAACCAAGTATTAAGAGGGGAATATATTATGATCGGCGCAGAATTCAACCAGCCGACTTCCTCTTTCATTTCTTTGTCGCGGTCCAAATTCTCCTACTGCATTACCTTTTCCTCTTTCGCCTACCACTGTATTCCAGTCTCCCATCACTGTTAGATTCTGGTCACCTGTTGCATACTGTAATCTTCTATCTCTCCATATATTCGTTCGATTTTATCATCACCGAGGGAGTTGGCCTTGCGATTAAGGGCGTGCAGCTGTGAGCTTGCATTCGGGAGATGGTGGGTTCGAGCCCCACTGTCGGGTGGTTTTCTGTGGTTTCCCATTTTCACACCAGTAAAATGCTGGGGCAGTGCCTTGATAAAGACCACGGTCAGTTCCTTCCCACTCCTACCTTTTCCTATCCCATCGACACCATGAGACCTGTCAGTGTCGGTGCGACGTAAAGCAACTTGTAAAAATAAATAAATAAATAAATAAATAAATAAATAAATAAATAAATAAATAAATAAATAAATAAATAAATAAATAAATAAATAAATCATCATATGTTGAACTAGTATGCATAGAGAAATTCACTATTGTGGTGGGCATTAGACTGGTGTCTCTCTTGACAGCAATAATACGTTCTCTATGATGATTGTAGCAGCTCACCCGCTGCCAAATTTTCTTATTCATTATTAAACCTAATCCTGCATGTCCTTGTTTGATTTTGTGTCGGTAGTACTGGAGTCTTCTTCTTCTCTTCTTAATCTGTTTTCCCTCCAGGGTCGGTTTTTCCCTCGGACTCAGCGAGGGAGTACTGTAGTTACTTCACCAAAAGTTCTGTTCTTCCTGCCAACGTACTTCACTTATACCAACTACATCTAACATCATCAATCTACATCTATCCACTTCCCTTTTCGTGTTTTCTTACGAACCCCAACGATAAAAGCCTCTAACTTTCCACGCTCCAACTCGCAGAATGTCAGTATTCATGTTCCTGATGACTGCCCCCTCTCGTGTAGTCCTCTGCCGGAGATTTGAATGGGGAAATATCTTACCTCGGCAGATGAGTATCTGATATGGTTGCAACTACCACTCGGCTATCTGATACAATGGGACGAACAAACCATCCCTCTGTGGCCTTTTTTCTAGAAATGATTGTGACTCTAGATTTTTCGTTGTATGTGAAAGTGTCAAGATGACGTTTCGGAACATTCTAGTGCAAATAAAAGCGTGAGGAAGAATACACTGTGTATTTGGTTGTTTGTCCAACCCTTGTCCCGTTTTTCTGCGGGGTCGGGTGTGTGATGAGATGAATCTGTCATGGCGGATTTTTATGACCGAATGCCCTTCCTGGCGTCAACCTCATCAGAGGAGTTAATGAGATGAAATTAATGATGCGATACGTCATAGTAGGAAGGGAGCGGGTGAAACCAGGTGCCGGCACATAGTCTACTCCTGTCGAATAGCATTAAGGGGTCTGTTCAAGGCGAATCACCATCAACATATGCCCTCGCCCCATATGAGCACTGCGGAGAGGTTTGGAATTTAATCTCGGCTTTTGGCACGCTATCTAGTGATTAGAAATTGTATACCACCACCTCCCCTCCCCTGCCTGCCAACAGTCTGATGGTGAAAAATTTTCGGACCAACGGGACTCGAACCGATTAATAACCGTGTCAGACCGTTTAGACTTCAACGCCTTAACGATCAGCGCCACCAGGCGGGCTTGTACTTGGCTACATTTCAGCATTTTCTACAGTGATTATTATTCTAAGTGAGATGAAGTGTATATCACCACATTATTTTCGAGAAAAGGCGAAGTTATTGAGTGTGGTGTGACAGATTAAGAACTTGAGATTTTACTATACGTGTTCACTATCACCAACCCCGGATCAGCAGTGAGACGAAATGGGTGTTCCAGATCAACGTTGTGTTGGCTGTGTAAAAACGATGGAGCAGGAGCAGAGTAATCATTCATGCCATAGATGATTCCAGAGCACCCACCATGAAGTACGCAATTTGGAAGCAACTATCGTATGGAATGACTATGTCATCAGAAATATAATCAAGCAATTTATATATATTTTATATGTATAGACATAGTGACGTGTTTCCTTCTAACACAACTCAAAATCCGGCACAAGTTTAATGTCGAATTTATCATAGGTATGTGTAATGATGTAAACATTTGACTATTCGGGTTTATTCCAGAACAAACTGTGTTAACGGAAAGAAGGATAAAGTACAGTATTATTGGTGTAATTATTTTACTTGACACGGATATTTCAATGATAACAATTATGCTTCAAATGAACTTTCGCCTAGAAGAACACATTCATCCCAAATGTGCAATGTTGGTTCATTAATAACCGGCGTAATTGCCTGACTGTTGAATGCAGGCATCCAAACGTGTATGCATTTTGTCATAGAGGTGCCGGATGTCAGCTTGTGGGATGGATTTCCATGCCTGTTGCATTTAGTGGGTGAATACAGGAACGGTTAATGCCGGTTGTGGATGACGCTGGAGTTGTCTTCCAATTATGTCACATACGTGCTCGATTTGGGACAGATCGGGGATCGAACAGGCCGAGGCAACACACACACTGTGGAGCACGTGGGTTACAACAGCGGCATGGGCGCGTGCATTATCCTGTTGGAAAACACGCTCGGGAACGCTGTTCATGAATGGCAGCACAACAGCTCGAACCACCAGACGGACATACACATCTGCAGTCAGGGTCGTGGGATAACCACGGGAGTGCTCCTGCTGTCATAAGAAAGTGCTCCCCGGACCAGAACTCCCGGTGAAGGTCCAGTGCATCGACGCCGCAGACAGGTGGAATGCAGGCGCTCACCTGGCCTCCTAACCAACACACGGCCATCACTGGCACCAAGGCAGAACCGGCTTTCATCGGAAAACACAACGGACCTCCACTCCATCATCCAATGAGCTCTCGCTTGACACCACTTAAAGCAGACCACTCACGAGCCGACTTGTTGACAGACAGCGGTGGTTTGGGGTAAGTGGAATGCACGCCGCAGGGCGTCTAGCTCGGCGCTGTCCTTCAAGTAACCGATTTTTAACAGTTCGTTACGTCACTGTAGTGCCAACTGCCGCTGGAAGTGCTGCTGAAGACACAGTCTGCTGCGCCACAGCCATACGCCGCATGTGGCGGTCCTCCCTCTCAGTGGTGCCACGGGGACGTCCGGAGCCCGGTATTCTTGCGAGCGTACCTTCTCTTGACCACTGCTGTCAGCACACATGCACAGTGGAGACATTCCTGCCAAGTCGTTCTGCAATAGCGGGTAAAGAAAATCCACCTTCACCTAGCGCTGTTATACGGCCTCGTTCAATCGCAGTGAGCTGTTGATATTTAGGTTCGTTAATATAGCACAGCCCCTTCTTGGTGTTTGGATGTTTTTTCCGCCAGTGTATCAGGATTTAATCTGAACCGAGCTCGACAGCTGTAGTCGCTTAGGGCTGGTTTACACGGGTAGAGTAGCGAGGCGAGTAGAGTGGATAGTAGAGCTACTAGCATCGTGTAAACGACTGGGATAGTAGCAACTAGAGTAGCTAGTACGCAGTAGAGTAGAGTGGGTAACTCTACCCCTATCCTACCCCCTCCACCGGAACCGAGCTCCGAGAGTTGGCGGAGAAGGCCGAGGACGCTCGATTTTTTAGTTGGCGCGTCATTCGCCTATTTCCATGTGTGTACTCGCTTAATTAAGACATATCTGTGTCGGCGCGACGTAAAGAAATTTATTTTAAAAAGTTGATTTAAATGATGATTTTATTTTTGTCTGCGTTACTGCAAGAAGAATGAATTTACTGAATTAGCCAAAGAAATATATAATTTCAGGTACAGTAGGTAATTCGCATATATATATATATATATTTTTGCTAGTTGCTTTACGTCGCACCGACACAGATAGGTTTTATGGCGACGATGGGACAAGGAAGGGCTAGGAGTGGGTAGGAAGTGGCCGTGGCCTTAATTAAGGTACAGCCCCAGCATTTGCCTGGTGTGAAAATGGGAAACCACGGAAAACCATTTTCAGGACTGCCGACAGTGGGGTTCGAACCTACTATCTCCCGAATACTGGATACTGGCCGCATTTAAGCGACTGCAGCTATCGAGCTCGGTATTCGCATAATTTAAGGTAAATGCTATTTTGTTAAATATTACAATCGCACAGTTTGTCAAACTTCCCAGTAGATGAATTTATTATTGGTGAGGACAGAATGATCTCATCAGCTACAGTGGCTCAAAAAAGTATTGGTCTGTCCATAGCCGTGGTAAGAACGGAAGTGTATGGTACAAATAATGGTGCATATAATGGAATTGTACATATGCAGATATGTAAGACAGTCAAGTACATTAGTAGGTTGAATATAGAGCCAAGGAGATTCACGCTGTTTGCAAAAGGACCAGTAATACAATGGCGTGGGTCATTACACGCCAAACAAGTACACAATATCATCATGATATCGTGCTGTCTGCTGCATCTGACTCATTGTGTCTGCGCTGACACGACGGAAGGTAATATTCAGCACTGTTTCCGTGTTCAGCTAACAATGGGAAGGAAAATGAAAGAAACAAACCTGGAAGAAAGGAGGATTGTAGTGCGACTATTTCAGGAAGGTCAATCTTTCAAGGCCATAAGTGAAATTATTGGAAGAGCTGTTACAACTGTTAAAAATATTGTGTACAGGTACAAACGAACAAAGACATTAGAAAATAGGCAAAGAAGCGGCCGTCCCTCAAAGGTAACAGTACAAGACAAACGGCACATTGTGCGTAAAAGGTAAGGGTTATTCTGCCCGAAGGCAGGTCCGAACCTCCGCAGAGGTGTTCCTGAGCCGGAGTTTACGTGCGGTAGGGTGGCCAGTTCCTTTCCGCTCCTCCATTCCCTTACCCCGCACCAACAGCGCGTGGTAACCCATTCAACTCCTGACCACGCCCAATGTTGCTTAACTTCGGAGATCTCACGAGATCCGGTGTTTCAACACGGCTATGGCCGTTGGCATTGTGCGTAAAGTGGCCCAAAATCCTCAGGAAAGTGCGCCGAAGATAGCAGCTGCGTTACAACAAGTTGTAGGAGTGCAAGTGTCATCTGAAACCATCTGAAATGTGCTACGCTAAAGAGGATATGCGGGCAGAAGAGCCCTTAGAAAGCCGTACATCAGTAAGGCTAACAGAAAGAAGAGACTTGCGTACGCTAAAGATCACAGAAATGACAGCTGTGAGGATTGGAAGACAGTCGTTTTTACTGATGAGAGTAAATTTACCCTCTTCAGGTTAGACAGACGAGTGACTGTGTGGAGGAAGACGAATTCTGAACTTGAAGAGAAGAACGTGACAGCTACTGTGAAACATGGAGGTGGTTCCCTGATGGTGTGGGGTTGCATGAATGCGAATGGTGTAGGAGAATTAGCCTTTATTGAAGGGGCTATGGATCACAAAACATACATTAACATCCTCAGGACACATCTTCCATCATGTGTACAAAAAATAGGAATCTCAGCAAAGTATACGTTTACGCAAGATAACGACCCCATACACACAGCCCTGAATACGAAGCTATGGCTGTTATATAATACACCGCGTTGGATAGAAACTTCACCACAATCTCCCGTTATCAACCCCATCGAGAATTTGTGGCACTATTTGAAGCAAAACCTGAGAAAGCATGCAATATCAAACAAAGCTGTCCTGAAGTAAGCCTTACTCACCGAATGGAATAACATACCACAGAAAACTACGGAAACCTTGGTACGTTCGATGCCAAATAGGTTAGCTGAGATTTTCAAGACGAAAGGAGGACCTACCAAGTTTTTTTTTTTTTTTTTTTTTGCCAGTTGCTTTACGTCTCACCGACTCAGATAGGTCTTATGGCGACGATGGGACAGGAAATGGCTAGGAGTGGGAAGGAATCGGCCGTGGCCTTAATTAAGGTACAGCCCCAGCATTTGCCTGGTGTGAAAATGGGAAACCACGGAAAACCATTTTCAGGGCTGCCGATAGTGGGGTTCGAACCTACTATCTCCCGAATACTGGACACTGGCCGCAATTAAGCGACTGCGGCTATCGAGCTCGGTGACCTACCAAGTACTGACACGTTCAAGAAAGATCAAGAAATTGTATTACGTTAATTCAGACCAATACTTTTTTGGTGGCAAGTGAAAATGATTGTTTTAAGTTATGGCTTTTTAGTTATATGGACATGGAAGAATTATGTTTTTCTTACAATGTACACGTTACACAAGATGATAAATAACCAGGGATTCTAGTATATGTCAATTTTTATCATCATTCCCTTAGATTCCTCGTCCTCATATGTAGCATATCTCGACAGACCAATACTTTTTTGAGCCGCTGTATATTATAACAAGTCAGTATTTAACTGAGTTTTTATTAGATCTGAGGAGATGCAAATTTAGTACTCTTTGACGCCGAAAATTCCGATCGCATTAAAGAAATGATACGGCTTATTCTGTGATATTATTGATATTCACTGGTATTTAATAAAAATTGTGAAATATAGATGTGAATTTAAAAGTAATTACCTCATCCATTTGTTAGTGAAATTATTAAAAGTGGAGGAATAAGTGAACATGTAGTAGTGTGTACCATCTTATGGTGTCAAGGTTACGAATTATTGATCGCCAAGTTGATGACAGGTGTGACGGGACGGTCACGTGGTCAAGAATAATGGACGTTGTTTTTTTTTGTTTTGTTTCGTAACCCTAGGCCACAAAGAACAGTGTGGTGTATTTACCTTGAAAGTTTCAAGGTATTTAATATTTCTTAGCCCACGAAAGATACATGTACTCTTTCCCATGTTATTCATTACTGGATTCCAACGTAGTCGAAGAAATAATAATTAGTAACCTGACACTCCCATGTGACATTCTCCCTACCTTTTCCGCGATGTATCACGCCAGTGCTCAGCAAAGTATGGTAAAAGAAAGATATCACTAAGTATAGAATAGTGCGACGTGGTAATAGAGGACAAATTTGAATAGAGGTGATTATCACTACAGGAATGGATGATTCTAATGTTATTTAACACTGACTTGTAGTACAACTATCATCATCATCATCATCATCATCATCATCATCATCTGTTTACCCTCCAGGTTCGGTTTTTTTCCCTCGGACTTAGCGAGGGATCCCACCTCTACCGCCTCAAGGGCAGTGTCCTGGAGCTTCAGACTCTTGGTCGGTGGATACAACTGGGGAGTATGACCAGTACCTCGCCCAGGCGCCCTCACCTGCTATGCTGAACAGGGGCCTTGTGGAGGGATGGGAAGAGTGGAAGGGATAGGCAAGGAAGAGGGAAGGAAGCGGCCGTGGCCTTAAGTTAGGTACCATCCCGGCATTCGCCTGGAGGAGAAGTGGGAAACCACGGAAAACCACTTCCAGGATGGCTGAGGTGGGAATCGAACCCACCTCTACTCAGTTGACCTCCCGAAGCTGAGTGGACCCCGTTCCAGCCCTCGTACCACTTTTCAAATTTCGTGGCAGAGCCGGGAATCGAACCCGGGCCTCCGGGGGTGGCAGCTAATCACGCTAACCACTACACCGCAGAGGCGGACAGTACAACTATCATGTAATTACTCAATTAATTTATTTGTTTGAATAAATTGTAAGAATTTTGCTTTAATTCGTCTTTTCGCTCTGTTATTGTGACAGCCTTTTCCACGATCCGAATTCTTTCAAACCCAGCGCGACCCTGTAGCTTACTCATGCTTACCCGACCCTAATCCTTTAAGGCACAATACATACACACAACATGCAGGATCTCTGTTATGAACCGAGATCATCCCGCGGCGGTTTTACTCTCGGACCTAAGCAGCTGTACGGGATGCGCGCGTATAGTTCTTGACCTTGTAAAGAGCGTGCACGTGTTCGACCTATACTACTACTACTAAACGTTTTCATTCCTCCCCTGAAGGGGGAGGCGGGCCTCTTAGACGGTGACGCCGTTTCTCAGGCCGGGAGATTTGTTACGGTGAAGGAGATGTGCGGTGAAGGTGAGGGGGTGGGCGGCCGTGGCCTATATTAGAACTGTCCCGGCATTCGCCTCAGCAGGAGAAAGGAAAACCACGGAAAACCACTCTCAGGACAGTCGACGGGTGGGACCAGGCGTGAAGTCCGGCACTGTGCCCCAGGCCCGTCTCCCAAATGCAGAGGCGTAGAGCCACGGCAGAGCCGTGGCCAACTTTCCTCTGCTCGGTTGGCCGGTCAGAGAACAGAGCATATTGGACAACAACCCACTCTGCATCTACCGACCGTTCGACCTATCAATCATCAGAAGCCAGTCTGAACCTCAACTTGTAACATGGTGAGACAGTTATCATTATAACACCGTATTTTCGTATGTAAAAGTTATTTTAAGTACTGTACGAGTCGGCTCGACGGGTACGCGATGCATTTTTTCAGCAATTTCCTGGTGAAATGCCACCTTCACGAGCACAGATTCACGGACATAGCCCTAGTGTAGGCACTCCACTCACTCCGCTTGCTGTACACGGAAGCTCCGCGGCCGGTGATGCTCTTTTATTTTTAGTTCACCGGATTGCCGATAGAAGCGTCCTTTACGATCTGCCAGCGATCTCCGAATTGTTGCCAACGGTTAAGGAAATGTCCAGCGGACTGTTGCGCCGCGGCGATAGTTAAGAGCCTTTCGAAGGGAGTGTGGCCCCCGAAGGGGGCCACTGTTCTCATAACAGAGCTTGGCCTGGATTTGGAAAGATAGGTTACAGCTACTAAATTACATATTTTTCTTGGTGTGTTTCTTGCTGCGTTTTTATTCTGCGCGGGTTGGTAACGGAACCAGCGAGTTACGAATTATGGGAATGACATCATGTCAGCCAATGGCAGTGCTCGTAGCTGGCCGGCTAATGGTCGATGGCGCGTGAAAACTTTCGTTCTGTTATAAAAGTAAACATACATTTTTGGGCGGGTTGGTGGGTCGCTGGCATTGGTAATGAACACATCTCTCTTCTAAAAGGATTTTAAGGTACAATTCATATATATTTCTTCGCGAGGTTGTGCATTATATACCGGAGTGCCCAGGGTAGGGCGCTACCGATTCACGTAATTGTGAATACATTTGAATCTACTGGCTCAGTGCCCAATTAAAACACGTGCGCACACGAAGAGTTTTAACAGAGGGGAAGCTAGATGATATTGGTGCGAATCTTGGACGGTCACCGAAAAAAAATCACAAACAAAATTAGCAAAAACAAATAGGTGTTTCAGTTTCTTTTGCACACAGAGCTACTATGCTGTTACACATCAAACCATACAGGTTCACACAGGCCCTGCTGATCCAGCCACAAGAGTGAGATATTATGAGTGGTATCGTACATCATTGAATACGACCTACAGCTTGTGTCCTTTTCGGATGGGGCCTGATTTCACCTTAAATGTCGTGTGAACAGTCATTATTCTCGCTATTCGTGTGCAGAAGATCTTAACGGTGTACATAAAGTCTCTCATTATGATAGTCAACCCATTATTTAGAGGCCCTGGAGACCAGGAAATCATCTTATATTATTTTCCATGCATCGTCTATGGAGAGCGCCATTTTGAACTTTGGGAAACGCTGGATTTCTGTGTGTTCATGGTCTTGACACGTGGAGACGATTATTCTACGTTATCACGGAAAGGACATTTTCGAAACCCATGGCGGAGTGGTATGAACGTAATTAGCTAATTTTCTGGTCTTAAACATGTCCAGCGGAAGAATTGGAGGTCTAATTCACGATCTACGGATGTTTCCTTTTATTATAAGTGCCATCTCAACAATTAGGTTCCAGGAGGAGACGGAATGCAATTTTTGTAAGATATCACGTCATCAAAATTGGCGGGAAGGTAAGCTTCCATGTCACAAGAGCAGCCGCTAGCCGAGCTTCACTCAGAATTTGAAGAGTGAGCACGTCAAATCATAAGAGCTCCGAGAAGAGCCTGAGTCACCTAGGGTGAACATTGCGTGGACTTGGACTGTGGGACGTGTTGTTCCCAAGTCAAGACACAAAGTCAGTTGTAAATGTTGTCTTTAATATTATTTTTCAAAGTAATAGTTGAGAGGAAAACATTTTATACTGCTCTGGCAGTGGTCATCGATATTTAAACAAATTAGACAGCAACAAGGAGGTCTACAATTTAGCGAGGTTTTGCAGCGCTAAAATTCCTCTACTGTACTATAATGACGGTGTCGTCATTTGCCTGTCTTTTAATAAACTATACCGAGCTCGATAGCTGCAGTTGCTTAAGTACGGCCAGCATCCAGTATTCCGGAAAGAGTGGGATCGAATCCCACTGTCAGCTGCCCTGAAGATGGATTTCCGCGGTTTCCCATTTTCTCACCAGGAAAATGGTGCGACTGTATGTTAGTTAAGGCCACGGCCACTTCCTTCCAACTCTTATCCCCTTCCTATCCCATCGTCGCCATAATTTTTTTCAAGCTGCTTTACGTCGCACCGACACAGATAGGTCTTATGGCGACGATGGATAGGAAAGGACTAGGAATGGGAAGGAAGCGTCCTAGGCCTTAATTAAGGTACAGCCCCAGCAGTTGCCTGTGTTGAAAATGGGAAACCACGGAAAACCATCTTCAGGGCTGCCGACAGTGGGGTTCGAACCCACTATCTTCCGAATACTGGATATTGGGCGCACTTAAGCCACTGCAGCTATCGAGCCCTCGTCGTCATAAGACCTACCTGTGTCGGTGCGACGTAAAGCAACTTGTAAAATATAAACTATAGTACGCTGAGCCAAGGTACTGAAGAGGTCACAGCTAATCATTACTTCGCGTGTGCGTGCGTTAATTAGACACTCCGTTTCGTGTGCGGTTGTCGTGTGAAGAAGATGATTTGAGGGTATATATTTTTATATGTTCTATTTTCGATTCTTAAGTGTAAGCAAAATATTGAAAAAAAAAAGGATCGGCCAGAATGCCACATTTATTGATGGAGGTTTCCCTAAAGGATGTTTGTAAATGAAAGATGGCTTACTAAACCCAATGAGAAGCCGGTGAGCTAAAAATGGGTGCTGGGACCAGCTAACAATCAAGTTTGTGTATGATGCATTATTTTGTTGCGTACGGGCGGATTGTGCCTTGCTTATTTTCGTATGTGGAAGTTACAAATGTTTGATAATTTATTTTTGGATTGAAACGACTCATGGGGAATTTTGCGATGTGTGCACGTGTAAAAGAAGTACCTCTGGGTTATGTAGAATTTCGTAATATATTTTTTTTCCAATGGGGAATGTTAAATTTAGTTATTGCCCGAGAAATTCGTTTAAACGACGTAGAGAGTATGCTTACGGTTGAATTGTGAATTTTAGTGCGTGTTTCAATGAATTCTTGCGCTAAGGTATTGTAAACATGTTATTTTGAGTTTTTTCTTGTCCATAAAAGTATAGCCAGTCGTTCACGGGAGTCTGTTAAATTTTGGTCATCTTTTATTCTGAAGGTTAATAATAATATTAATAATGTTAAAAGTAATGTTAATGTGATGCGACGAGGTGAATGTCCATGTGATGAATTTTATTATTTTTGGAAATGATCATTTTTGAAATTCTTGTCAAGTAGTGGTGTTATGGTGAGGGATCTCTCGAGTGCTAATTGGAGGTGTCGCGTGTGCTCATAGAGTGTCACAGTTTCAATGAGAGATCCTTGCGGGTATTTTAAATTTGTTGTTTACTGTACATATTGTATTTAAAGAAGCGATGTTTCGTCCATGGGGTTGTGAGACCATGAGTCGCAAAGTGTGAGATGTATTCCTGGCAGGTAGTCCAGATGTAATGTATTTTTGGTCGGAAATCCAGATGTAATGTAACTGATACCGGGTATGCGGTGTAAAAATCCCAAGGAAGAGGCAGTAGGAGAGGGGGTTTGAATTGTGGGTACCCTGGGTTAGTTCCATGCGAAACTGTAGGAGAGGATTCACTTATAAACTCCAGTAGCTTAGGTAACTGATACACACATGATGTGTTCAACCAGTCTCATTAGGCTTAAGTTTATTAGTGTGGGATAGACCGAGGAACCTAGCTTTTGATAATATTAGGTAGAAAAGTTGGGATAGATTTTGTCACGGGCTGACGAGACAGCCAGTTTCGAGGTAGACGAACTCTTTCTCGAGAATAAACAGATGGTTTTTTTTCACGCAAGGAAGGGCCGGTCTCTTCAGAATGTCTAAGGCGGGTTGTGACAGCAATTAGATGTTGAATTTATATTATGGGAGATTGTTTTCATTCTCATTTGCATTTCCCAGGCAAAATTTTGAGTGAAGTCATTAGTAAGTCACGTTGTCAGGGACGTAATAGTTTATCTTTCGAGTTTGCTAGTTTAGCACTCAGCGGTTGCATGCCCAGAGTGCATATGTTGTCCTTCAATCGAAGTTGAGATTAGATAGTAATATTTGATGTGACGTTCTTTCTTTTCTGTAAAGTACTTTGTTGTAGATAGGCCATGTACGGTTATCGATGATTTGTGACGATGGTTAATGGTTGAAAGAATGGATAGTGTTCTTGAGAGAGGTATGTAATATATAGGACTAGCGACGTGATGCAGCCAACCAACTCCCCCTAACTGAGAGCGAGTTTGCTAGTTAGCATATGGGATGAGCACCATATAGAATTCCATAGAATAGTGTAGTAACCGGCCATTTAGCCCAAGGGACGTTATCGAGTGTTTATTCAGATTTATGTTAGTGAAGTTGTACTTTGCATTCGTGCATTCGTTGAATGGGACGGATACAACATCTGCAACGCCAGCGTTCGTTGTTTTAAGATGTTTGTTCTGGCTATTGATTGGCTGGAGCAGAAACGTTCCCAGACTTTGATTTGGTAAGGAGTATCTCCAATTGCTCTCCTGTGGACTTTTGGTCACTGGTTGACTGAAGTTCACTTGTGGCTAGTTTTTCAGGCTCTTCTCTCACGTCAGTCAAAAGTATATCTTTTTCTTTTCCTTAATTTTAACTTTGTATTTCTACCTTTTGGTTGCATATTTCAATAGGATCTCAGGATCACTGCCAGTCCTAGCCTCAAATAGAACTGAGGTGTCTGCTACTTCCTTGGCGCATAGTGGGATCTACTTGCCTTGGATGATGCTAGTACTATTTTGATTTTCAGGGATGTATTGAGATTGCGTCAATCAATCAATCAATCAATCAATCAATCAATCAATCAATCAATCAATCAATCAATCAATCAATCAATCAATCAATCAATCAATCAATCAATCAATCAATCAATCAATCAATCAATCAATCAATCAATCAATCAATCAATCAATCAATCAATCAATCAATCAATCAATCAATCAATCACCTGCATTTAGGGCTGTCGCCAAGGTGGCAGATGCCATATCAGTTGTTTACCTATCCTTTACTTAACTGTTATCAAGGAACTTGGAAATTTATCTTTCCCTGATAAGTTATTCTAATCCCTTATTACTATTTGTTCCAATTTTTCCTCCTGAACTCCAATTTTATCTTCATTTTATGGTCTTCCCTACTTTTAAAAGCTCCGCCCAAGTTTATTCGCCTACTAATACCATTCCATGCTTCATTTCAGTGTCTCCCATATTGATAGTATCCCCTTTCTAGTAAATTTCCTCACTTGTATTAATCTGGAGGGTTTTACGTGCGTTTCCTGTTTTGGTACACACTTTTCTTTCGTCCTTATCTGGAAGTCTGTTAAGACGGATAAGTGTTTCGTAACTGCACATTAATTTTCTGTCTTACTAAGCTGAAGAAACCTAGGCCAATCGTGCTTTTCTCATTGGTACTACGTGTGTGTAATGATTTTCAATATTCACTATCCTGAGACCCGAGTCTACCAAAACGTCGGCCACACATACTATTTTGATGTCGTTCTTGTGTAATTAATATCCCCTGCTGGAATTAGAGTATTATCTACGTCGAGTATTTTTAATCATGCATTCTGGGTCGGTATTTGGGTTGAAGTAGGCAATGGTTGTTACCATCAGTACGTTGTGGGTTTTGATTTTACCTTCAGAGGTTGAAAATACGGTTTGTTGAACCCTCTTTCGGGCCACCCTCTCTCCCGTTATTCAGCAAGGGAGTGTGCATCTTAGAAACTTTCTCTTTTACTTCCTCAGTAAGGAAGGTTTCCTCCGGTATCATCGTGTCATATCCTCTTTATTATTATTATTATTATTATTATTATTATTATTATTATTATTATTATTATTATTATTATTATTATTATTATTATTATTACATATAATTCGCTGGGGCCATCAAGGACCACGTTAAGTCTTGTTGCATTTGACACTGAACTTGGCCTTCTTTAGAGCCCAAATTTCCCTCATTCTTTGTGAGTGGGCCAGCTTATGCTCCTCTGTCCAAGGGGCACCGTGTCTTCTCTTCGGTTGCTCGTCTCGGTTTAGCCCGTTCGTCAATATTTTCTTGCGGAAGATATCTCTGTTAAGGGCATCTTCAGCTGAGATATGTAGCATTTGCAGGTCTTCTTTGGTATTTCTAAACCTGGGAATTGTGGTTTTGGGGTTTGAATCAAAAAAGTGAAAGATTTCTTTAGTTAACTTTCTTCCGTCCATTCTTTTCAGATGACCGTAAAATCGTGCCCGTCTTTTTCTGATTGTGTCGGTAATTTTCTCTATTTTGCTGTAGACTTCCTTGTTGGATCTTTTTTGATGGATTCCATTTCTGTACTTTGATCCCAAGATTCCTCTCACAATTTTGCGTTCTCTTTTCTCCAGTTTTTCAAGGAGTCCTTTGTTGGCATTTAGATACAGGGTTTCGGCTGCATATAGAACTACTGGCTTCAGAACTGTTTCATAGTGACGTATCTTGGTGTTTTGGGAAAGGCATTTTTTGTTGTAGATTGTGCGGTATGTTTGGTAGTCTATTTCCAGTTTGCGTACTCGCTCCTGAAGTGCTTCTTTGTCCAGTCCATTTTTCATGATGATCTCACCCAGGTATTTGAATTTGTCTACTCGGGTGATGTCCCCGTATTTTGTATGGAGTTTTGGTGGAGCCTCTTTGATGTTAGTCACTACTTCTGTTTTCTCAAACGATATCTGCAAACCAGTTTGTTCGGCAATTTCCTTTAAAATTTCAACTTGAGCTCTAGCGGTTCCTATGTCGTTTGAGAGAACAGCAATATCATCGGCAAATGCTAAGCAGTCTGTTGCGATCCCCTTGGATTTGGTTCCTATTCTCAATAGACTTTAGTTGGTTTCCTGTAATCTCACCCGCCATGTTCTGATGATCTTTTCAAGAACACAGTTGAAGAGTATCGGGGATAGCCCATCACCTTGTCGGACTCCTGTTTTGATTTCAAAGGAATGCGAGAGACATCCGTGGAACTTCACCTTGGATTTTGTATCGGTCAGGGTGGCTCTAATTAATGCCAGCAGTTTCAAATCAACTCCAAATTCATTTAAGATGTTTAGCAGGAATTATTATTATTATTATTATTATTATTATTATTATTATTATTATTATTATTTTAAATTGTCTTTCCGTCACACCAACACAGATAAGTCTTATGGCGACGATGGGATAGGAAAAGGCTATGAGTGGGTAGGAAGTGGCCGGGGCCTTAATTAAGGTACAGCCCCAGCATTTGCCTGGTGTGAAAATGGGAAACCACGGAGAACGATCTTAAGGGCTGCTGGCAGTGGGATTCAAACCCACCAACTACCTCTTATTATGACGCTCGTCTCCATGGCGAGAACAGTTTTCAGGCCGCCTTCATTCCACAACAACGTTCATACCATCGCCTGATTTGAACATTAGTCAATGTAACGCACTTTCAAATAGACTGAGAAACTAACGATCAAAGCAGGGCTCCCAAGTTCTTCGTTCTACGAAAAAAATTATTACGTCACCTGTACCCTTTTAGGATACAAGTTGAAATTGTTCAAACCTCCCAGTGATGTACAGTACAAGGGACGTATATTCGGAAGGACTTGTTTTATTTCGTGTTTGGAGTTGCTCATAGTTCACCCTGCTTATGCATCCATCATTATTAAGGTGACTCCTAATATCTGTTTCCGTCGTTGAGTAAATTTATGTCACGTTCACCCAGTCCGGTTCCATGGCTAAATTGTTAGCGTGCTGGCCTTTGGTCACAGGGGTCCCGGGTTCGATTCCCGGCAGGGTCGGGAATTTTAACCATCATTGGTTAATTTCTCCGGCACGGGGACTGGGTGTATGTGTCGTCTTCATCATCATTTCATCCTCATCACGACGCGCAGGTCGCCTACGGGGGTCAAATCAAAAGACTTGTACCTGGCGAGCCGAACATGTCCTCGGACACTTCCGGCAATAAAAGCCATACATTTCATTTCATTTTTATGTTCACCCACATTGATCCATCTCCAACTTCGAGAACTCCGTTCTCCTAATCGTTTGTACCCATCTGGTTCTTCTACCGGTGTTGTCTTTGAGGTGCTGTGCTCCATGTCTCATTGAGCTGTTGTAGATCTATTCTTTGGATCATCTGTTCTACGAACCCTTGACACTTCTCTCCTCTATCTTTATCCTCCTAGTCCAATTTTACAGGTATGTCAGGCTGGTTAGTTTTCATATGATGCTGTCTCGGGATCGTTGTTTTAACTCAGATCGTTCATTGTTATTTTTTGTGGTACGTTAGTATCTTCCTTAGGATTCTCTTGAAAAGTATCTGTCCTTTCGTTCGTTTACTTCTCGGCTTCCCTCGATTCATTTTGCTGACTGTCGTCCACAGAGTGCTTTGCAAAGTTGCCTTCTATCTCTCATTTAATGGCGTCTTTGATTACTTCTTCCAATATTATTTCAATTTCTCTGTTAAGAATTCCTAAAGAAAGTTGGTTTTATTATGGAATCCTTCAATAAGTATTGTGCGGGTTCGAGAAAACTGACTCACAATAATCGTAGAGCCACTGATGCTTACCGTTTCTCCGTCCGAGTGTTTCGAATTCTCCTTGGGCTAGCTTAGTCCATTATTTGTGTGTCTACGTCTTAGAGCGATTACACTCGACCGAGTTCTCCTCAGAGGTAATTCGGCTGCAGCAAGCCGGACAGGAGCATTCGTTTCAGTTTTACACAGGAACACTTTAGTTCACTCTGTGCAGAAGAAGTCTTCCTACCTGCCACCAGGTACTCGTATTTCCCAAATGAAGGAAACGATAATACGAGAGAACCAGTTGTATGGCGCTTCTCTGCCTCGGCTTAAACTTCTGTCGTGGTTTCCTAAGGTGACATCCTAGTTCAACTTACATTTCACGCTTATCCTCTTTCTTCTAGTTATTTCTGGTCTTTTGGCCTTTTCCACGACATATTGTGGTCGGCACTTGGTGACGATTTGGGTAAGGTTTTCGACCTGATGTCTTTCATAACGTCAATCATGTTTGCAGGTATGAATTCACTATTTTGTGGTTCTATGGTGTTTATTAATGTTGTGTGTTGTATGTCGATACAGATAAGTGTATTAAGACCATTAAGACGAATACAATCACGAACACCCAGTCACCAAGCCACAGAAATTAACAATTCGCAGTTTGGGATCCGCTGGACAGAAGAACAGTTGCGTTAACCATTCGGGCAAGGAGCCGGACTTAATTTTGCACTAATTGTGTATAATAACTTATAAATAACGTAAAGTAATGCGCGCCCATAAGAACTGCGGAAAAGTAGAATACGTCTTTTGGTCATTCTGTGACCCGTTGTCAATTTAAATTTTAAAATATTATTCAAATAAGGACAATAATGTCTGATTTGAGAAATCTAACCTTTAGCGTTTAAATTCTCAGTACTAATTTTGATTGAACTAAATTCGATCACAAAAGTCTGGCTATAACGTTACGAAACATTACTTTATTTCGGCATCACCCTGTGTTTATCGACGAGATCAAACAATTGTCATAGCAAAAAACAAGTGCCTCCTTTTTTGGATGATACAAAGTGGCATCCTATTTGTTGATTCAGTCATAGATTCAACTGATTCAGCTAATTACACGTCTGTTCTCCTGTTTCATTTCATCAGTGGCATTGATAATACTTGTGATATTGATGGACTTTCTATCATTCACAGTCGTTTGACCATATTTAAATTCTCAGCATCACTTCCGCACTTGGTGAGCAGAAATTTCTTTCTCTCCCTATACAGACACAGTCTTCTTGTGTATTTTGAAAAGATCCGTGTTTTTATTCTTCTTCTTTACCTGTTTACCCTCCAGGGTCGGTTTTTCCCTCGGACTGAACGATGGATCCCACCTCTATCACCTCAAGTGTAGTGTCCTGGAGCTTCAGACTCTGGGTCGGGGGATACAACTGGAGAGGATGACCAGTACCTCGCCCAGGCGGCCTCACCTGCTATGCTGAACAGGGGCCTTGCGGGTGATGGGAAGTGATAGATCCCGCAGAAAATAGATCACTACCTTGACCTCCTCCCGTAACCACTCGTTCAGCACATTGTCGTTTTGCAACTATCATTGTGCCTATGTTCTGGTTTACTGCCTTATGCACCTGCGCACAATACATTTGTGTGACTACAAACTATCTGACACGTAAGATCCATTGCTTTATTTCTGAGCAATGACAGGAAAACTTCGTGTTTTCACACCTTCGTAGGAATAGATTATTCTTCGTGAATCGTGCATAAATGTCGCTGCAAATCATCAGACTGTTGCCAACATGTAACGAACAGGTGTCACATTATAGGTACAATTTTCTAACGTTCATTTACCACTCTTGGGATCTATAGGAGGTTACAGACATCTTGGCGCCACTATCATACAAAGTAACGTGGAATGGATAAAAAATTGAAACACTATGCTATCGAGCAAGTGGCAGTGCGGTTTGGGTCACGTAGCTATCGGGTTGCATTCGGGAGATAGTGGGTTGGAACCACACTATCAACAATCCTGAAAATGGTTTTCCGTGGTTTTCCATTTTCACATCAGGCAAATACCGGGGCAGTACCTTAATTAAAGTCACGGTTGCTTCCTTTCCGCTCGTAACTCTTTCCTATCCCATCGTCACCATAAGACCTAATTGCGTCGGTGCGAAGTAAAGCAAATTGTAAAATATATATTCCACCTGTGATCATACTAGCTACAACATTCCCTTAATGCTGAACTATGAGCATAATATGTTGTGCTGAAGTGCTCATGCTATGGAAGGTGGTGAATTCAGGTGGTGAAACTAAAATTATATTGTTATTTATGTGGGGATGTAGGCACTTCCGTGTATGTGAGGTTTGCCCTTTCTCCATCTACCACCCTCAATTTTACATGTGGTACAATTTAAGGAAAAGAATAAATTGTTCTTTTGCTGTGGCTTTACGTCGCACCGACACACTTAGGTCTTATGTTGACGATGGGATTGGAAAGGCCCAAGGTAGATAGAGTAAGAGGTAGGGATCACGCGCAGGTCTCCCCACCACGCTTGGCCGTCGAAGACGTCAACGTGAACCCTCAGCGCCTTGTCTTCTGTATGAGGTAGGCTAATACACAGCTGTGAGCTATTTTGTTGTAGCCACAAGTTAGAGATAAGATAACTTCATTGATATTTTAACTTCACCTCAGAGAGGGCATTCCACTTCACTATTACAGTAGAGTAATAATATGAGATCAAATACAGTGTGAATCAAGCAGCGTTTCTGAAGTGTTTCGATCTGTATAAAGGGTTGTAACAATGCTAAGACTGTGATCGCAGTGGAATAGCCATTCCATATGTTCATGTTAACTATGATAACAATAACAAGGGGGCTATAATTGTTACAGACTCGAACATTAAAGCGTGATGATTACAAGAAATATGCCCGTTGTTACACCAATATTGGGAAATTATATACACTGTCAACAACACAAACAGCAAATGTTAGGAAACTGTCCACAACACCAACAATATAGTAAATGTTCCCCTCCAAGTGCCAGGAGCTGACAAATTCCTCGTTAACATTAGATAGGCTGTATAAATTAATTAAATTAAATTAATTCTTAGCACTGGTTTCATATACAACATAATAAATAGCCTTTCATAAAAAATAGGTATGTTATACACAAAGAATAATGCTGATATTTTTAAAAAAGAACATCAAACACACACTATAGCATCAGTGGAATTTGTTTGCTTTTCTTCTTTTTTTAAATCGGTATTGTATTAACTGAAACCCGGTCTCTTGAATGTCTTTCTTACTTTTGTTTAACACGTCCATTCGAATAAAAGAACGGCTTCTCACGAAGCAACTTGTAAACTCATAAATTTCGGGGAATTTCTTCTTCAGGATATCCGTAAGGTTTGTGATGATGTTAAAACCCTCTTTCAGTTCTTACCCATGGTAAAATTTGAACTCTCTTTCCATCTGCACCACAGTGGAGTACCATCTCTCTGTAGGCTGCATCAAACTGTCTCTAGACGTTTTTGAAATCTAATTTCCACCTTTTGTATGTTGACCTGTTTTCTGTTTCTGTATCGAGGTTCTTCTTCTTTACCCTAAAAGCTATACAGCCAGTGAAGTCTTTAAGCAGCTCATCACGATCCTTGGTTTCGCGACTGTCCTCGACCTGTTTTACTAGCTCTTCAAGGGCTTTAACGAACCCTTGCTCATCCTCCAGTAAAGAATATGATGTTGTGGGCTCAACGCTGGCTTTTTTTTTCTTCAAAAAATGATATTTATTCTTGGCGTCGACCTCTGTAGATCTTTTGCCACTACATTCACCATATGATAGGAAACTGCGGGTACGGTAAGTGTAATTGCGGAAGTGTAGAGTGTTGAATGTGAGGAAAGGAAGGTTAAGGACGACACAAACACCCAGTCCCCAGGCGAGGTATATTAATCATTTACAATTAAAAACCCTTGACCCGGCCGGGAATCGAACCCGGGGTCGCTGGGTGACAGGCGGACGCGTTGCCCCCCGATATCCATGGAGTTCATCAGTATCATGTAACATATTTGGACGTAATGTTTCATAATCTTCCGGAGAACAGTTGGAATTTCTTATCGCCTCGGAAGCATTGAGGCTGACAGCAATGATTTCACCTTTTGCGTCACAGCTGTCGGAAGAGGATGGTCATGAAGTCTCCCGAACCCTCGAAGCTGAGAAAGATATCTTTCGATAATGCCTTGATTACTTCTGTCACCATTTATTTAGGCCAGTGGCTTGAAGGAATACATGAAAGTGTATGTTTCGTTCCGTCGCGTGCCTGCTGTTTTGTGCAGCCTGCACTCGCATGACAAACCATACTGAAAAGTGTGCACTGTTACTGATTTTTACGTTTCATCACATAAAATAAACACACACGGCTTCTTATATACCACAGATATGTTACTATCGTGTACTATTAGCACCTACTGTAGCTTCTGCGTGCACAGCGATTCTTATTCGAACTACCTCCACCTCATTCAGGGCAGATTCAACGCGAGGGTCCTGCGTGACGTCACAGCTCTGCTTTACTACTGCGCACCTCTCCCGTGATCCCTACCTTGTATTCTACATACCTTGGGAATGGCCTAGGAGTTGGAAGGGAGCGGCAGTGGCCATAATTAAGGTACATCCCAGCATTTGCCTGGTGTGAAAATGAGAAAACCACGGAAAACCACTTTCAGAGCTGCCGATGGTGGGATTCTAATCCACTATCTCCCGGATGCAAGCTCACAACCGCGCAGCCCTAACCGCACGGCCAACTCACCCGGTAGGAAAATTAATAATAATAATAATAATAATAATAATAATAATAATAATAATAATAATAATAATAATAAAATAATTTAAAAACGGTTGAAACACAGAAAGGAAATATAACCAATTCGTTTAAATTTATATCTGCTTGAAATGATTAGATTCCATGCGCGTGTAACTCTTAAAGGTGGATAATGAATGATTTTGACCCAATTAAGGAAGTGTTCCTCGATCCTAATTCATTGCTAAACACGGTGAAACCTTGTACCTAATTTCAGCCTGCAAGATGCGGAAACAGCAAAATAAAGACCCATACTGTTTTGCGAAGACTTTCGAGTTACTGATATGATGACATATTTCTTTGTTCTAGGAAATTATGACAGAATTTCATTTCGTTATTTGCAGTTAATATTAGCAACAATGTATTTAGAGTTCTATATGCTTAATAAATGCGTTACTGCTTTTAATATGCATGTTTCAATTTGGATGACAACTGACCTGATGTTTTGTTGTATTAGAGTTTAATGGACTAAAAATGTGATGGTAATTCGAGTACATTGTATAAAATATTCATGCAGTTTTGAATTTGATTCCTGCATGACAATATTATGCTTTGTTTCTAGGCATTAAAGGGCAAACAATTCCCATAACATACATTTTATTTCAAACATTTCTTATTAAAGATTAATCTCATTTTCACAGTTAATATATTCATCAAATGAAATGCAAAATTATCGTATTACGAAATAACCACTAGCTACAGGATCATCAAATAAATATAAGGAAGATAAATATTTCACAGCACAGCCCTGACCAACATCGTCGAGTGTACAAGACGCAGAAGAAGAAAGCAGAGACTCATTCGAAGAACTCAAAACAGTGTCTGTATTTCTCCATAACTTCCATGTTTTCTGTAGGGAATAATTTGAAATAGTGGTTCAGGAAATGTCCACAACTCAATATACTGGCCTTTCACGAACACAGATTTTAGTGATCCTTTAAATCTAAAAGTTCGAGACCACTGTTGGATTGGCCAGTCATTCGAGCACAAGGAGGTATATGACTCGAAAAAATCAGTGATTCCTGGTTTTCTTCCATAGAAAGTGGTTTACCGATGGAGATGGTCACTAGAGAGATTGCTGTTACAGACAGGTGGGAATAATTCGAAATGATGAAATGAGAGCTGATAAGCCGAGAACTGACTCGCTGGTTAAAGCTGTGCCAAACCAACTTAAGAGGCGCAATTAAGTGAAACAAATGGAGGATAGATTACCTAGGACACTAATTATTCCACTATAATGGTTAACAGGAACGGATAGAGATTTATTAGACTTCGAGGAAGTAATGAATTCGAAGTTTGAGGTGTAGGAGTAGATGTGCGAATAAAATATTACGAAAGAGATTACTTCTTTAACCAAGACTTGTAGACCGAACGATGACAGGCATATTAATGTATTATAAAATGTTTGTAAGCAATGTCATGGCATTTCAGATGATCCTGTGTGAAGCGGGTAATTTTACAGGGTGGATAGTCTAATGGTGCAATGTATTTAGCAAGAATTTATTATTAGATGTAGTCACTCATTACTCGAGTTCATTGTAGCTGTTGGAAAATACACTGACTTAGCAAATGTCATGGGATAGTCATCTAATAGCGTGTGGGGCCTCCTTTGGCCCTGCGAACTGCAGTGAGACGCCGTGGAAGTGAGTCGACAAGTCCCTGGTAGTCCTCTGGACGCAGCTGACACCAATGCTGGTCTGTTCGTGGGTGCAGGATCCATGGCACGGAGCCTGCGTTCCAGGACATCCCAGATATGATCGATAGGGTTCATATCGGGGCTCCTGAGTGGCCATGGCAGTCGTTGGACCTCCGCTGCATATTCCTGGAGCCATTCCCGGGCGACGTGGGAGCGACGTGGCGGCGCGTTATCATCTTGAAACACCGCATAACCGCCTGGGCGCTGCAATGCCAAAAATGGGTGGAGATGGTCTCCGAGCAACTCAACATACTGGCGACAAATGCGCGTCGTTGTGCCCGATGACGTTGGGTTAAGAGTGGCACCCGTGTGCGGAGCCGGCTCCCATACCCCATAGAACCCATGTTCCTACGGATTGTCCACTGGGAGACGTGTCTAGCACGGCCTGTGTTGAATTAAGCCGTGATTTGTTGCACGGTTGCCCGTCTGTCACTATTGACAATCTGTCTCGGATGTCGCCGGTCACGGTCATCGAGGGTGGCTGGACGGCCGGTCGTTCGTCTGTTGTGGACGGTGACACCAGCATTTAACCATTCACGATACACCCTCGCCACGGTTGATCGTGTGAAGCCGAATTCCCGCACCACTTCCGAAATCGCACTTCCCATCCGTCGGGCACCGACCACCATACCCCGTTCGAACGGTGTCAGCTCACGACGACGTTCCATGTTACACCTGTGACATGCACAGCCACTGCTCACAAGGTCTACTATACAACTGCCGCTGGCACAGGGGGCGTGTGGTGCACAGACAACACACCTGCGCATCAGTGCTCCACTATCCCATGACATTTGGTCAGTCAGTGTATACAGCGACAGGAGACGATAGTAACAATATTTTTCATTAGGCCTACAATCTCTTCAATAGTTGCGCATGTGATGTATTCAAATAAAATCCACTTTATCGTAGTAAATTTTCATTGCCCGATCAGATGTACTGAACCTGCTTCAAAGATGGTGCGTGTCAAGGTAAGTTCTAAGAGAATACTAAGCCTAGGTTAATTCCACAAACGTTTCTGGTAATCACTCAACTAGAATCTCGTGTTTTATCCTGAGATATTTCGCTCGATCCTACATCCAAAAGAACGACACAAGCATTCTGGCAAGGACTCAACTTTTCGGATATTATTCTCACAGTCCGATTACGCCTAGACAAGACAACGGTTTGCAGTGAGTCTCACATTCGAAATGAATGAACATTCTGTACAGTAAACTTCCCTTGAATGTCACATCAGCACCTCACATGGACGGTAGAATTCAGACAACACAGCATTTGGCTGGATATATAGCCTCGATATTCGTAACGTACATGACCTGTCCGTGTTAGGCTACTAGGTGTATGCATAAGTTTTTGCCGGTTTTTAGTGATAAAGAAAACACGTAGTTTTCAAGGGAAATTCATTTTTTTCATTCAAAATATTGGCCATCGGCTTCTACACACTTCGCCCATCTTTCAGGTAAATTATGAAAACCATGCCAGAAAACCTGCTTGTCTTTTGCGGCAAACCATTCGTCGAACCATTTTCCAACTTCCTCGAAATTGCTGAAGTGCGGCTCTGTGAGCGCGTGCTCCATTGATGAAAGGTGATAGATGGCGTCAGTTCGGGGCAGTACGGCGGGTGCGAAAGGATGTCCCATCCAAGCGATTTCAAGGTGTCTTTCACTGATTTTGCTGTGTGAGACGGCGCATTGTCGTGTAACAAAATCACTTTGCCATGTCGCCTGATCCACTCCGGTCGTCTTTCGATCAATGCGTGATTTAAATTAATAATGTGTTGGCGATAGAGTTGTGCGTTACCGGTTTCGCCGGGCTTCAAGAGTTCATCATGCACAATACCGAACCGCTCTGGTCCCACCAGACAGAAAGCATGGTCTTTTTGTCGAAGCGATTTGGCTTTGGTGTTGAAGGACCTAATTTCATTTCTTCTTGTTCTATTAAGTTTTTGTAATATTTCATTTGCGCTGCTATTATCTTACTGGCATGTTTTTCAATTGACCAACTTTAGCATTCTTATATCAGCACCGGACTAAGACAGTTATGAACATCTGATGTTTTGTTAACTTTACTGATCTTTCCTTCCTAGAATAGTGTCACAATGTTGCAAGTGGACTCCATTTGCCTTCAAAATATGTTCAGCAATTCGTCCATCTGCTGTGAATAGAGACTTAGTATAATCGTAAAAATTGACCTGTTCTAGTTACAATATATCAACGTCATCCCAGATCTTATACCTTAAGTTTTTTACGGTCTGAATTTTGTTCTATGTACTGGAAAAGTTTATCACATTCACACATTTAATAACTAGACTACCGAGCGAGTTGGCCGTGCGCGTAGAGGCGCGCGGCTGTGAGCTTGTATCCGGGAGACAGTAGGTTCGAATCCCACTATCGGCAGCCCTGAAGATGGTTTTCCTTTGTTTCCCATTTTCACACCAGGCAAATGCTGGGGCTGTACCTTAATTAAGGCCACGGCCGCTTCCTTCCAACTCCTAGGCCTTTCCTATCCCATCGTCGCCATAAGACCTATCTGTGTCGGTGCGACGTAAAGCCCCTAGCAAAAAAAAATAATAACTAGACTCTAACAAGCATACCGTATAGCCTATTCTAACTGGTCATATTAATTGACTGATCATAGCCACTGAAGGATTCACAATTATATTATTGAATTGTCTTGAATAATTCTACAGACACAAATTCTTGATTGATTCAAGGTTGGAGACCCCTTCCAGAGAACGGTTGACGCCATTTTGAACTCCTCGAATAATGTGACTATGATAATCAGCAGTCGAAGCAATTTATTGACAACATAACCTGCCAGTGACGAGATTTGTAGCTGGTTTAAAATAATTCAATATTGAACATCTGACCTACAATTAAATTTTCGAAAACGCCATGAAGACTGTCCTAACAGATACTCCGCACTTGTTTGGTATTGTGACAGTTTGCTTCTGTGAGAAGTGACTTCTTTGGCACTATGAAGTGTATTATCACTGACTCAGCGTATGTTTGAGCCGACACGTGCCCCGAATTCCTATCGAGCGAGTTATGTTTTATGCACTTTTTTCTACCTGTGTGGGGACAGACATACCGACCTTGCTGCGTTAAAAATCAATACATTGTGGCCTTCATAACTGCTGTTATCTAATCTGATACAGTAAGAAGGAACGAATGGAATTTTGTGGAACATAGAACCAGCGAAGTACAGCGCCACTACGGAGTAATTGCTCGGGATTATGAGTACAAATATTAATGAGTGTTAATTAACATCTAACGATTAAAATTATTCCTAAAATTTTTCCTATCAGATAAAACGTGTATATGTGGAGATTATATGATATTGAGAATATTATAATTAAGGACGTCAATTGAACAACCAACTTCCTCCTGAGGCAATCAATGTCAAGCTAACCACGACACTCTTCCAATCCTTAATAGTCTTCGGCGGTAAGCACATCTTATTCCTTCTCTGACAACGTTTGAGGATACACACATTCTTAATCTACAGACAGACAGACAGACAGACAGACAGACAGACAGACAGACAGACAGACAGACAGACAGACAGACAGACAGACAGACAGACAGACAGACAGACAGACAGACAGACAGTTAAATTTGCCAATTTGTTCCAATACACTACGTGCTATTACCAACGAGCTGCTTCCAGAATTCTTTAGAATTTTTCTTATATAAATTTCAGTGCACTGTCGTCAGTTGGACTACGAGGGATCGAAACTACTTTAAAAATGAACCTCATCATGGATTTCGACGCGGGAATGATATTTATCCCGAAGTGGACTTCTTCATCCATCATGACGTACTAAACAGGAGAACCAGTGTGAAGCATCCCAGCCCTAAGGTCAGCAGTTCCGGATGATATTCCGTCGTCCTAGATGGAAGACAAATTCCTGTTAAAATGACAACGTTTATAATGGGGAAGATATGATATATATGTTCTCTGTAGACGTAAATGTACTGTAATTTAATTTCTCTTCCGGTCATTTAACATTAATTTACTTCCTCTCACTTGCCCTCTTTAGTGTTCCTGAACTTTCTATTATCTTTGTAGTGCCACGTAGATTTTCTTACGTTGATTAATTTCGAGATGTGTGATGATAGATTTTTTTCTGGCATGGATTATACGTCACTGGTATGGGCATCATCATTGGAAGTGAATCTAATTAATATCGTAGCCATGCGTCGTAAATAAGGGAATATTAACACTGTATCTCGTATGATTGCATTGCCCATGTTGAATGTTCTGCTTTAATATTAATTTCTTCGGAATTATAATTCGAATATTTTCGTCAAATGTGTTTACCTCGTGGTGTTTAAGATTAGAGGCTCATCATAAATTAGATACTGTGTCTGCGATATGAGAAGACATTCTAGAATGAAATTATTACAATCATTAAATGGACACGCATCACGTAGAATCTTCGTATGTGAATTCAATTTAAATGGGTTTAGATTTGTGTGAGTTATACTTCATGTCGTTTGCCATGTGTACTTGAGATATTATTGCGACGTATTATGGATAAATACTTCAGTGTCCTCGAGGATGAGAGATTATAGAGATAAATCATGTGTTATTTGCGTAAGGATTATTCTTCGTGTTAATGAGATCCCAGACGTGTGTTTTAGGAATTATTATGGCAAAGTTGACGTTAGCATCTTTGATCATAAATATTTAGAGAAGTTATCGGTGTCTTCACACGTGAGTTTAATGTGGCGATTTATACGAAGTGGTGAAATATTTGACAAGCCCTTATATTGAACTGAGTGACCCCATGATGCGATATGACGGCTTCTAGTGAGAATTAGATGATGCCACAAATCCTCCTACCATTTATAATTTACATGAGCCTATTTCTTATGGTATTTTAAAAGTTACATGTTATAACGTGCAGATTCTTCATGCTAAGTGATATTTTCGGCGGGTCAGAACCGTACAAGTGACTACGAGTATTTATCATCCCGATAGTCCCAAAACTACGTGTTGACCAAGAAGTGACAAGGTATTTAGAGTACACGGATCTTTTTCAATTAAAACTGGGATGTGATAGTGCGTGATGCTACATTGTGTAAATATATAAAGGTATTATCCTTATGTAGATATTTTCATGTTTATCTATCAAGTAGTTATTTAGCTAATGTTGCGATTTAAGATATGAACATGATTTACTTCAGCAGGGTTCTATGCGATGTGTTAGATTCCTGTGTTTTGTGGTTCACTGTTTTGAGTCACCTCCGTTGTTTGAAAATTTTCGGCGTTGATTATTTGATCTTGTCTTCCAGACAAGGCTAATATATTTTATTTTCAATGGTTTAACCACGAAATTTAAACGTGAACAATCAATTCTTTGAACAGATATTTCATCAGTATGTCGAGTTAATTTAAATTTGAGAGTAAACGCACAACTAATTCATTAATTAATCATTTAACTCCTTCGTTAATTACTTTAAACCGATTTTAATGTATTTTTGTTAGTTTTGACTGGATTGATATCAAATCTTAATTATGTAACATTCAATCATTTTTAAAATTTGGTACCAGAATATTCTGTTCGCCTCCATGGATAAATGGTTAGCGTGCTGGCCTTTGGTCCACATGGTTCCGGGTTCGATTTCGGGACGGGTAGGATATTTTAACCTTACATGGTTAATTCCCTTGGCTCGGAGACTGGGTGTTTGTGCTGTCCCCAACATCCCTGCAACTCTCACACCACACATAACACTATCCTCCACCACAATAACACGCAGTTACTTATACATGCAGATGCCGTACACCCTCATTGGAGGGTCTGCTTTCTAACGGCTGCACCTGGCTAGAAATAGCCACACGAAATTATTAATATTACCAGAATATTCTGAAATTAACCATGATCAGAATCGATTATGTAATAATTGGAAATTTGTTTGAACGGATACGTCATATTTGTGTAACAGCCCCTTTGTTTGCCATGATGTTTAAGCTAATAAAGTATTGAAAATTTAACGTAGCGATCACACACATCATCATAGTTCGCTAGGATGGCTAATATTAAATAAATTGATAAGATTTGTTTTAAATTTTACTATGCACTTTTATTTACTGATACTTTGCTATCCACCTGATTTTTAGTTATAAACAATTCCTTACTGAGCACCGCTGAGGTGTTACATTGTTCACCGCTGATAACTAGTCGATACGATACAGTATACTACTCTGTGCATGCGTGAGCCTGTGTGTGTTTCGATTGTGTATCTTCACGTGCAATTGCTCGGATTAACATCGAAATGATTACATCAGTCCACATGATATTCAACGCAGGTGAAGCTTTATTTCTTAATTCATGTGCGTTAAGGAAGACTCCGTGGCTCAGGTGGCAGCGCGCCGGCCTCTTATCATTGGGTTCCGTGGTTCAAATCTCTGTCAATCCATGTGAGATTTGTAGTGGACAACGCGGAGGCGGGACAGGTTTTTCTCCGGGTACCACGGTTTTCCCTGTCATCTTTCACTCCAGCAACACTCTCCAATCTCATTTCATTTCATCTATCAGTCATTATTCATTGCTCCAGAGGAGTGCGACGGGCTTCGGCAGCTGGCACAATTCCTATCTTCGCCGCTAGATGGGGGCTTCATTCATTCCATTCCTGACCCGGTCGAATGACTGAAAACTGGTTGAGGATTTTCATTTCTTTATGAGCTTTAATAAAGTCAGTGTCATATACCAAGGGTCTTCAAATGACGAATTACAGTCCGGATCCTTGCTTCGGGAAACTGCACGGCTTGTACGAGGTCAAGGGTAAGAAATAAGAGGTGGGGGACTTAGACTTAAACAGTGAAAATATCTTAGATTTTTATATACTGTACGACTTACATGTTCCCTGGCCTAAAACAATATTTAAGCCTGAAATGGAAATACCAGATTTTGAAGGAATGAGAGTGTACAGGTTTCCTATTTGCTATCTCAGAATGAGGGAAGGCCACACAGTCGTCCTTAAAAGTACACTTAATTTTAGGTACGGCAGAAAACTCATTTGTCAGCTCTGAATGTGTGAAAGGGTATCTTATTGAAGCGGTCAGAACGTTATTTGCTAGTGATGAGAAAGTGATTCAGTCGTGAGAATTATACCACTATATGCTGCTAGAAATACGTGGTAGGTAGAATGCTACCAATAGATGCTCCTATTAAACTCAAGCAGGAAATGAGTGACTCTTCTGTGTACTCTGTGGTTCTGGACGAATCTTTAGAGAGCACTGATTGCTCTTATCTTTGGTATATATTCGTTTTTTAATGGTGGAAGAAAATTGCTGGGCTTCAAAGTCAGTGAACGCAGTCGTGCGGAAGACATGTACTGGACACTGTGCGCCATTACGTCTGAGTATGGTATGAAATAAGAAAATCAATTGTCGGTGACAGCAGATTGCGCTCGTAGAATGGCGGGAGATAGAGTGATATCGTACTTCATATTCGAGATCAAAATAGTACTGTTGTGTTTTGCCACTGCATAATTCACTAAACCGCATTGAACAGTAAATTGTCTCCTGACTCGTCTGATGTTATGAGTACAGTGACTCGTGTGGTTAATTGTTTACATGACAGATCACTATTGAGACAGAAAGTTATCAAAACCTTCCTTGAGGAACTTGATGCCATGCACACAGATCATTTGATTCACAACTACGTTCGCTGGCTTCGAACTGAAAGTTTAGATCCAAACTTTTCTTAATGGGTGTGACGTTACAAACAGTATAATATAATTTCGTGTGGCTATTTCTAGCCGAGTGCAGCCCTTGAAAGGCAGACCCTCCGATGAGGGTGGGCGGCATCTGCCATGTGTAGGTAACTGCGTGTTATTGTGGTGGAGGATAGTGTTATGTGTGATGTGTGAGTTGCAGGGATGTTGGGGACAGCACAAGCGCCCAGCCCCCGGGCCACTGGAATTAACCAATTAAGGTTAAAATCCCCGACCCGGCCGGGAATCGAACCCGGGACCCTCTGAACCGAAGGTCAGTACGCTGACCATTAAGCCAACGAGTCGGACGTTAGAGACAGTAATCAGAAACGTCAATTCATGAACTACCTCAGCGACGAAAAGACAACCCAGCAGGTTGTATTCTTAAGTGACGTGTATTATCACGTAAACAATATTATTATTTCTATTCAGGGACCAGAAAAACTGTCCATACGCAGAATGATACTGTACGACCCGTTCGATGTTACTAAAATCTCTTTATTCATTACTTATAGGAGGAAGTAACGAATTTTCCCAAACTTCGTTATCCTGTAACGAAGTTTTGTGGCTATAATTGGCACTTGGTGAAGAGAGAACTTGGTGAACCAATCACGCAGTTCAACATAGTGGAAGAATGTTTTCAGGCTTTGAAGAAACCTCCTTTCATCGATCCTCGAGCGGAGAATGGAGTACCAAAGCAACTGAGTTGCGGAACCTTGACAAGGATGTACAGACAGAAATACTACAGCTGCAGATGACAGAAAAAAGGAGCAGTGAAAGTTGATGTGCAGTTTTGGCTCTCTCGTTGTAGAGATTTATACCCTAAACTGAGCAAGGTTTCGAAATATTACCAGACAACACTGAGATCGACGTATGTATGTGCAAGTACGATTTCCAGCATGAAAATAATTCACATCCAGAATCACTAATGAATACTTGGAAAACTGCTTGACCATTGTATATTTCAACTGTGCATGTTGTCTTGCAAATATAAAATATTATTGATCTAAAATATTGTTTCTCTGTGAATGTACTGAATGTAAATACTTCACTGCTTGAAATTAAAAAAATCAAAGAAGTAAACTGCCCATTTATACTAATATACACTATAATTATTTACTTGTCTCTGTAATTATTATTCGAAGTAACTAATCACCATTAGCAAGACCGGGATCTGTCATTCTAAACCAAATATATGGACCCCAGAGACCCTTTATTGAAATATCACTATTAATCCAGACCCCAGGAACAATAACTGATGAGCTGAAATAAAAAATGGCACTTGTCATGTATTTGACATTTTGAGGGAAACACAACAATCATCACAGTTTGTGTTATTGTTATAAGTAACATTTTTCTTCAACATTACCAAAAATACTTTAATTTTGACTGTCTGTGATTAATTTGATATCTTTGCATTAAACAGGATTAAAATGACACTGAACTGGTTGACAAGTCCCTGTTTTGATGTAAACGAGAGCCAGTTTTAGAACAAGTGAGAAATTATTATTTTTTAAAACATTTTTATTACACGTGGTACATGAAGTTAAAATCTTACTGATGAATGTCTTTATACAAGAATATACTGTACTTAAATATACATTCTAAATTAGGTACTGTAAAAATAAATCCCTGAGCTGTTTAAGTTCTTCAGTTTCAGAAAATTTCCTCTTGACAGCCAACGTTAATTTGAAACAATAAAAAAAGTATTACTGGAATCATGTTCATAGAAATGTGGTTGCCTGCATGTTTTCACAGACAGATGTGGAACAGTTCCAGAATACCGGTAAATTATTTAGCATGTTGTTTAATTTTGATATCAACAGTGCTTTTGTCTCACTAGAAAATCTGTCAAGTCATTTTCATTTACACATGTAAATCAGTAAAATCATTTTAATTGTTAATGAAGAATATCAAATAATAGCAAGGAAATATATGTCTAGGTTAGCAAGAGGAGCAGGCATATCTTATCGATAACTTGTGATAGCACATATATCACACCCCCTCACTGTATTCAGAAGGAATAGATATTATTGTCATCATTCTTATTCTTATTTCATTTGTATATTTATTTTTAATATTTTAAGCTGGAAGATCATCGTATGTGATATGAGTAATTTGTTTTGTGCAAGCGGATGGGAAAACAGTACTATTTACAACTCGAAACGTTTCCGTGAGTCGTGTGGATCAGCCCAAAGTCCGGTGACGGGGCCTGGTTGTTATTGTTTTGGGACCCGGAAGAGGTTCAGGGCGTGGTCTTAGTATGGAAAGAGGATCTTCCATTCGTGATTGGATGGACAGGATCAATCTAGACGTACCATGTGAGAATAGGGGGAAGCTGAGGTCTACTTAGGCATGTGAGAAAACGACCGAGAAGACTTGCATTAAAACTTTTATGGAACGTGGTTGATGTGAAAGTTTGTGGAATGTGATATGTGGTACCGGCCCACAAACTGTAGAGTGCTTAGGCACCTGATATTATATCACTTGTGGCGGCTTGGTTAGCGTGATTAGCTGCCACCCCAGGACGTCCGGGTTCGATTCCCGGCTCTGCCACGAAAATTTGAAAAGTGGTACGAGGGCTGGAACGGGGTCCACTCAGCCTCGGGAGGTCAACTGAGTAGAAGTGGGTTCGATTCCCACCTCAGCCATCCTGGAAGTGGTTTTCCGTGGTTTCCCACTTCTCCTCCAGGCGAATGCCGGGATGGTACCTAACTTAAGGCCACGGCCGCTTCCTTCCCTCTTCCTTGTCTATCCCTTCCAATCTTCCCATCCCTCCACAAGGCCCCTGTTCAGCAACAAGCAGGTGAGGCCGCCTGGGCGAGGTACTGGTCATTTTCCCCAGTTGTATCCCCCGACCAAGAGTCTGAAGCTCCAGGACACTGCCCTTGAGGCGGTAGAGGAGGGATCCCTCGCTGAGTCCGAGGGAAAAGCCGAACCTGGAGGGTAAACAGATGATGATGATGACGATGATGATGATGATGATGATGATGATGATGTTCTGGAACAACAAGCGTGTGTTGCTCAAGTGAAAGCACCTTTAATTCAAGTGTTAGAATCAATGAACATAGCATTATAAAGGTACAGTATTGATGTGATGTAACAAGCACCAATAGTGAGAATATGCAAGTGGTGTTGATACATAGAGGAAGGGAAGTGTATTTATCCATAAAGTGTACTAACAAGATACCCGTGCTTCGCTACGGTACTATACTGAAATATATCATTGAATGTTTATTGTTTTAGATATGTAATCAGCCGAAATTCGCGATCTGACTCGTTTTCTGCGAGAATCCGCCAAAATTCGCGATCTGACTCGTTTTCTAATAGATTACGGCAAGTTTCCTCCCATTTTTCAATCTTTCTTTCCAGCAATCGATTTCGTACTTCCCGGGCTACGGCGTGGTGTCATCTTGGGTGCCTTGGTGGTAATGAACCCGCGGCCGGACTGCTTTCTTCGTCATTACCCGTACAGGACCCGCTTCCAGCGCGGTCCGCACATTTGACGACGGACCAGAACATTATTATTATTATTATTATTATTATTATTATTATTATTATTATTATTATTATTATTATTATTATTAGATGTTCTGGACCCCACAGCAAGATGCAAGACCGCTACTTGGCGGTAAATTACATCTGCTGCCGTTGTCATTGTGGACAATGTGACCAGCACCATTGTCGCGCGTAGGCAAGTGTGCGGGATTTCTGGCGATAGGAATGACATACTTCCGTGCATTATTGACCTTATTATAGAGGTGAACAATTTGACGGTCAATCTCATTCCTATCGTTTATTTCAAATGTGTTTAAATTTTTATTTATATGCCAGGAGAATCTACTGTAATCTAAGAACGTTCTCGGATTGAAAAGATGGCTCTTGAAAACGAACCCAGGAAAAATTAAAAATGATCGGTTTATGATCAGAATAAGTACATCGAAAATCTACAGCCTGTTTCCAGTCATTCGACATGGTCAGGAATGGAATGAATTAAGCCCCATTTAGCGGCGAAAATAGGAATTGTGCCGGCTGCCGAAGCACTCCTCTGGGGCAATGATCGATGAATGACAAATGAAATGATATTGGACAGTGTTGCTGGAATGAATGATGACAGGGTAAAACGGAGTATCCGGAGAAAAACCTGTCCCGCCTCCGTTTTGTCCAGCACGAATGTCACTTGGAGTGATCGGGATTTGAACCACGGAACCCAGCTGTGAGAGGCCAGCGCGTTCCCGCCTGAGCAACGGAGGCTCCTTATAAGTACATTATGAACAGAAAATCAACTGGTCTCACATGCTTTTACAACCCACCGCCGTTAAGTTTATTTACCCCCCTCCCAAAAAAATATTAAAGGAACACGTGTTTCTTTATGTTTATAGGAGATTCCAAACACCAATGTTCACGTCGATTACCTTCAGGTTTGAGATATAAGTATCCTAATTAAAATAATTCAACCCCATTTTCAGTCATTTTTACCCCCACCCAAGTGGTTTTACCGAAAACTAAAAATACACGTTTCTTTTTTTTAATATTGATAGAAAATACCATTTTCAATTCTGTAACATGTTCAGTTTTTTTTAGATATATTGTAAAAATTCTTATTTTAAATTTTCACCCACTTTTAGTTCCCTTTACGTGGAGTTTTCAAAAACAAATCACCTATATTTCTTTACCTTAATAGGAAATTCCAAATACCAATTTTTACGTCTGTAGCATTTTACGTTTCTGAGATATAGTGTAGATATAGTCTTTCTAAAAACCCCCATGAATTGTATTTTCCAAAAACAAAAGAATTACTTGTTTCTTTATTTTTAAAGGAGATCACATATACCAAATTCAGGTCTATATTATCTTCAATTTCTGAGATATAAGTATCCTCATTAAAGGCATTCAACCCTTTATTCACACTTTTTCACACCTCCTATTGGGATTTACGGAAAACATAATAATACGTGTTCTTTTATTTTTAAAGGAGATTCTAAGTATCAATTTTTAGAAATGCAAACTTTTAAAGTTTTGAGATATAGATACGCCATTGTAAAAATCCACCCCCTTTCACCACCCACTATTCGGATTCTCTAAAAACAATAAAATAAATATTTCTTTATTTTTAAAGGAGATCTCAAATACCAATTTTCAGGTCCGTAATATCTTCACTTTCTGAAATATAAGTAGCCTCATTAAAGTCATTCAAACAGTTTTTCACCCTTTTCACCCCTCCCATTGGGATTTTCCGAAAACAAAAAAATACGTGTATCTTTATTTTTAAAGAAGATTCTAAATGCCAATTTTGACATCTGTAAACTTTTAAAGTTTTGAGATATAGATACACTCATTTTAAAAAGTCATGCTCCTTTTAACCCCCTTAGCGACTGAATGTCGATAATTCCTTCCTTAGCGAGCACCTACATCGTAATATAAATGTACCTTCAAAATTTCATTTCATTATATCCTGTAGTTTTGGCTCGGCGATGATGAATCGGTCAGTCAGTCAGTCAGTCAGTCAGTCAGTCAGTCAGTTAGGACATGTTCTTTTATATATATAGACTAGCAATTACCCGCGGTTTCGCTCGCGTGGATTTCGTAATTTGATCAAAGTAATCGTTCCTCAGCATTGTACTAAGACATTATTTGAGAACTCCTAAATTATTAAATCTCGCCCAAAAATTGAGTTTCATTTCCCCAGAAATGCTTTATGAACCACATTTGTGGTATTACCTTTTGAGGCTAAGACGACCATGCGACATAGAACTGTACATATGAGAAACGGTCTTTTCTGAAGTCGAAGAAATAAATACATGTTCCTTTATTTTTAAAGGAGATTCCATGTACCTATTCCCACATCTGTAACATCTTCAGTTTTTGAGATATGCATAAATATAAAAGAAATTCAACTCCTTGATCAGTCCTTCCCTCAACCCCACCCCCATCTAAGTGTATTTTCCGAAAACACAAATATATCTTTCTTTATTTTTAAAGGAGATTCCAAATTCCAACTTTCACATCTGTAACATCTTCAGTTTTTAAGATATAGGTATGCTCATAAAAAATAATTCAACTACTTTTCACTTCACTTCACCGCCCACTAATTGCCTTCTCCGAAAACAAAATGGTGCATGTTCCTGTATTTTTAGAGGACTTTCGAAATACCAAGTTTCTTGTCTCTAACATGTTACGTTTTTCACATATAATGTAGATATACCGGTACTCATTTTAAAAATTCATCCGCTTTTCCATTTCTCTTCCGCCTCTTAACTGGATTTTCATGAAAACAAAAAATACACTTTTCATTATTTTTTAAGGAGATTCCAAATACCAATTTTCATATCTGTACGTCTGTAACACCTTCAGTTTTTGAGATAAATGCATACTCATAAGAATAATTCAACTTCTTCTTCTTCTTCTTCTTCTTCTCCTTCTCCTTCACTAGTTTCCACCCCTCTCCCGCCTTATGTGGACTTTCCGTTAACAATAAATACGGGTTTATTTATTTTGAAAGGAAATTCAAAATACCAACATTCACGTCTGTAACAGCTTCAGTTTTTTTTTTTTTTTTTTTTTTTTTTTGCTAGTTGCTTTACGTCTCACCGACACAGATAGGTCTTATGGCAACGATGGGATAGGAATGGCCTAGGAGTTGGAAGGAAGCGGCCGTGGCCTTAATTAAGGTACAGCCCCACCATTTGCCTTGTGTGAAAATGGGAAACCACGGAAAACCATCTTCAGGGCTGCCGACAGTGGGATTCGAACCCACTATCTCCGGAATGCAAGTTCAAAGCCGCGCGCTCCTGCTTTACTTTCTAACATAAAGTATCCTCATAAAAGTAATTCATCTCTTTTTTCTCTCCCCCTCCCTACCCATTAATTTGATTCCCCCCTCCCCAAGAGTGGGTGTTTATTTATTTTTAAATGAGATTCCAAGTACCAATTTTCACGTCTTTAACATCTTTAGTTTTTGAGAATTCAATTAATTTTCCAATTCATTCACCCCTTTAAGTGGATTTTCCAAAGACTAAATATTACGTGTTTCTTTATTTTGAAACAAAATTCCAAATGCAAATTTTCAAGTCGGTAACATCTTCAGTGTCTGAGATATAAGTATCCTCATTAAAAGAATCAACTCCTTTTTCACCCCAGCTCGTTAAGTTGATTCCCCCAACGTCCAAAAATGCGTTCTTTATTTCTAAAGAAGGTTTCAAACACAAATTTTCACATGTGTAACGTTAAGTTTTTGAGATATAAGTTTCTCCATAAAAAGAATTACTATTTTCACTTCTTTCACCCTCCCCCCTTAAGTGAATTTTCTTAAAAACCAAAAATACTTGTTTCTTTATTTGTAAAGGAGCTTCCAAATGCCAATTATTACGACTGTAACATGTTCAGTTTTGAGATATACGTATCCTCATAAAAAAAATAATGAAACTCCTTTATCACCGCCCCCGAGTCGATTCCCCGCCACCAAAATGCGTGTTCCTTTATTCTTAAAGGAGATTCCAAATACTAATTTTTACGTCTGTAACATCTTTAGTTCTTGAGATAGAGATTATATTCATACAAAGTATTCAACTAATTTTTCAATTAATTCTCCCCCTTTAAGTATATTTTCCAAAGACGAAAAATTACTTTGAATGAATATTACAAATCCAAATTCTCATGTCTGTAACATCTTCAGTTTTGAGATATAGGTATCCTCATGAAAAGAATTCAACTCGTTTTTCACTCCACCCCCTCCCGTTAAGCTGGTTTCCCCCAACCCAAAAATGCGTGTTTCCTTATTTTTGAAGGAGATTCCAAATACCAATTTCCACGTCTGTAACCTTCAGTTTTGTGATATAAGTTCCCCCCAAAATTCATTTCTTTACTTCCTTTCACACTCCCCACTCGAGTGAATTATCCAGAAACAAACAGTGCCCTTTTCTTTAAAAGAGCTTCCAAATACCAATTATCACGACTGTAACATCTTTAGTTTTTGAGATATATGTATCCTCGTAAAAGGAATTCATCTCCGTTCTCATCTCCCCCCAACCAAGTTGATTCCCCCACCAAATGCGTCTTTCCTTATTTTTAAAGGAGATTCCAAATACCAGTTTTCACGTTTGTAACACCTGGGAATTTTTTGGTATATAAATTCTCATACAAATGATTACAATAATTTTTCAATTCTTTCAGCCCCCCCCCCCGTTAAGGGTTTTTCCCGAAAACCAAGGAAGGTATGTTTCCTTATTTTTAAAGGAGATTCCAAGTACCAATTTTCACGTCTGCAACATGTTAAGGTTTTGAGATATACTGTAGATACGTTAATTTTAAAAATTCACCCCCTTTTTCAGTTCCCCTGGATTTTCCGAAGAAAATATTTATGGTTTCTTTACCTTTACAGAAAATTTCAAATACCAGTTTTCAAATCTGTAATATGTTGCGTGTCTGAGATAATTTGCAGATATAGTCTTTTAAAAAACGAACCACTTTTTTCAATCCTGTTCACCCCCTGTTCATCGGATTATCCAAAAACGCAAAAATACGGGTTTCTTCATTTTCAAAGGAGATTCCAAATTTCAATTTTCATGTCTGTGACATCTTCAGTTTCTGCAATATAAGTCTCCTCATAAAAGGTGTTCAAACTTTTCCCCCCTTTCTCACCCCCCTTAATGGGATTTTCCGAAAAGAAAAGATACGTGTTTGTTTATTTTTGAAGTAGATTCCAAATACCAATTTTTATGTCTATATACGTTTAAGTCTTTGAGATATAGATATCGTCATTTTTAAAAATTCACCCCCCCCTTACACCCCCTTAGCAACGGAATATCCAAAAATCTTCCCTTAGCGAGCACCTACATGTTAATATGAATGCATCCCTTAAAAAAGTTACATTTCTTTAAGTCCAGTAGTTGTGGATCGGCAATGATTAATTAGTCAGTCAGGACAAGTTATTATATATATATAGACGACTGATGTACAGTACGCGCACCTTTTAGCGATACATTGACACCCTAGTGCTGAATCGGTCGACCTCGGGTATCTTCGAAGTTCGTATTGGCAACCTTTGAAACACAAACTATGAATCGCTTATGCATCGCTGTGCGACATCTGGCGTACACTTTACGTGCTAGTACTGTTGTTGTTTACGCAGTAAAGCCAAACTATAGAAATCATGCTAGGAACAAGATCCGCATCGAGAAATATTATATAATGTGTGTATGACACAGTTGTTGGCTAAAGATAATAAAGGTTTAGAAAATTCATATCGATCGATCATATTATCGATTCAATTCAGATTTCATTTACATTCAGTTGGCAGTATTACCGGAACCGGGAGAGCTCCCTCCTTACACCTCAACACCGTACTAAGGAATATCGCTAAAAGGTGCGCGGACTATAACTTACCATCCGCTTTCGAATACCGTTACAAGACTATACATAAGAATATTTCTACAACATTGTTAATGTGTGTGCTTCTGCATGGAGGATAATGGAGCGGAAAGAACAAAGTAGAGACGACTCAATAAAAACACGTGTATGTGCAAATCTTGCGTTGATCCTAACGGTACATTAATAAGTAAGGCTATTACAGCTTTCTATGGATATAAACGCTTAGTCCATATGCAACAGCATTTGATTACGTATCTGTTACCTGGATTTCTATCAACGTAGGCTGCTTACAAAATACATTTCGCTTGGAAAATTTTAACCTTCCACAGTAAGATGTCTTTAGAAGTAACCACATGCAGACTTTGTCAACAACACTACAGTACAAACACAAATAACAAACAGGCAATATCGATTTGGATAGACCAAATCCAATGATAAAAGACTGTAGACAGTTCATGAGTAAATTAAGTAATGCATTTAAAACTATGTTTTATACTGTACCCATGTTGTAATGTAAAAGGTAATAAAAGCTGTATTGTGCCATTTGTTTGTTACAATAACCGACACCCCTAATACCTCAATCAGTTCTACTTTCATCAACGAGCATATGTACTGCTATCTAGGTTCTTTGCATTATGCTACAGGTCAGCATTATTTCATGCATACGCTTTTAAAAGATTATGTTCCAGCTACATTTCTCGGGAATGTTGTAGGTATATCAGTTAAGTCTCAACCTGTTTTGGAAGGCAAGAAGCGCGAACGGTTTTCAGTTCTGAACGCAATGGTTTGATTTCCGACTGTTGTAAAAACTGCAGTAGGTTACCAGAAGTCTCTGGAGAACAAATCTGCGAGGTCGATAGTTTGAATAAAAATTTGACGAACATAGAAAGCGTGTAAAGGTTAATTAAGAGGCTTGTGCAGCAGGTCGTATAATTACCGCAAGAGTTCGCTGTGCGCGTTAAAAGACGCATGTGTAGACAAGTCATAACCTGTTACTTACACGTTTTCTTCGCTAATACGAGTGGAAGAAGAATAAAAAGAAGGAATAGTAGATAAAAGAGGAGGAGGAGGAAGTGGAGGACGTGGATATAGTCACTTTCCGTAACAAAGTTAGCTGAAGCCTTGAAGAATCGAACCCTTAAACAGGAACTCAAAAGGCGTTCACTACTTCAGTTGGTATTTGAACAAGAGGCTGTAAAGTTATAGTTAGCCAAGGAGTCGAACTAGCGTCTTCAATTAGCCATGCACCAGAGGCCTTCATTCAGTCCTTTAAGAGCAATGTACGGGCCTAGTGGCCATCTTGTCTAGCACTGGCTCAGATCCGAGACCCAGAAGTAACTCTAACTCAGCTCCAAGGTCATGAGGTAGCCTTAGATCAGCACCGACATCAGAGTTCTACAATTAGCCTTATAAGACCAATTTTTAGCGGGTTTCTTGCCTTCTCCTAGCTCAGATCCGAGCAAATACTAGGAGGAGCACACTGGTGTGTATAAATGATCAGAGGAAGCACGTCTCTTCTGGTTCCCAAACACGTGTTTTGACACTCCGTCAAAAACAAGGCCAGGACTTGAGGATTCCTAGTCATCAGGGAAAATTCTACAATTCCCTAGCTGTTATCTGGCGGACATGACTTAGAATGCCGCTGGCTTATTTCCACACAGGTTATATATATATATAAAAAAAATAATAATAATCTAAAGCCTAGGTATGCACAGAATATGTTATTAAGTTTATAATTCTCACAAAGGAATGTTTCACATCGAACAGGGTGCAGGTTGCACTGCTGCTCTCGGAAGATTGAACTAGGAGATGGGTGCTGGCCCAAGGTTATATCAAGAAAGATCCATGATAGCCGAAAATGTACCTCCAAAGCTGGGTGGTGACAACTCACTGCGTTAATAATGGAAATGACGGTGAGACAGTACGCCCTACTGGTGATTAACGTACAGTATTTCCATAATTTTTGATCGTATGCGGAAGTTGAATCGATCATCGAGTTTTTCGTAATCAGCTTCGCGCCCCTCGATCTCTTCAGCCAAGCAGGGGAATCCCGTCCTAGGCATCTGATCGGCAGATATTTGACTGGGGAACCCTTTGGGTGCAAATTGTTCCTACTGAGTAATTTGTATTAGTGAATAATATCTAGGACATGTGTTGTGGTACACGAGTCTGTAAATTATACTGATGCTCTGTGTAACCTGTTTCCTTAGTCTAATTAATGTCCAGATCAATGAGTTAATTTAATTCTTGCGTTAGAAACTTTGCTGGCAAGCCTGCAAACCTCGGCTCTGGATGTTGGTACTTCCAGCAACCGCTCTAACGTCCAGGTCACGTGACCTATTTTCGACTTGGGGCAACTGCTATCCTTCTCTCGCAAACTCAGGCTAGCTCGCTCACTCATCGTTGGAAAATTCCATCAACTCTGGTCTCACGCGGCCCTCCTTTTCTTTCTGCGCGTCAAACGTAAAGACATGACACTAAACTATATAATACGCTTAAAGGGGTCGCTGCTTCGAGCCTCTTGTTGGGTACAATATATAGGCTACTGTCGAACTCAAACTAACATGCAAACGTTAGGAATCGAACATAGGTCTACGGATCAATATCGCGTACTTTCTAGTGTAAGATTAATTTCTGCGTAAGCCTGTGTGTGTTTTACTATGCTAAAACTTACAGCTAGGAAAACAGACCAGTGCTCGGGAGCACGTGCTCAAGGTATAGTATGCAAAATCAGCGTTCCTGCTGCCCCACGCATGAAGACAGGATATGCTGAACATGTCACTACTGCAAACTTCACAGCTTCTAAATAATAGACAGACCTCCGGCTCTCATTGCGTTCACATAGCATTGCGCCTGCAAAAATTCACGTACGGCATGCATGACTCAGCCGTTCTCAGTTTCGGCAATTAGTACCCTCACGAATATGTAGACCATTTTCCAGCAAAATAATTACCAGAATGAACAAGAATCAAACATTGGCCCTAAGCTTAGAAACCTTCTTTAGCAGGGATCGAATCCGCAACAATAGACGAAGAAGGCAAACTGAGTGAGATAATCGACTGTACGGTCTGAGGAACGGCGCAAGCGCAGTGGTTATGTACCCACTGTAAGAGCCCAGAAGAGCGATGTATACGTATTAGTCGACCGTACTTGTTCCTAAGAGTTAGTCCCATAAGAGTAATGTATACGGCGGCCATCTCCTTCAGTAGTCTTAGCACCGAGCAAATGGCTGTGCGCTTTGGGTCACGTAGCTATCAGCTTCTATTCGGGATATAGTGGGTTCGAATCCCTCTCTCGGCAGCCCCAAAGATGGTTTTCTGTGGTTTCCCATTTTTACATCAGACCTTTCAATCAGGCCTAATTAAGGCCATTGCCACTTCCGTCCGAATCCTAACCCTTTAATATCCCATCGTCGCCATAAGACCTATCTGTAACGGCGCGACGTAAAGCAAGTTGTTGTAAAGTAGTCCTAGCGCAGTTCCGAGATCCTGAGGTAACAGTATGACAGGTTCCTACAGTTAGTCTCATAAGAGATATGTGTATGAATCAATCTAATATGCAGGCTCCACAGAGTTAGTCCCATAAGAGCAATGTAGAGCGGCCAGCTCATTTAGTAGTCCTAGCACAACTCCGAGATGCTGAGGTACCTGACAGACCTGGCCCATTAAGCGCAATGCATCACCATTAACCCTTGTGTCATCTCCCCAGACATAGTTCCATAAGATACACCGGTATTTAGTCCAATATTAACATTAGGACCTAAGTTAGTAGTTGCGAATCTCTAAGGTATCTGTACAGAGGCAGCCCTATAAGAGGAATATATCACCATTACCTCTGCACCGAATCCATAGAGTTAGCCCGTTAAGGCCAACAGGTCCTAAGGAAAAGTTGTTAGTCACAGGTCCTAAGTTACGTGTTGTGTTTCTTGAGGTAGCTCTCCAGATTTAACCCTGTAAGAGCAATGCACAGCAGCCGTTTTGCCTAGAAGGAAAATTAGGTTAAGCCTGTTTTCGAATTCAATACAAGTTGAGGCTTCCTGACGTAGCTCTCCAGAGTTAGCAGCATAAGAACCATGTATAGCAGCCATCTTCTCTAGTAGGTCCCATAGATTAAGCCTGAGGTCGAATCCAGATAACACCAATAGGATATAAGTTACACATCGTGGGTTATGATATAACTCTCCATAGTTAGCCCCTCAAGTGCGATGTATAACAGCCATCTTACCCAGTAGCTCTCAGAGTTAGTCCGATAGAACCAATAGGTCATAAGTTACAATTTGTAAGCTCCTGAGATATCTCTCCAGAGTTAGGAGGGTTACGTGATGACGGTAGCTGTGAGGTTAAGCTTGTACTCTTATGAGGTTAGGCCGGGTGACGAACATTGCCTGTAAAGTTAGGGATAGCCACGGAGTCGAACATGGTCCGTAAGGCTAAGCTTAGCTAGTAAGTCGAATTGATGCGTGTAAGGTTGGGCTTGTATTTTTGGACATTTAGGTTAAACCTGGAGTCGAATCCAAGCCTGTAAGTTTAAGCTTGAACTTTGATGTGGTTAGCTCAGTTGTCGAACTTGGGTCTGTGATGTTTTTGGTCCGGTGAGGTTAAGGCAGGTTACGTGATGAGGTTAGCATAACTGTTAAGTTATAACGTCGTGTGAGGTTAAGCTAGCGCTGTCAGTCAGCACATCACCAAGCTTCTGAGGCACTGGATGAGGAGAAAGCGACCGAAAAGTCCCAAAACAACTACTGATAGTTAGAGGGACTTCTCAGTGTTATTACAGAATCTTCCAGTTATCTTGTCGTAATACTATGTTGTAAGGAAGCAGCATTTTCTGGAACCATACCTAGTATATATATGAAGTGTGTTGAGAGACGAGTGAGTTGCTGAAGGCGGGTTATGTACTTGTGATGTTGATACTGTTGCGGCAAATCAATCGTGGTTTAGTAGAGTGATGTGTTGATAGTCACTGTGGTGCTGCTTTTATACCGATACCGCTACTACGGGTCTTTCGCGAACTGCTGTGCATTTTGTCTGTAATTATTTCAGTGACCGGGTTTCAAGTCCAGAGAGCCCGTTGTTTATGTAATGAGATATCGTAAATAAGTCCTACCATACTGATACTGTTTCCCACTTCGATTGTGAATTATTGTGTATATACTGTATTTTTTAGTATTATTGTATTTGTATTGAGTGAAAATATAGATACTGAATATAAGTGTTGTCAGTGATAGTAGTGGTGTTATTACATTTTACTACACCCCCGCACCTACTTAAATTTCACCGCGTTCCTTGAAGTGTGAGGGCCAGTTTACCGTCCGCAGATACGTCCAGTCACAAAGGTAATCCGTGTGTATATAAATGAAAAATACCATTCATTTACACCATTATCGCGTTATCTCACTGACCGACCAAAACGATGAAAGTGAAATTTGACTCAAATGATCCTCTCAGGTTATTCGTAGCAGGTAAGAAGTTCTTTTTGGAAATTTAAACCCTCAGAGGTTAAAAAAAGAGATAAACAAGTGATAAATGTACACTATGGGATGCGTATTTGTTGAGTTGTATACTCTGTAGTGGCTACCAGGGGAGATGTTAGTTCTCCTTTTCCTTGTGGTATTTCCATGGACATCCAATAAACAAGGGAAGATTTTCCTGTGTTCAAAAGAAAATCAAACTTCTTTATTAACAGAAAATACCCTTTCGCTACTAACGGGTAATTCCACTGGTAGATCGTACATTTGAGGGTATTTAAATATGACAACTCTGTTCGCTGGTTTCGAGCCCGTTACTGGGACAAAATTTCAATACCCTATTTTATCGTAAAATACACAGAAATTGAAGGAATATTATACAGTTAACATACTATTGTCCGCCTCTGTGGTGTAGTGGTTAGCGTGATTAGCTGCCACCCCCGGAGGCCCGGGTTCGATGCCCGGCTCTGCCACGAAATTTGAAAAGTGGTACGAGGGCTGGAACGGGGACCACTCAGCCTCGGGAGGTCAACTGAGTAGAGGTGGGTTCGATTCCCACCTCAGCAATCCTGGAAGTGGTTTTCCGTGGTATCCCACTTCTCCTCCAGGCGAATGCCGGAATGGTACCTAACTTAAGGCCACGGCCGCTTCCTTCCCTCTTCCTTGCCTATCCCTTCCAATCTTCCCATCCTACCACAAGGCCCCTGTTCAGCATAGCAGGTGAGGCCGCCTGGGCGAGGTACTGGTCATACTCCCCAGTTGTATCCCCCGACCAAGAGTCTGAAGCTCCAGGACACTGCCCTTGAGGCGGTAGAGGTGGGGTCCCTCGCTAAGTCCCAGGGAAAAACCGAACCTGGAGGGAAAACAGATGATGGTGATGATGATGAACATACTATTACTACTACTACGAGAAGAAGTGACAGACGTCGACAGGTCGGTACCTTTTAACGTGTTGGGAACAAACGACCCGACATTGTTGTATTTAAACACCCTCAAATATCACGACTTCAGCCGAGATGTAACTCGCATGGGAACAGAAGACATGCGATTAACCGATTCGAACACTGAGATCGGTGGAAACAGGCAACGGAAAGATTAAAAGAATAATACAGTAACAGTTTCTTTCAGTCGCAAATGTCATGTATATGGCCCGGTCTGAAATAAAGGATCAAGTTAACAGTCATAGATTGTTCCCATACTTCGTAAACAAATTTTCGATTTACACTAGAAATTCACGGTGTTAAAGTGAATCCGTAGTGATACGATATTGGAAGTTATCCTAGAACAAATCTGTTTGTAAACAGATGTTGGCACATACATATTTATCTGAACAGGTATCGACTAAAATTCAATCAAGGATGACCGGCTTCTGTATGGTGTTAAATCGTTCCACACTGCCTTGCTTTCCACTGTCAAATATAACGTTTAAAATGATGGATTATATTGTGAGTTCCCATCCCTCACTCGGTTCAGTGCGCGACGAAAACTCGTCAACATCAAATATGTCCTGTTTAAACAGTTTGTGTTAAGAGTCATTTATAACGGCGTCTGCTGTAACAGTTTTCTGAAAATTATAGAACTGGGCACATATTCAGTAGAAAAGCATTGCAAAGTCATTATTTAAATATTTAAACAAAATGGAAGTAAACGAAATACATCGGAATAATAATTAATTTTGGAACCTTTTTTGACAGGTTGAGTAATACATAGACCTATACAAACGTACAGCCAGACAGTGCTTAGCAGCTTACCGTAAGAGTAATGTTCAGATGTGATTGGTGCAATGGTTGTTATCTGTTATATTTATGTCCACTGAAATGAAAAATCTGCAATATATGTTCTCAATTTTGCTTTATATTTTACGGTGTGATCATTCCCATTTACTTACATGTGTACAACAAATATTATTTAATAATTTTTTTGACACTTGGAATAGCTTATCACTTGTCCGGAGAGGTTTTTAGAATTTTATACACAGTATATTCTACGTCATGAATATCAAGGCCGATGATCTAGATGTTAGGACTCTTTAAACTACAAGTATCATCATCATCATCATCATCATCATCATCATAAATAGCACATTCGTTCATAAAATTGCTGAAGAGGATAGTACTTCTTTCTCATTCACATTATTGACAGCACGTATAATATACCTGATGATGATGAACGTAAAATTCTGGATAAGATGATGTAACCGTGAATAAATCGGTAAAATAAAGTGCTGTACTCATAGAAAACAAATAAAAACCCGGTATATCATGCATATCGACATGGAATGATCTGTTAAGCATTGCAGTTAAGTAGCTTCGTCTCTAGTTTCCCACTACAAAGGAAGGGATTCGGATCTTCACCAATGCTAATGAGATTTTCGAAGAGAAAATTTACATTCGTATGGATACGTTCCCTCACAGAACCGTAGGTCTCACTGCTTAAAACATAGGATTAATAGCCATTTATATAACTCGAGATTTTTCTATTTTCGGATGATATGGCTTCATAGAGTTATAAAGTTAGCATATCGTGGCGGATACAGCAGTAACATGTCCTCTCACGCATACCTGAACCTGTGACGTGAACGACAAAATGCACGCATGTTTCCAAGTCTGCTTTCAAAATCGTGGCGGATACAGCAGTAACATATCTACTCACGCATATCTGAGCACAAGGAGGGCAATGACTCAGAATAATTCCGAGATGTCTACTCTTATCCCATAGCAAATGGTATCGGACCTCCAGGACCACCTACTAGGCCATTCAACCGTCGCCCGTGGTTCACGAATTAGGACGTGACAAGAGCAACCCTAACAAACACCACGAACGTATCTGTATCATATTTAAAATATTTAATCTAAGGTACTGTAGAAAGAGTCCTTCACATACCCATGCATTCAATTTTTTCCTACATTGATACTGTTTTAAAACATTATTACCGGGAAAGTTGACCGCGCGGTTAGGGGCGCGCAGCTGTGAGCTTGTATCCGGGAGATAGTGGGTTCGAGCCCCACTTTCGGCAGCCCTGAAGATGGATTTCCGTAGTTTCCCATTTTCACAACAGGCAAATGCTGGGGCTGTTCCCTAATTAAGGCCACGGTCGATTTCTACCCACTCCTAGGCCTTTCCCATCCCATCGTCGCCATAAGGCCTATCTGTGTCGGTGCGACGTAAAGCAAGTTGTAAAGAAAACATTATTAGGCATACGTCTTTTTTCCTTCCATGTGTTCATTGTGAGAGCATGTCCGAAGTACTGACAGTTTATGGGAATTTTTCCTTTTTTTATGATATTATGATAGTATTACCACAATGAAAAAATGAAATGGCGTATGGCTTTTAGTGCCGGAAGTGTCCGAGGACAAGTTCGGATCGCCTTTTGATGTGACGTCCGTAGACGATCTTCGCGTCGTGATGAGGATGAAATGATGATGAAGACGACACATACACCCAGCCCCCATGCCAGCGAAATTAACCAATTACGGTGAAATTTCCCTACCCTACCAGGAATCGAACCCGAGACCCCTGTGACCAAAGGCCAGCACGCTAACCATTTAGCCATGCAGCCGGACATTACCATAGTGAGAGTGCATGAATAAGGCAGAGATTCTCCAGGAAGGGAAGAAGTCCAACAGGAGACTCAGGAAGGTGGAACAGCAAATGTGGGTAAAAGGCAATACAATCTTAACAAGATAATACATCGAAATGTTTTAGGTGTCGTCGCACAAGAACAGCGGATAATCATACGGAAGTTAGGGTTTGGGATATTTCTAAATACTTTGAAATTTAAGAATTTATTTAAACTACTGATGGAGAATCTGCCACCTGGGTGACTGCCCTCAATGCAAATCACTGGTGATTATCAATTTTCGGAGAAAATATTCAGGATAGACAGGAGAACGTTGAATCGAACTCAGTGAACGAATAAGGAGATAATGAAAAAGAAGGAGAGAAATTGTGCTGCTAAGTAAATTCAAACGCGCTTCCTAATTGGGCACAACGAATCTAATAATAATTATATAATAATAATAATAATAATAATAATAATAATAATAATAATAATAATAATAATAATAATAATACCCGTGTGGGGATTTACCGGCTACCTCCATCGGGCGCGTCCCATTGGAATTGGGGAAGCTCGCTGGCTCTGCCGCCAGCAGAGTCAGAGGGTAGTAGGGAAATAAAATACCACCGTGAAAAAAAACTGGTCCCTTGCCAGGGTTAGGGCGAAGACTGGTAAATGACCAGAAGCCAGAAAACATCTTGAGGAAACCTCTAGGGCTAACAACCCTAGTTGTAAAAAGATGGGTACCCGTCCAAAGCAAAGTCAAGTCAAAAAGCATGATGGCACAACATTTAAAGAAACATACCCCAGGGGGTAAATCTTCGGATAAATCCCTCGTCGTGAACACCACGGCGCACGAGTCTCGTTCGGATTCTGGGGGAGACTCGACATCATGCAAGAGACGAGTCGGAGCGTCTCGGTGTACCCCGAAGAGTCAAAAACTCAGGCCAAAATCTAAAACCTTTCTAGCAACTTTCAACATAAATTCACTTACACAAACTGGCAAGCTGAAAACCCTCACCAAAGCTCTTCACGAAAATCAGATATCCATAATGGCCCTGCAGGAAACAAGGTACCCAGATGAAGAGATTTTTGAATCCGAAGGCTACCGATTTTTCAAGAGCAAACAGCAAAGGGGAATCCTCAATGGAGCTGTGATGCTTGGAACCGCGTTTGCTGTTAGAACCAATATCCTTAAATCGGTTGCAAATTTCGAACCTGTGAATGACAGATTGTCTATACTCACAATTAAATGCGCGAACAAAACCTACGCCCTAGTTAACGCACATGCTCCTACAAACGATAAAAACAAGTCTGATCCAGACGAAGTTGATAATTTCTGGGACCTACTGGATGAAAAATTAAACAAAATCCCCAAACACCATGTCAAGCTTCTTTTGGGTGACTTCAATGCCCAACTAGGTCGTGAACAGAAGTACAAGAAAGTTACAGGAAATTACCCCGCTCACAAAAGAACCAATCCCAACGGCAAAAGACTGGTGTCCATTTGTGAAAATCACAACCTGCAGGTCATGTCGACCCACTTTCGCCATCTACCCAGAAAGCAAATGACTTGGCGTTCTCCCGTCCAAGCTCTCGGAGAGTTCCAAATTGATCATGTTGCAATCTCCAGGAGAAACAGCCCTGAGATTATGAATGTCAAGGTAAAGAAAGGCATCAATGTGGCCTCAGATCATTATATGTCTCTTATCAAATTCAAACCAATTCCCGCAAACACAAGGAAGACAACCAAACAGATCACACGCTTCGAAAATGATAAACTTCGGCAAAGGGTCGAGGAGTTCCAGGAGAAGGCTAGACCAAATGACTATGACTTTAACAACGCCAAAAGTCTCCTTGTTGAGGCGGCCACAGACGTTGCAGAAATCAAGAGAAGCAAAAAGCATGCCTGGTGGAATGGTACCTGGGAAGCAGTCCTCCAAGAAAGACTCAATGCGTGGAAACAGTACTACTCTACGAAATCAGAAAATGATTGGGAAACCTACAAAACCCAATGTGCCCAAGCAGCTAGGGTGTTCAGAACTGAGAAACGTAAATACGAAAAATCTCTCATTGAAAAGATAGAACAAAACTTTAGGAAGAATGAAAGCAGAGAGTACTACAGAGCCTTCAAACGCAAAGTCACTGGCTATAAACCACCATCTCTATGCTTTGAGCGAAAGGACGGCACACTGGCGACGTCAAATGAAGAAAATTGCAGCATTCTGGCAGATTACTTCAAGAATTTACTTAATTGCTCTAAGCCGCAAAGCGCCATTGAGACCAAGGAACCCTTACTCAGGTACCCAGATTCCAGACCACCCGACAGAGATGAAATCAAGCGCCACATTGCCCGTCTCAAAAATAACAAAGCGCCCGGAGAAGACTCAGTAGTAGCAGAACTATGGAAATATGCCCCAGAGGAATCACTTGATATCTTGCAAAAGCAAATAGAAGAAATTTGGAACAAGGAGACCCTACCCGAAGATTTTAAAATAGCTTTGATCCATCCATTACACAAAAAAGGCAGCATGAAGAACATCAACAACTACAGAGGAATATCTTTGCTACCCGTGACTTACAAAATTCTATCACTTGCCATCCTGGAGCGTTTGGAAGCACAAGTCGAACATCAAATAGGTGAATACCAAGGAGGGTTCAGAAAAGGTCGCTCAACAGCTGAACAGATCCAAAATCTCAAAACGATCATCAGATATTGTACACTAAGGTCCAAGCAGTGTGTGTCTGTCTTTGTGGACGTTAAGAAAGCGTACGACTCCATTGACCGGGAAGTCCTACTAAACATCTTAAATGAATTTGGAGTTGATTTGAAACTGCTGGCATTAATTAGAGCCACCCTGACCGATACAGAATCCAAGGTGAAGTTCCACGGATGTCTCTCGCATTCCTTTGACATCAAAACAGGAGTCCGACAAGGTGATGGGCTATCCCCGATACTCTTCAACTGTGTTCTTGAAAGGATCATCAGAACCTGGCGGGTGAGATTACAGGAAACCAACTACAGTCCATTGAGAATTGGAACCAAATCCAAGGGGATCGCAACAGACTTCTTAGCATTTGCCGATGATATTGCTGTTCTCTCAAACGACATAGAGACCGCTAGAGCTCAAGTTGAAATTTTAAAGGAAATTGCCGAACAAACTGGTTTGCAGATATCGTTTGAGAAAACAGAAGTAATGACTAACATCAAAGAGGCTCCACTAAAACTCCATACAAAATACGGGGACATCACCCGAGTAGACAAATTCAATTACCTGGATGAGATCATCATGAAAAATGGACTGGACAAAGAAGCACTTCAGGAGCGAGTACGCAAACTGGAAACAGCCTACCAAACATCCCGCACAATCTACAACAAAAAATCCCTTTCCCAAAACACCAAGATACGTCACTATGAAACAGTTCTGAAGCCAGTAGTTCTATATGCAGCCGAAACCCTGTCTCTAAATGCCAACAAAGGACTCCTTGAAAAACTGGAGAAAAGAGAACGCAAAATTGTGAGAGGAATCTTGGGATCAAAGTACAGAAATGGAATCCATCAAAAGAGATCCAACAAGGAAGTCTACAGCAAAATAGAGAAAATTACCGACACAATCAGAAAAGGACGGGCACGATTTTACGGTCATCTGAAAAGAATGGACGGAAGAAAGTTAACTAAAGAAATCTTTCACTTTTTTTATTCAAACCCCAAAACCACAATTCCCTGGTTTAGAAATACCAAAGAAGACCTGCAAATGCTACATATCTCAGCTGAAGACGCCCTTAACAGAGATCTCTTCCGCAAGAAAATATTGACGAACGGGCTAAACCGAGACGAGCAACCGAAGAGAAGACACGGTGCCCCTTGGACAGAGGAGCGTAAGCAGGCCCACTCACAAAGAATGAGGGAAATTTGGGCTCTAAAGAAGGCCAAGTTCAGTGTCAAATGCAACAAGACTTAACGTGGTCCTTGATGGCCCCAGCGAATTATATAATAATAATAAATAATAATAATAATAATAATAATAATTATAATAATAATAATAATAATAATAATAATAATAATAATAATAATAATAATAATAATAATAATAATAATAATAATAGTAATAAAGTATTCGGGTTTAATGTCCCTTCAACTACTGTCGGTCTGAAGAGAAATCGAGATCATGGACATGCCATTAAATCTAGCGAGAATATTCATTCATATTTAACCAGTCGTTAGTAGCTGTCAGTGTTAGGATTCGATACTGAAACTCTGAGTACTGTAGTCAAGGACATAAGATGGGTAGGCCTATGCACTGTAACTTTATATTCCTTTATGATACTCCATCTCCATACTCTCGCCCAAGAATAGATTACCTGATTATTATTTTTTCGTTATAAATTATTATCCTATACTATATGGTTGATAACGTTAAAATAGTTACATGTTGGATTTCAAAGCAAGTACTCAGTTTATTTCCGGGGCACTTTGTTAGAACAATATGAGAGTACGTTAGAAATTGTTTATCGAGATATCACCCATGACATGGATAATCGTTTCTAGGTAGCTTTATTACGAAGTTTTAATTCTGTCCTTTATTAATTTTCCCCTTTTGCTGAGGTTTTCCGACTTCTGTTTGTCCCTTCGATACTTTCATCTTCTTCAGGAAACGGGACTGCGGGGGACACTTACATTCTACTTACTTCCAGGAATTGATTCATTTATATATCTCACAAATTCGCTGTGAGCTAATCTTGCAGTGCTTTTTCAAAATGGACGAGTATTTCATGTTTGCTCCGCAAGGGTGTGACTCACGGAGAAAGGTTTGTTTTGAACTGGAATTGCAGCTCCGACGGATTGCCGTTCAATAGCCAAAATCTCTCTTTCGCCAAAATGATGTTCGTAAACGTTGATTCTAAAATAAAGGCGTGTTTTATTATCAAGAGGTGATTGGGAATATTTTTAAAATAACTTTGTTGGTGATAGGGGATATACTATGCAGTATAAAGTTTCCCAGTGGCTTTGGAACAATATAATGGAATATTGTGCTCTAAACAAGAAAGTTACAACAAAGTTTCCGGGAGAAAATGGATTTAATCAGCGTGAATGAGATACTGCCTTGAGTTATCCCCGTGTTGGAACAAGTGAAGCAATAAGAGGCCTATATGGCGCACGTTGTCTTCTTGTCACAGCGTGTCGGTTTACTGCAAGACTCCGGTAGCTGGCGAGGAATTGACAATACATTTCATTCCATACAATGTTTCTCAGTGCATTAACTACACGAAGCACATTATTGCAAAGCAGAATGCATGGATGAGTACAACTGAATAATTCTTTCTATTTCATTCGGCACAGACTCTAAGCCATAGCAAATACTTCCTTATTGCTGTAACTAACATTGTGTTACCCCTACGGCAAGGTGAGTGCAAGACAATTTTTTCTCCTTAATATTCTTCTAAATTACATAATAATAATAATAATAATAATAATAATAATAATAATAATTTTCTGGACCGTCGTCAAAATGTGCGGACCGTGCTGGAAACGGGTCCTGGACGGGTAATGACTACGATTGCAGTCCGGCCGCCGGTTCAGTACGGCCAAGGCACCCAAGACGACACGACATAATAATAATAATAATAATAATAATAATAATAATAATAATAATAATAATAATAATAATAATAATAATAATAATCCCCTGTGAACCATGCGACCTTGCCGCGGTTGGGAGGCTTGCGAGTCCCTATGAAGTAGATAGCCGACCCGCAGGTGCAACCATGTCGGATGGGTATCTCTCGAGAGACCAGACTAACGAATGGTTCATCGTTTCGGAAGTTACAAGGATCGCAACTTAGATGATTGATTGATATGGCTTTGTAATAATACTCAACATGGCTTAGCTGTGTTGATACTGCAGCACTGCTGAAAGCAACGGGAAACTACAGCCATAACTAACTCCCGAGGACAATGCAACTCTCTCTGTATGAATGACGTACTGATGATGGCTTTCCGCGAGTAAAATATTCCGGAGGTAAAAGAGTCCCCCATTCGGATCTTCGGGTTGGGACTACATGAGAGGGGGCGATCATCAAGAAGATGATACCAACATTTTAGAAATAGAAATAGAAGTATATTTATTTAAAGATAATTACAAGTAGGACCAGAGGTCCCTTTGTCTGTAACTAACTGCCACTTTAACTTAAATGTATCAATTAATATACACAATCAAGTATTATTAGCGTATGGCAAGGAAATTACATACATAATATGCAATATATACGTAATAACAAAAAACATTGATTCCCTTCAGGCATTAGTGTCATCTGTTATATCTGAATGCCCAACGTTTCAATCCACTGTAGTGCTTCCGCTGTTGGTGATACGAAGTCTTTCAATCTACCTGGATTAGCCCGAAGTTGACACTCGCTTACAATGTGAGGAAGAGTCTGGCGTGGGGCTCATCAGTCACATTCTAGAGATGGTATAAAGTTCCACTTGTAGAGAGAATCCCTGCACCTTCCGTGACCTGCCCTGATCCTGTTCAGTCTGGACCATTTTGCACGTGGCAGTTGGGATCCATTTGCATTTTTTTCCTCTCTGAAGATGTTATGCAGGGGCAAGTTAGGAGAGTTATTCCAGCGGCCTTTCCACTCCTCCAAAGCATTGAAGTTGTTAGACGTCTTCAGAGCAGCATCACAAAGGGGTGGATGTCTTGATTTCAGTCTTTGGAGACTAAGATTGATATGTCATTTAGAACAGGTAGCAGAGGATTCTTGCAGATCTTGTTGTACTCTCGAACAGGAGCACTGGTGGCATTATTCCAGACAACAGTGGGAGCCAGTGAACTGGAGTTGATCTGATGGTGCCAGATATAAGACGCATGCTGGTATTCAATTGTGGGTCAATATACTTCGTATAAGGGCTATTAATCCACACTGGAGCAAAATAGTCAGCAGCAGAGAAAACGAATGCTAAGACTGAAGAGCGCAGGATGTTTGCAGTAGATCCCCAAGTAGTACCAGTTAGCTTCTGAATAATATTGTTTCGGGTTTTCAGTTTCTTCGATAAGTCCGGTCCAAGGTAACACCCAGATATTTTGGATACCTATTATGATTAAGTACTCGATTGGAGAAGCTATATTTAGTTCTAAGTTAGCAAGCCGGTTGCTCAAATGGAAGCAAGAAACCTCCGTCTTGGCTGTACTGGGTCTAAGTCTCCATTTTCTAAAATATTCCGCCAATGTGGGTAAGTCCTGAGTAAAAATGTCTTCATTTTTCTCAAAGATCTTGTGTTGTGTGGCCAGGGTCAAGTCATCAGCATAGCAGAACTTTCTGAATATTGTTTCTGGAAGATGAGAGATGTACAGATTAAACAGTAGTGGCGATACAACTGATCCTTGGGGCTAAACATTATGCAGTTTGCTCACTGAGCTTTCCTTTTCACCTAAAAAGACCTGGAATTTCCTGTCGCTGATCATGTATTGATAAGCTGTGGAATCGTTCTGCAGGGTACAGCTCTGAGTAATTTATAAAGCGATCCTTCCTTCCATACGGTATCAAAGGCAGCAGTGAGATCCACAAATACAGCAGATATTTTAAGATTTCGCTGGTATCTGTCCTCAATGTAAGATAGTAATGAAAGTACTTGATCGCAGCAGATTTGGTTAGGTCTGAAACCTGCCTGATCCAAAGGAATGAGTTCTAAAATGGTTGATCCAATTCTGTTGTAGATAAGCCTTTCAAAGAGTTTGTAGCAACAGCTAAGGAGGGCTATTGGTCTGTAAATTTCAGGTCTATTTTCTGGTTTTCCAGGCTTCAGTATGGAAATAATTTTAGCTTCTTTGAATTCAGGTGGGATTTGTCCAGTCTGGAGAAATTCCGTATAGCCGTGTAGAACTGTGCCATCCATCTCCTTGCATTGTCTCCCATATGTATGAGGAATTCTGGGTGAATTCCATCGAATCCAGGTGCCTTACCGGATTTTAGTTATTTGAGGGCCTCCTGAACGTCAAGGGCTCTAAAGGGACGTGAATAGCTAGATATGCGAGGTGCTGATGATGTCGGAGCACGAAGGTGGCATCTAACATACTTTGTATGCTTCTTATCAGCTGGAGCTCGGGACGTTGTCACAATATGGGAAGCTATTTGGTCAGGTGTCTCCTGAGGTTGGCCTTTCACTACTGGTGCACCTTATCCTAGCCTTCTAAGAAGGCTCCAGGACTTTCTGCTAGAATGAGTAAAACCTAAGCTTTGGACAGTTTCAACCCATTTTTGTCTTCGGTAATCATCGAAGCTAGCAAGAAGTTTGTTAGCACTTTCTGCATCCCTGTTTTGTCGGAAATTTTTAAATAATTCCTCATTCTTGGCATTCAAGCCAGGAACATATTCTTTCCGATAGCCCCTGGGCATACATTTCTTGCTGCGACAACAAGACGTTGTTAACTTTGATGATTTGAGGGAATCCAACGAATGCATTTATCTAGTTCTACAGAGAATGCAGAACAATCGGCCTTCGGAAATTCCATTGGGGACGTGACGTTGAACGTACAATGGGAATTGTGACACCAAATTCGAGGGAAATCTTCAGTCACTTTGCGTGTAGTATGCAAGGGATTTCCATGTATATTGGAGCTGACAAAGCATAAATCTGGATTTGTTTCTCAACCCCATGCAGCTGATCGAAAAGTTCCTAGATCTTTAGCGTCAAATACTGGATGGAGGTTGTCACTTTCGCACCAGTCCATTAATTTAAGTCCACAAACATTTGTTTTAGAATACTTCCAGAGTTAATGATGACTATTGAAATCCCTCACATAAATCGCAGGATGTTCTGCAGTTGGTACAACATACTGAGGCCATAGAATATATGGTGGTTTGTAGATATTGATGATTGAGACATTATTCAGTCGGATGACAACCTGATTAACGTTTTCTTCTGTGCGTTGACATAGCAGCTCAGCTTCTTTGCTCTGCTGATACTTCCTATGTTGATTTGGAAAATACGAATAGTGGGACCAATGTTTCTTGTTAAAGAACTCTGAGAAGAGCTGTTTTGATATGGTGTCTTTGACATAATTTGATAGCCAAGAGATCCTAGGATAGACTGGCTGCCTATTGCTGTTATTCGCTTAGCACCACCCGGAGGACGCGTGCAGGGTAATGAGAAAGTAAATCCTGCAGACGTGAGCAACCTTCATTCCTACACAATGAAGTAAAAATAATACATAAAAAGTGTAAGATACATTTTCCTACTGAAGATATAAGAATAATATTAAACACTAAACATGTAAGAGAATACAATAATACTTTTACCATTTCATAAAAATAGACTATAGTAACAAGGAAGAGAAGACATAAGAGATACCTAAGAATTTTAATGCCGAGGATGAATTAATAAAACTGAGCATCTAAAATGTAACAAAGAGATTACGATATTCCGTACTATTTAATATATTTGGTGAAAATTCACTTACTAAGTGGAAAGGTACTGGTATTTAAGACATTTTTTCTGAGTTCCGACACTACTTTGCTTTATTTCGTATAAATTAAAATCATTGTACAATTTAGAGGCAGTGACAATGAACGACTTACTGCACTTTACCGTACGATGCTATGAACCTGAAGGGTGTTAGCTGTAAACCTATTGTTCCGATCATGCACGTGACTCATTTGAACAATGGACGTGGTAAAATATGAGGGAGCATTAGATTTCAAAATTCTCAGTAGTAAGCAAGCAGCTGAGTATGATCGTCTATCCCCGAGTTTCAACCACTCTGCCGCTTAGTAGTAAGATGTTACGTGACAGTGTTTACGAATATTGAAGACGAATCGCGCACAGGCATTCTGAATACGATGGAGTTTGGTATTATACGAGGATTGGGGCAAAATTCATGGCAACTAATTTCTTCCTTGTAGATATGTGAACGGATCACGAACGTATATGTGCGTGTGGAAGTTCTGCAGGCATAGTGTGTATGTAGAACAACAGATGGTTCAGTGATAGCTGGTAGTAGCGCAGCGAGGACTGTGAAATCAGTCAGTTGGTGAGTGTCGTGCGAGATGGATGTAACCCGTGTTGAGCAACGCGCTTACATCAAAATAGCCGTTCTCCGAGGGAGAAATGCGATGGAATATCACAGTGAATTAGTGGAAGCCCTGGAGAATAATACCCTACCATACCGTACATTGGCACGGTGGGTAGGAAAGTTTCAGCAAGGACGTGTGTCAACCAGTGATGAGCAACGTTCGGGACGATCTGTCAGTGTGCGGACCGACGTGGCACGTGCCGTCATCGAGCAGCTCCTGGATGACGACAGACGATGGACGCTACTGGAGTTAAGGCCTTGGCACACAGAATGCGGGCTGCGACCACGGGCAGGACGTCGTGAAACCCAATGCGGTCTGCGATCCGGAGATGTCACATACATTGCGGCAAGCTAGAGCGTGCGGACAGCTAGGAAGGCCACTTGAGTTTTGTCAGCAGAAGAGAAACATATTCAAATATGTGGTGTTCTTCTGATGAAGGGGAAATATTAGCATTATTTGTCCTTATGAGAAAGAATAAGAAGCGGAAATGGATTCACGAAATAAATTCGCAACGAGAACAATTAGGCGACTATGACAGATCACGTCGAGAATTAGAGAGTTTTGAAGATAGATTTTTTACTTACTTTAGAATGTCTCGTGAGTGTTTCGAAATGTTATATAATCTACTGGAACCGACTATAAAGAAATTCACAATAAACTGGAGGAGACCTATTCCTGCAAGAGAAAGGCTGGCAATTTGTTTAAGGTAAGTTATTTAAAATAATTAGAATATACCGTATGAAAAAAATTTATTATAAATTGTTAATGATAAAAATTACAAATATTTTGTCTCATCTCATAAAATGGAATGTTTAGATTGGCAAGCTAACATAGCTGATGTGAAGTAAGAGGGTTTGCAGTTTGCTGAGCAAAAAAATTAGCTCCACCTTCGTATATGACTCTTGTATTTAGATTTCCGATCATTGCTGATGTAGGAGGATCAGCTTCCTGCGGTTGAAATTGTTCCGTACAAACAGGTTGTTATGTAGCCGCAGAAGTGCTCTGACCATTGGAGAACCTACGAACCGTTGAACTGGTATCTCTGCTGCTGCTGTAATCACGATAGAATCTTTCATCTGAGCCCAGTGAACTCCAACAGGAAGTACTTGAAGAATATGAATAATGTTCATCGATTTCTTCCAGTTCAGCCTTACCAAATAGCCCAGTTTAACCTGTCTCCTCGGCAAAAAAACGTTTAAATTATCTATTTCGTCAGATTAACGTTTTTCGTATCAAAATAATTTGTTAGTTGTTTGACGTCATCACTCTGCTCTTTAGAATTTTTCTTCCAGTTTAGGAGGTTGCGGCGTTTGTGTAGAGAGTGATTGCTGTTCTTCAGTCACAGGAACATTACTCCCTGAAGGGGCTGCACTATTCGTTTGGTAAACTTCCATAGCCCCGATTTCTGATGTTGGGTTTTGGGATGGAACATTTGATTTTGTTGAAGGCCTTACTAATGAATCATCCAGGAACTGAAGGTGGCTGCTACATGGCCATTTTTTATTTTTAGTATATGCAGCAGAACCCGTACTTCCTTTATCCAGCTTTTTATATTTGATGTAGCAGTCTCTCAGATTTCTCCACTTGTTTTTTACGGAATCTCCTGAAACAATGGAAAATGGATAAAATTGCAATAGGGTAATTCATTTTTCGTCACATTTGTAAAGTTGTATTTCCAAAATAAATAAACTACCTCAGTCGCAAGTTTGGGGACCCTCAAACCCGCATTGAAGTTCTTGGGTTTTTGTTTTATCTATTTATTGCATGTTTTGTTTTCATTTAATTTGGTGGAGAGCAGACAAGACCCTACTTAAAAATTTTACTATTTAATCATTGATTGACTTCCGTCGTTTCCTGACGATTCATCTTATATTTTGTACGATGATGATATTTCTTAATATAATACTAAATAAACGAATATTTTGCCACTTCTGATACAGACTTTTTTCTTTCAGGTATTAGGCAACCGGCGATTCCTACCAAACTATTGCGTTTTCCTTTCGAGTTGGGCGTTCAACTGTCTGAACAATTGTAATGGAAGTCTGCAAAGAAATTTGGAATGTACTGCAGCACTTATACCTACCTACGCCAACCGACGAAACGTGGAAACGAGCTGAGACCGGATTTCGAGAAATGTGGAACTTCCCCAATTGTGTAGGGAGCATCGACGGGAAACATGTAGAAATAAAATGTCCACCCAACAGCGGTTCAAATTACCGTACTTCTGCTACAAACAATATTTTTCCGTAGTTCTTCTGGCTATAGTTGACCCCTTATACAAATTTCTAGTAGTGGATATTGGCAGCTACGGGAGGCTGAGTGGCCACGGTATTTTTGAAAACTCGTCCTTTTACCGTGATTTCCTTGTTGGAAAAACAATTCTGCCTGCAAAACCTCTACCAGGGATGAACTTACCAGTCCCTCACGTATTAGTCGGAGATGAAGGGTTTGGATTACACACATTCTTAACGCGCCCCTTTCCCAAGACTGCTGCTCACAACGAGCCACATAAAAAACAATTCAACTGACGACTCTCTAGGGCTCGACGAGTTGTGGAAAACGGTTTGATATATTAGTTCAAAAATGGCGTATCTTTTACAGACCTATAGAAACTGACGTCGACAAAGCCTGTTGTTGTCTACATAATTAATTTATTATAAATATGACTTGGGACGTAACCGCTGAAGTACAAAATCAAGAGGAAAACGGACAACCACATGCTTTACTTCCTCAAACACCAAGTAACCGTAGAGCAAGCAACGCTGCCCTGGAAGTTCGCCAACACTTTGTGAACTATTTCATCAATAATTGAAAGACACGTGAACTATTGTAAGCAATAATGAAAGGAACAATATTTTTAAAAATGATTTGACCAAAGGGTTCGCTTTTAGATAACCTGGCAAAACATTGCACCTCTATCCGGTCTAAATTAAGATGTAGGCTACTTATAGTTAAAATAATTACATTATTAGTAATTATATGGTAGGACAATTTGCATACAATGATAATTAAACAAGTTGTTATGAAAATTTAAATTTGAAAATATAATACATTTTTTCATTGTACTTACCGTCTGAGTTCAATGCACGTCCTATCTCCCTCCACTTTTCTGTCTTCTTGTCGGCGTTTTTGTATTCAACATGTCCTCGCTCATATAAAAATGGGTATTTTTTCACCTCTTCGATAAGTCCTTCCGTGTCCATTTCAAGAAAGAACGCAATACACTATGCGGGCAACAGACTCGAAACACAACTGATCGCAGCCCGTTACGTCCTGGATGAGATCGTTGTCGCAGACCGGAGTGTGTGTGACGGAGATGATACAATATTACGAAACTCTGTTTGGCGTCCAGCCCGCTGCGGGCCGAGTTCGCAGAACGTGGTCGCAGCCCGCATTCTGTGTGCCAAGGCCTTTAGAGAGGGCAAGTGGAATCGAGGAACGAACCGTCCACAGGATATTGCGTAGTGAGCTGCAACTGCACAAAATCGCATCGCGGTGGGTACCGCAGGCACTGACGGAAGTTGAAAGTTGGGTGCGCTGTGCAAAATGCTCCGACCACCTTGCACGCTGGAAACAGAACGGCGATCAATTCTTGTCACGAATAATCGCCGTCGATGAATTTTGGGCCAGGGCATACGAACCAGAACTGAAACGTCAGTTAGCGGAGTGGCGACATGCTGGATCACCAAGGAGCCAGAAGGTCCGTCAGAATCCTTCCCCACCGAGCTCGATAGCTGCAGTAGCTTAAGTGCGGCCAGTATCCAGTATTCGGGAGATAGGTGGTTCGAACCCCACTGTCGGCAGCCCTGAAGATGGTTTTCCGTGGTTTCCCATTTTCACACCAGGCAAATGCTGGGGCTGTACCTTAATTAAGGCCACGGCCGCTTCCTTCCCAGTCCTATCCCTTTCCTGTCCCATCGTCGCCATAAGACCTATCTGTGTCGGTGCGACGTAAAGCCAATAGCACAAGAATCCTTCCCAGTCAAATTGATGGTGATCGTCGCGTATGACGTCAGGGGTGTCATTGTTTGCCACTTTGTTCCACATGGCAGAACAGTGACCGCACAGTAGTACAAGGACGTCCTGGTGCGACAGGTACGACGTGGCGTTCAGGAGAAACGTCCGGATCTTGTGGACAGTGCAATAATCCTACACTACAATGCAAAACCAAATAAAGCAGAGTGTGTAGGGCAGCTACTGCGACGTTGGGGACGGGAAGAATTGGAGCACCCACCGTACTCTCCCGATATTTCGCCCTGTGACTTTGATCTCATTCGAAAGATTAAGGAACCACTGCGTGGTAGGCGGTTTGCAACACGAGAGGACATTGCTAATTCTGTGCGCCAACAGGTGGCCCAATTCACACATGGTGCGGCAAATGCTGAGGCAGATGGTGTTCAGCGCCTCCCACATCGTTGGTAGCGTGTGGTGTCAGTAGCAGGGGACTACATTGAGGGTCTTCAGGCCCAGGTTTGCCATGTCAACTTTATGTGTACTGTGTTGTCATTAGTTTGCACCGGGAAGGCCATATTGCCCTAATAAATGATTGTGTTACTATATTTCAGTGCTATTCATTGTCCACGCATGTAGTTAACACCTTGTCCCTTCGTCTGTATATGTCACATTTTCCAACCGGACTGGTATCTTGAAGAAAAAAAATAGTTGCCATGACTTTTGCCCCAACCCTCGTATTTCTCTGAGATATCGCTGTAAATTACAGCGCCGTAATCTAAAATAGGAAATATCATAGTTTGGATCAACATCCTTCTCACCGAAAAAGGAAGATATGACAAGTTCGTCGAAAGTGCTGCAATATGCCAGACACTTTCTTGACCAAATGCTTGGCACAGAAGGTCCAGAACAGAGTGTTATCCATTGGAATACCTAAATTATTAACACATTCCTGATACCTGACAACAGAACCGTTTATAATTACTGGAGGAATGTCCCTGTTGAAAATATTTGATAAATTTCTTCGATATCCAAGAAAAATAGCTAAGGTTTTTGTTTTCATTTAATAGTAAATTACGACTTAGTGTACATTGATGTAGTCTTTCTATATCTAGATTTATTTTACTAATACTTTCTTCAACACGATTTACAGGAGAATGGAAATAGATATGTAAATCATCGGCGTACCTATGATGTCTCGTGTGGCGTAACACTCCAGGCAGATCGTTTTTATACAGTGAAAAAAGGGGACCCAACACGGAAACCTGAGGGACGCCAGAATGTACACTAGACCATTTCGAGAAGTTTTGTTTGTCAAATACTACACGCTGAGACCTCCCTTTCAAGAACGCTTCAAACCGAGAGAGAGCTGATGGAGATATGCCCATTGTATGTAATTTAGTCAGAAGGAGGTCATAATGAACTCTATCAAATGGCTTGCTTAAATCGAATAGTACCAGAAATCTTAGTTCTTTTCTGTCCATTGCAAACTTGATATCAATGGTGACTTTGAGAAGTGCCGTCGTAGTGCTATGGCCTGTTCGAAAAACAGACTGAAACGTGTTAAGAATATAACGAGTATTCAAATACGAAGTGAGTTGTTTGTAAACAATCTTTTCTAATCCTTTACCTAATGTTGACAAAATAATGATTGGCCTGAAATCATGAAATTTTTGAGGAGAAAGAACTTTAGGAACGGTCAGATATTGGCCATTTACGTACAGCTGGAAAGACTCCTGATTGTATACAGGTGAGCTATGACCGGAGTGATTATATCCAAGCAGCTTATTAGGAGGGAATGTGAGATATCATCTCTTCCAACAGCCTTGGTATTCAGGCTCTTAAATACTTTTTTACATCCTCTGGGTAAATGTACGAAAAGTGAAAGAGATCATGTTGAGGTCCGTTTAGTTCATGTAACTATGAATAATCTCGGATATTCTGTGAGAATTGTTTATTGGTGAAATTTTAAAGAAATAATCGTTTTGTAATACTGGAGATATGAATGAGGAAGTAAGTTGTGAATTTCTATTAGCAGTACATAGTGATTTTATAGTTCCCCATAGAGCATACCGAGTTGATCTCTTACTGATGAAAGAATGCATGTGTTTGACTTTGGCATCTCGTATCGAGAGTTTGGTTTTATTACGCAAGACGCGAAAGGCTTCAGAGTCTTCAGGTTTCCTGGTTTTGATGTGCTTTCTTTTTGCCTTGTCCCGCGCAGAGGGTAATTCTTAATTGTAGACGTTATCCACGCACGGGTTATGTGGGTGTTTGGCTCGAATTACTTTTAATGCGTCATGCTTGCCGTACAGTGCAAAAATTAAACTATTAAATTTGGTGACTTTATCATCAATATTACTCTGAGAAAATATTTCATACCAGGGAGCTCAAATTACGTCTTTTCGAAAATATAACCGGTTGAAACTGCGGAAATCTCTAAATGTGATCCATTTTCTTTCATATTTGGGTCTTGTTATCGAGGAGACAGCTTATACTGTAGCATGTCCAGAAAATCCACTCGCTGGGGTCAGCCCAAATTTCAGAAGGGTATAATTAAAATTTCAAGCTATGGTATCGAGATTAGAATGACAATTTGCAGTGTGGTATGTGTCATTATTTTGAGAGTCGGAGCGTCGAATGATAGAAGTTTGAATCGTTGTGGTAGGTTAAAGAATATGGAAAGGAAGATGGATAGACTTAAGTTAGATGTAGTTGGTATAAGTGAAGTACGTTGCCAGGAAGAGCAGGAATTTTGGTCAGGCGGCTACAGAATTATCAACACAAAATCGAACAGGGGTAATGCAGGATTTGGTTTATTAATGAATAAGAAAATAGGGCAGCGGGTACGCTATTACGACCAGCATAGTGAAAGGATTATTGCTGTCAAGAAGGACAAAGAACTAAAGCCGGCTACAACTGGGTTAATTCAGTTCCGTAATCCCAAGTAAGAAGCTTTGTGTTATGAGAGGCAGCGGATCCGATCAGGAACGTCAAATAATATGGCTGAGAGTATCGCAAACTGACCACGTGGCACTTTCATTTGCAGGCATCTGACTCCGCATTAGTCGTCTTGGTAGACCAATATGCTTATCTTCCTACCATTTTCATACTCCTGCATCTCTGCCATCCTCCAATAACTACTCGATATTCCGCTAATGAAAACCCCATCTCTCTCACTAACTGCTCCGCACGTCCACTTCCCTTCGTTGCTTGCGCTCAACTGATGTTAGCGTGCCTGCACACGGCATGGCAGCCCTGGGGATAGTTTACCGTAGTAATGAATTTGTTTTTATAATATTTCCATTGCCAAATCAACATACGACTTCTCAGAAGTAAACAATGACACTAAAAGATTACACTCAATTTCGCGAGCTTGACTCTTACCTGGAGGTCCCATGTTCCATTCTCTGCTATTGCAGGGTTTTCGTCCGGCTCCATGGCTAAATGTTTAGCGTGCTGGCATTTGGTCACAGGGTTCCCGGGTTCGATTCCCGACAGGGTCTGGAATTTTAAACATCATTGCTTAATTTCGATGGCACGGGGGTCATCTTCATTTCATCGTCATTACGACGCGCAGGTCGCCTACGGGAGTCAAAAAGAGACCTGCAACTGGCGAGCCAAACATGTCCCCGGACACTCCTGGCACTAAAATCCATATGCCATTTCATTTACAGGGTTTTCATTTAGACGGAGTCTTAAACATCTTTTAAGATCACTGGTCACTTGATGATCGCACTATTGCGCCTCTAACACCCCGTCAATAGGGCGTATGCAAATTTTGAGAGGAAGAACATTCCTAGTTGATATAAGTAGCGGGAAACGTTATCCTGGGGCATTCTTCCATATCACCTCGCAAGGGAAAATCGTATGTCAGTCTCGGGCTACAGCTTCCTTTGTTTGTTAACTTTTAACGCAGAGAATATTTTGAAATGATTTAATTCAACTGATGTATGAGTAGAAATAATATCTATTTAAATTTCATTAATTTATAAATAGTAAAACATACGTACATCATTATTATAGACCGTTATGCCTTACAGCGTTCAGTCTGCAAGCCTCTGTGAATTTAATAAACGTCGTCACAATCCTCTGTTTGCAACTACTGCTGTGGCCTGATGTACTTCATTGTCTCTTATCTTTAAATAGTTTGAAACTCAGTCTAACCATCGTCTTCTTGGTCTCCCTCTACTTCTCTTACCCTCCATAACATAGTCCATTATTCTCCTAGGTAACCTGTCCTCCATTTGTCTCACATGTTCCCACCACCGAAGCCGATTTATGCGTACGGCTTCATCCATCGAGTTAATTCCTAACTTAGCCTCTATCTCCTCATTCCGAGTACCCTCCTGAGTCCACCCAGCCTTCGCTCCCGTAAAGCAAGGTTGGTCTGAAAACAGAGCGATGTAAATATAGTTTCGTCCGGGAGCTGATTTCTTTCTTACAGAATACCGTTGATCGCAACTGCGAGCTCACTGCATTAGCTTTACTGCACCTTGAGTCAATATCACTTACTATATTACCATCCCGGGTGAACACACATCCTAAATAATTGAAATTAACTACCTGTTTCAGCTTTGTACCACAAATCTGACATTCAATTCTGTTGAATTTCTTACCTACTGATATCAATTTAACCGTTCGAAAGGCTAATTTTCATACCATACTCATTGCACCTATTTTCAAGTTGCAAGACTGCAGGCTGTCGGCACAATCTGCCATTATGTTACTAGGTTTTTTTTTGGTTAACATGTGAATGTGCTAAATTAATGTGAAATAAAGGAGTGTGCGTTCGGGTTATTCTGACTAACATTTAGAGCACGAACTTGAACTGATACTATTATTAATATCTTCGTCACCAGAAACAAAGAGGGGAGGATTGGAACCAACATTAATGATTAATATAGTGAGCAGAGAACAGGGTTGACACCAAGACGTGTCGCTACTAAACTAAATGTGCGTGTTTAATTAATTACCATGTATGGCACTTCTGATCCCGGAACACTGGATCAAAAATCATGCTGTAAAGTGCATGTTTGAAACAGACGTGAGTAATGGGCTTAACTGTTTGTGTTGTGTGCCGTAGTTATCGAAGGAGATTCCAGTGTCAATGATTATAGAGTTTCATCCTAGGATTTCCAGTTCGCACCAGATCATCATAGCGATCTACCTGCAGATTATGGAGGAGTAAACCGACCAATGGATTTCCAGGAGTGAGCCAAGGAGTCACGGGGAATGAGGCTGAGTACATCCATTTTATCAACATGACTCGTATAGTAACAGAATTTCCATTTAAAGTTCATTGATTTGTAAATATTAATTGATAGGGTTTCTTTTGTTTAAAATGTAATTGTGCTAAATTAAGGACACAGTGTTCAGTTATCATCAATTCTGAATGAATTAGACTTTTGTAAATATGGGAAGATTTAGTTTGGGAATTTATTCTTTTATTTTATTCTGGGGAATTTTCTCGGGATTTTTTTTTCGTAGTTTGACTTTGTGTAACATAGTGAGTACCATGAATTTTCGTGGGAATGTTCATTTAAGAGGATTGGTACCCACCGAGCTCGATAGCTGCAGTCGCTTAAGTGCGGCCAGTATCCAGCATTCGGGAGATAGTAGGTTCGAACCCCACTGTCGGCAGCCCTGAAAATGGTTTTCCGTGGTTTACCATTTTCACACCAGGCAAATGCTGGGGCTGTACCTTAATTAAGGCCACGGCCGCTTCCTGCCCACTCCTAGCCCTTTCCTGTCCCATCGTCGCCGTAAGACCTATCAGTGTCGGTGCGACGTAAAACAACTAGCAAAAAAAAAAAAAAGATTGGTACCCAACTAGTTGTATTATCATGCGATTTATATGTAATATGGATTAGTCATCCCGGATGGAAGGAGTGCTGTGGTGAATCTTCGGAGATCCAAACCAACGTTCTCCAATGAATAATAGCTAGCCCCTGTTTGTTTGGATTTTAGAGGTGACCACACATTCGTGTTTGTCTACGTAGTAATATTTGATTCCCTATTTGTCAAAAATTAGTTGTAAAGATGGATTTGAATTATCACGTAGGAGTGGTATCATGCTGGTCGATGACATAGATTTTAGGCCCCTTTTAATTAACAATGAACGTGATGGTGTTTTACTGTCGTATGTTTTGTTCTTTCTGAGTTACCCAGTTGCCTTGTCATGTGAGAGCTGAAGAGATAGAACCACGTAGTCAGCTGAGAAATGAGTTAGTCCGTAATGACAGAAGGTATTGAAGCCAGGACATCTGGTGGAAAATATGTAAGCCATGTTGTAGGTCGTGATAGTCAGGGCCTTATGAACGAGATAAAGTGATTGATGAATTAGGTGTTGGCACATCGAAGTGAGTGAGTGAGTGAGTGAGTGAGTGAGTGAGTGAGTGAGTGAATTAAGTTATGTGAATTAAAGTCTAGAAAGTGTTATTTGAGATTTAAAGAGACGACGTATTAAGGAAGAAGCGGAGAGACTCCCTATGAAACAGTGAGTTATGTGGCTGGTGACGCCCGTGGAAGTTTGCAGAGAGGCCCGCGTGCAAATTTTTTTGTTCTTCTAGGAGGGATAGATGTTGTTTTTTGTGTCGGCCCACATGGCGAGGACGTAGTGTCCCATTTATTGAGTAACACGGTGACGTTTTACAATTGTTTCATTATGGAATATAAACCACCCATCTATCTCAGTTCAATTTAATTACCGACAGAGGCCAGAAAACCCTTTTAGAATTACATCATTATTATTATTGTGATTATTATCATCATAATTATTATTATTATTATTAGTAGTAGTATTAGTAGTAGTAGTAACACTAGTAGGGGTTTCAGCCCCACATTCAATCGTCGCAGGAAGTGAGTTCGGATCTCGTTGGCATCCGAAAATAGCGGATTGTTTTCCGCGGCAACCAGATGTGTTCAGTGTATTATTCTTACTTGTGTATTGGTTGTGCTCTGTGTTATATTTGTTGATTATGTCCTGGATGACGTTGGTTCTAACCCAACGGTAAATTTATGTTATGTGTCCATCATGCGTTAAATTTTTACCCGTGGCATTTTTTTATGATAATACTTGTTTATTTAGGATGTATGTTAAGTTGTAGGGTAACGGGTTTTATCTAGGTTAGGATTCACTCAGACTTGTTTGTAATTTGTGAAATGGTACCCCAGTGCAAGTGGGGATAATTTGAGTGAGTTTATTTGTTTATTATTCCGAGATCATGAAAAAGACATTATAAAAAGTTTGTATATAGTCTTTTCCTCAACATATTTAATCAATTCTCAACATGTTGTCTGCAAAATTTGTAATTATTCATGTGTATTCAACATGGTTATTTTGCATCATGTTCCATAGTCATCAGGAGTATAATAAATCCTTTTAGTTTCCAATTTTAAACAATATTGTCACTCCTGTTTAGTTTAACGACACCCGTATTCTCCTACCCTTTAAGCCGCTAAGTTATGTGTATATATTTATTATACCCAATAGATTAAGACCCTGTTTTCGACCCTGTAAATACATCCCCGGAGACCCATATGTGTAGGGGGTGGGTGCAATCTTGGTGATCTCAAGGAATATCATTCTTGTGATCTCTGGTTTGTTACTTTATTTAGTTCCTTGATTAGTTCTAGCTTGTTTTAATCGACCAGACTTCCTTGAACGAGATTTTTCTTTTACTGCCTCATTGAATAGTTTGCTTATATTATAACTTCGTGCATATTTGAAATTTACAATTGGTCTAATGGGGTACGAGTTTTTATGTATTTTGAGGATGGCTCTGAGTGTGGAGAGTTTTTGATTTTACACGGTAAGTCTTTCTCTTTCTTGTATTGTCGGAATGATGCCTGTTTTCTTGATTACTTGCTTTGTCTCGTTTTGAAATGTATTTGTTGGGTCGGGTTGTAACTCTTGAATACCTTTGTTGCTGATGAATTCTCTTGTTACTCCTATGTACTCATACTTTTCCATTACGACTGTTGTGTTCTTTTTAGCTGCCATTTTAAGATTGTATCCTGTTTTATATTTTGTTATTAAATGTTTTTGATGTCGAGTATTGAGCCGTACTACTTGGTTGTTTTGCTTAATTTTGATGTATAATTATTTTTAGGGCTTCTTTGGTGGCTACGTTTTGTATTATTTCTCTTTGTGGCTAGAGTATGTTTTGTCAGGCAATATTTACGTCAGTCATTAGGTGTTTGATGCTGTTTACCGTACGACGTTCATGGCAGTTGAACTTAGATATTGCCAAGCTAAGTCAGATGGATATTCCAACGATATCAAAAGCTAAGAGAGTCAGGCACTAGTGTCCTTCGTTCAAATGTGTGACAGTGAATCGAACCCCCAGCTAAAATGGTAAGCGTTCATCACTTCTCAAATGCAGCAGACCTGTGTGAGTAGAACATTTTGAATGTAAACTTCGCGTACTCTTGTGTCTCTTGATATTCGTAGTAGCTGAAAAGACATAAATGCTCGTTAATATTTACTAATTTATTTCATCATCATCATCCTCTGTTTACCCTCCAGGTTCGGCTTTTCCCTTGGACTGAGCGAGGGATCCCACCTCTACCGCCTCAAGGGCAGTGTCCTGGAGCTTCAGACTCTTGGTCGGGGGATACAACTGGGGAGTATGACCAGTACCTCGCCCAGGCTGCCTCACCTGCTATAGTGAACAGGGGCCTAGTAGGGGGATGGGAAGATTGGAAGGGATAGGCAAGGATGAGGGAAGGAAGCGGCCGTGGCCTTAAGATAGGTACCATCCCGGCATTTGCCTGGAGGTGAAGTGGGAAACCACGGAAAACCACTTCGAGGATGGCTGAGGTGGGAATCGAACCCGCCTCTACTGAGTTGACCTCCCGAGGCTGAGTGGACCCCGTTCCAGCCCTCGTACCACTTTTCAAATTCCGTGGCAGAGCCGGGAATCGAACCCGGACCTCCGGGGGTGGCAGCTAATCACGCTAACCACTACACCACAGAGGCGGCTACTAATTTATTTACTGTATATAAACATATAAAACCAACAGAGATATCCTCCATTTAGAGGCGGCTTTTATACAAAATAATGCACATAATAAGGAGGGGAGGTTTTTAAAAATAACAAGAAAGAGTAATTAAGTAATGTTAAATGAAAAGTTCGAAAAATAAAAGAAAGGAAAAACGAACGTGTTAAATAATGCAACTAATTCAGTACACAGATTGTTTGAATCAGCACAGTTAATATTCATATTATTTTTGCCCACTTTAAATTGTATGATTTTCTCGTTTAAAAACATGCTGTGTATTTTGAATGTTTTAACCTTATTCCATATCGGAATTATTATTATTATTATTATTATTATTATTATTATTATTATTATTATTATTATTATTATTATTATTATTATTATTATTATTATTATTATTGTGTTCATCCCTTCTTATGAATACGTATAATCTCTCCTTGTATACAGTTTTACGTCTGGATCCTTCTCTTCCAGAAGCATACCTGTAACTTGCTACTGACATTCTCTTCAACTCCGTATTCTTAACATTAATCAAATTTCTGTTCTACTAACTCGTCATAATCACGTCATGAAATGTATTTAATAAAATACACTCCATGAATGGCAGTGTCCCATTTTATCCTCCATGGTCGTACAGATTGCCGCCCGCCATGTTTGTTCCAGTGAACGAAAGGTTTCAATACGTATAACAAAATATGAAAACATTCCACTGCGTCTCCCACCCACTCCACTGAATATGCCACCTATTTTAATATTGATAATAATTCCTATAATTAGCCGGCCTGAGCACCACTGATGGTAGAGCGCTAGCCTTCTGAGCCCAACTGGGCAGGTTCGATACTGGTTCAGTCCGGTGATATTTGAAGGTGCTCAAATACGTCAGCCTCGTGCTGGTAGCTTTATTGGCACGTAAAGGAGCTCCTTCGGGGCAAAATTTCGCACCTAGGCATCTCCGGAAACAATGAAAATATAGCTAGTGAGACGTAAAACCAATAACATTATTATCAAGGTTAATAATCTTGACCATGATGGTCGGGATTGGATCCGTATTGACTTAGTAACAGTAAATATGTTGGAAGATAGTCCGCCTAGTCAATACAATTCATTTATTTGCCTTTCACCTTAACATCTAGTACATGTTTCGAGAATATTATGCATTCTCTTCCTCAGCTAGTGGATTAAAATTCAGTATACAATAAGACCTGACTAAAATACGGGGGCCCCCATTAAAATTCAAAACAATGAGTATGACAATGTGACACTTAAAAATTTTGGATAGTACAAACATAGAATTAAAATCCCATTTCGTCAAGTACAAATTAAAAACACAATATAGTCTAATTCATGTCTAATTAAATACAACGTCTTGTGATGATATGAATTCACAGTGTCCTTGAGGTTGCCTTGCGTAGTTCAAAAATATTGAGTTAAGGATGAATGAAATTGCATTAAAACTTGAAGTCCTGCCGATATCCACCGTTAATGGGTGTTAAAATGATGTCTATTTAAATTAAAATATTGGACACAGCGTCGTATAATGATGTGAAATTACGGTGTCCTAGGAATTATAATACTATCTTGCGTAGTTCAATTGGATTTGTACAAGAATAAATGAAGTTGCGTTAAAACTTGGAGTCCTGCCATTAATCTTCGGTTGATAGATGTATTATGCAGCCAGGTTGAAAATAGGTTAAAATGGTCAGTGTGATGATGTAAATATTACGTGTGGCATGCATGTGTTAGATAGATGTTGAGGCACCTGAGTTTTAATGCAATTTCATTCATCCTTAACTCAATATTTTTGAACTACGCAAGGCAACCTCAAGGACACTGTGAATTCATATCATCACAAGACGTTGTATTTAATTAGACATTAATTAGACTATATTGTGTTTTTAATTTGTACTTGACGAAATGGGATTTTAATTCTATGTTTGTACTATCCAAAATTTTTAAGTGTCACATTGTCATACTCATTGTTTCGAATTTTAATAGGGGCCCCCGTATTTTAGTCAGGTCTTATTGTATACTGAATTTTAATCCACTAGCTGAGGAAGAGAATGCATAATATTCTCGAAACATGTACTAGATGTTAAGGTGAAAGGCAAATAAATGAATTGTATTGACTAGGCGGACTATCTTCCAATATATTTACTATTATTATCAAGGGTTATGATCTACGCCTCATGCTAAACGACATTAGAATTCAAATGTTAAACATTGCAGAAGCAGATATACTTTGCATTTTACATGTGGTTATTCCCTAACAGTAAGGAAAGCAAATGTTATTATATACAATGTTTACATGGAGCCTCCGTGGCTCAGACGGCAGCGCGTCGGCCTCTCACCGCTGGATATCGTGGTTCAAATCCCGGTCACTCCATGTGAGATTTGTGCTGGACAAAGCGGCTGCGGGACAGGTTTTTCTCCGGGTACTCCGGTTTTCCCTGTCATGTTTCATTCCAGCAACACTCTCCATTCTCATTTCATAGCATTTATCACTCATTAATAAATCACCTTGGGAGTGGCGACCCCATTGTAATAACAGCCTATATATGTTTCATTCATTACATCCCTGACCCGGTCAATGACTGGAAAACAGGTTGTAGGTTTTCATTCACAATGTTTACATATACTGTATGTTTAGGTGAGTGGACAAGGGGGCTCTAGTTTTCCAACCTCCTCAGAAGATTTCAATTCACGTTAATTAGAAACAACCAAATAATGGTTTATAACATGTTATTATTATTATTATTATTATTATTATTATTATTATTATTATTATTATTATTATTATTATTATTATTATTATCTGGGCTTTTTTCAGGAGGAACGCGGGGTTACGAGCACACCTTAAAAATTTGAAGACTGTTAAAACAATATTGGTACATTTCTGTCGAGTCCTGCAAATACAAATTCCGTCTGGAAAGTTCATCGCTCAAGTGGCGTCGACGTGCCGTTCACAACAGCTGGAGAAGATTTCGAGTAATCTTCGATTTAAATCGACTTGTCGAATCAGTTTCTCTTCGTAGGCAACTCGTCACTAAGTAGCGGAATCGAAACATTATGCCATATTATTATCTGCTCGACTAAAGCTTTGTAATTGCTGCCTTTCTGGAAGAAATTTTACTCGTTTAGGCAAAAAAAGTATTTTAGTGTTGTATGTTGGCTGAACAGTTAATGTAGGTACCTACGATCCTTGACTTTTGACTGATGTAATAGCAGTGCCTTTCAAATTTCTTGAGTATGTTATCTGTTGTGTAGTATGCATTGAAAAGCGCCATGTTTTTCGTGATTTGATTTTGAATATCTTAACGACGCGTATTACTTTAAAGAAGGAAAAGAAATTATTAGACTGTATTGGTAATCTGAACAGAAACGATGTGACAAAACATTCTCTAGCATTCGTGAGAAAGGAAGTTTCATTCTTCTTAGCACGTAAGCTAGTGTTTGGTGGCGAGTTAGGTTGTTATTTTGTGTGTGTGTGCGGTTAGTTTTTTCAGAATATAACGAACAATTTTACACCCAACCAGTCATCGAAAAAGCTTAAAGTTAATGATTCGGACGTAAATAATGACGGGGAAACGCCAACGGTGTCGTGTGGTGATGCAAGAGAAGATCACAGAAAAGTGCTTTCAGTCACGTGTAACAGTGGGACGGAAGATATTACCGTATGCTGGGATTTGGAGAAAAATCTGGAATTTTGCAGTAAGTGCGAATGGTTCGTGGTAAGAAACGAGAACATTGGCTGCAAAATTTGTAAAGAATTTGGCGACTTGCGAACTGAAAGCACATCACTGGGGACGAACATTTCACAGCAGTGAGTTTCAGTTTCTATTTGTGCAACTGGTGGATGTGAAAATGAATGTCAGCAAATGCTATCTCTCCGCAAGTAAATCTATATATATAAAGTAGCTTGTCCTGACTGACTGACTGACTGACTGACTGATTCATCATCGCCGAGCCAAAACTACTGGACATAAAGAAATGAAATTTTGGAGATATATTCATATTAAGATGTAGGTGCTCGCTAAGAGAGGATTTTTGGATATTCCGTCGCTAAGGGGGTGAAAAGGGGGGTGAAATTTTAAAATGAGTGTGTCTATATCTCAAAACTTTAAAAGTTTACAGATGTGAAAATTGGTATTTAGAATCTTCTTTAAAAATAAGGAAACACGTATTTTTTTGTTTTGAGACAATCCCAATAGGAGGGGCACAAAAGGGTGAAAAAGGGGTTGAATGCCTTTAATCGGGACACCGGTACTTATATCTCAGAAACTGAAGATATTACAGACATGAAAATTGGTACTTTTGATCTCTTTTAAAAATAAAGAAACACGTATTTTTTGTTTTTGGAAAATCCAATTAATGGGAGGGTGAAAAGGGGGTGAATTTTTAAAATGAGTGAATCTGTATCTCCAAACTTTTAAAGTTTGCAGATGTAAAAATTGGTATTTAGAATCTTCATTAAAAATAAAGAAACACGTATTTTTTTTGTTTTCGGAAAATCGCAATAGGAGGAGTGAAAAGGGGTGGAAAAAGGGTTGAATGCCTTTAATGAGGCTACTTATATCTCAGAAACTGAAGATATTACAGAGCTGAAAATCGGTGTTTGGGATCTCCTTTAAAAATAAAGAAACACGTATTTTTTGTTTCTGGAAAATCCAATTAAGGGAGGGGGTGAAAAGGGGGTAATATTTTAAAATGAGTGTATCTATATCCGAAAACTTTTAAAGGTTATAGATGTGAAAATTGGTATTTAGAATCTCCTTTAAAAATAAAGAAACACGTATATTTTGTTTTCGGAAAATCCTAATAAGAAGGGAAGAAAAGGTTGAAGAAGGGGTCGAATGCTTTTCATGAGTCTACTTATATTTCAGAACCAGAAGATATTACAGACTTGAAAATTGGTATTTAGGATCTACTTTAAAAGTAAGGAAACACGTATTTTTTCGTTTTTGGAAAATCCTAATATTGGGGGTGAAAAGGGGGGGTGAATTTTTTAAAATGAGTGTGTCTACATCTTAAAACTTTAAAATTTACAGATGTAAAAATTGGTAGTTAGAATCTCCTCTAAAAATAAAGGAACACATATTTTTTTGTTTCCTATAAATCCCAATAGGAGGGGGTGTAAAAGGGGGGAAAATGGGTTGAATGCCTTTAATGAGGATACATTTATCTCAGAAACGAAAGATATTACAGAACTGAAAATTTGTATATGGGATCTCCTTTAAAAATAAAGAAATACGTATTTTTTAGTTTTTGGAAAATCCAATTAATGGCGGTTAAACAGGAGTGACAAATTGGGGTGAATTTTTTGAAAGACTATATCTACAGAATATCTTGGAATCGTAAAATGTTACAGACGTAAAAAGTGGGTGTTTGAAATCTCCTGTAAATATAAAGAAACATAGGTGATTTGTTTTTGGAAACTCCACTTAAGGGGAACTCAAAAGGGGTGAAATTTTGAAATGAGAATGTTTACAGTATATCTAAAAAACTTAACATGTTACAGAAGTGAAAAATGGTATTTTTTATCTCTATTAAACATAAAGAAACGTGTATTTTTAGTTTTCGGAAATATCACCTGGGTGGAGGGTGAGGGTAAAAGTGACTGAAAATGGTGTTGAATTCTTTTAATTAGGCTTCTGATATATCAAAAATGCAGATTTTACAGACGTGAAATTTGATATTTTCAATCTGCTTTAAAAGTAAAAGTACACCTATTCTCTAAAAATCCAATGAAGCAGGGGGGGGGGGGTGTGAAAGAATTGAATAATTAATTGGCTTAATTGTATGAGAATACATACATCTAATAAAAACTAAAGTTATTACAGATGTGAAAATTCGTATTTGGATCTCCTTTAAAAACAAAGAAAAACGCGTTTTGGGCGGGAAACCATCTTGGAGGGCGGGAGTGTAAAGGAGTTGAATTCCTTTCATGAGGACACATAAATCAAAAACTGAAGAAGTTAGAGTCGTGATAATTGGTATTTAGAAGATCCTTTACTATTAAAGAAACAAGTATTTTTTTTTCGGGAAAGTTCACTTGGGGGGGGGGGGGGAGTAGTGTGAAATGAAGTGAAAAAAGTAAATTACTTTTATGGGGATACTTATATCTCAAAACTGAAGGTAATAGATGTGAACATTGGTGTTTGGAATCTCCCTTAAACATAAAGAAACAAGCCTTCTTTTAATTTTTTTGGGGGGGGGGTGGCGGTAAATAAACTTAACGGCGGTGGGGTGTAGAAGGAGGTGAGACTAATTGATTTTACTGTTATTAATGTACTTATAAGGATCCTCCGTTGCTCAGGCGGCACCGCTCCGGCCTCTCAAAGCTGGGTTCCGTGGTTCAAATCCCGGTCACTCCATGTAACATTCGTGCTGGACAAAACGGAGGCGGGATAGGTTTTTCTCCGGATACTCCGGTTTTCCCTGTCATCAGCCATTCCAGCAACACATAATAATAATAATAATAATAATAATAATAATAATAATAATAATAATGTTCCGGACCGTCGTCAAATGTGCGGACCGCGCTGGCAACGGCTCCTGGACGGGTAATGACTAAGAATGCAGTTCGGCCGCGGGTTCAGTGCCGCCAAATCACCCAATATGACACCACGCCGGATCTCCTGGAGGATTTTATCCATATTAAAATTATTAACGGAAAAGATGGCAAAGATTTACGGACCCAACTGACCAGGAGGAATACCTGAGGGAAGTACGAAATCGATTGTTGGAAAGGAATATTGAAAAATGGGAGGTAACGTGCTGTAAAATAATAGAAAACGACTCAGATCGGGAATTTTGGAGGATTCTCGCAGAAAACGAGTCAGATCGCGAATTTCGGCGGATTATATATCTAAAACAATAAGCATTCAATTATAAATTTCAGTATAATACCGTAGCGAAGCACGGGTATCTTGCTAGTATAAACATAAAGTGAGTTCAGCTCACCAGGCTGTAGTTAACATGCTAAAAGCAGCAGAACTGAAAACTTTGGAAACTGCATGCACTAAGGCTTTCAAAAAGGAAAAGCAAATAACTGACAATGTATTTCGAACAACATATAAAGTAGTTAAGAAAAATCAAGCCTTCCACATTTTCGAAACATAAATTGATGTGCAGGAGTTGAGTGGCGTTATGCATTCTTCATTCAACTAACGCATGCATAAATATTGTTTCTCATATCGCAACAGAAATGAGAAGTAAGGCAGCAAACGTGATAGTGCATGGGAATAGCAAAATTGCCCTCCGTATAGATGAAAGTATCACACTCAGTCAGCTGTCATCACTGACAATGTACCTGAGGACAAGACTTCCAGATATGGATCAGCCGACCAACATTTTTTTTGGGGGGGGGGGGGGGAATTATCGAACTGGGAGTTGTCACTGCTGAAGGTATAATTAGTACTGGGGTTCAATGGTGAGTTTCTGAAACAGAATCTTGTTGCAGTCTCAACTGCTGGGGCTGCGGTAGTGGTGGGAAAGAAGAAGGGTATAATTACTTTAATAAAGCAACAGATTCCCAATGTTTTTTTTCTAGCATTGTGGCCAGTCAAAAGCTATAGCCTTACGTAGGTGATGTTGTGAGTCAGGATTTCCCCTCTACCGGGCGAGTTGACCGTGCGGTTAGGAGGCATAGCTGTGAGCTCGCATCCGGGAGATAGTGGGTTAGAACCCCACTGTCGGCAGCCCTGAAGACGGTTTTCCGTGGTTTCCCATTTTCACACCAGGAAAATGCTGGGGCTGTACCTTAATTAAGGCCACGGCCGCTTCCTTCCCATTCCTAGGCCTTTCCTGTCCCATCGTCGCCATAAGACCTATCCGTGTCGGTGCGACGTAAAGCAAATAGTTAAAAAAATATATATATATATAGATTTCCCCTCTCATGTAAACCACTTCAAGTCATTTCTTGATATACTGCGTGCAATTTACCACCAGTCACCTAAAATTACCAGCTCATGCGGAGGAACTTGAAACCATACTCCCAAATATTGGAAGTGTTATAGATACAAGATGGGTTGTTTCTAGCTTTAGAGCAGTCTCAGCGGTGTGTACAATTATGAAGTGTTCGTGGAATATTCAAAAAGTGCCAAAGATGATCCATGAAAGGAACAAAACTGAGCAAGCCACGTATGTCAATTTTATATTAGACCTTGCATTGATGTGTGATGCTCTTCAGGAGTTCGCGGAACAGAGTGTTGACTTGCAAGCTCGTGACATTACAATTGATTCGGCCCATGAGAAGATATATCGGCAAATTAAGGTGTTTACTGAAAGAAAGATAAAACATGGCCCATACTACACTGAAGCCTTGGAAGCTGAAGCACTGTTAATATTTAAAGGCGTGAATCTCAAAAGCGGGGCAAGAAATAAAGGGAATCATATTGATGCTGTGAAGTTCTGTGAGTGCTGTGCAGGCGTATGGAGAATCGCCTTTTAACATTAGAAGACATTGAAATTCCAAAATTGGCTGCAGTTCCTCTTAACATTAGAAGACATTGAAATTCCAAAATTGGCTGCACTTTTGGACACTACCACTTGGCAGGAAAATCCTGATGAAAGATATGGAGAAGCAAAAATTAGAAAAAACTTGTGTGAACGTTTTAAGCTCCATGCAAGACAAATATTAACAGGTTTTCGTGAATGTCTTACTAAGAAGAAATGCTCATTGTCTCTCCTGCCTCTTATTAACACTATGAGCAGCATCCCAATTTCGATAAGTGAATGTGAAAGAGGCTTCTCACAAATGAACTTGATCATGACTCCAAAAAGAACATCGTAGCATCTGAATACAGTAGCAAACCTTATGTGAATCAAGTTGGTTGGATTTCCACTAAGAATTTTCTTACCTGTGGATTACGTGAATTCATGGTTCCAGAAAGGAAGACATCTGGGGACCGACACGAAGAGCAAGGAGAGGAAGCGTGAAGATGGCAGTTATCAGACTCATTTACCAGTGTGGAATTTACTTTAAGCAGGTCAGCAAAATGAGACACTACCACAATGCTTATATTTATGCGTTCACTTAATTTTAAAACGTAAAAATGGTTAGAAATACTGAGTGCAGTTACCACCCTGACACGTTCACCACAAATAGAATACAGTTATTAATATTTCTATAAACATGTCAGCCCGAAAAGTGATAACCAGACTGTGCATAATTGCCGAAAATTGTAAGATCGTGGTGTTTTGTCGACTACAGCTGAGAGTAACCCTTAAAAAATGCTTAGAAAAAAGCACCGATTATTATTATTATTATTATTATTATTATTATTATTATTATTATTATTAATATTATTATTATTATCATCATCTTCATCATCATACGATCAGAAGAACTCTGGGTGGAAAGAGAAGCAGGGAACCTTTTGGGCGTTGGGCGTATATTTTAACCAACCCTGAGAGTGGAGGAGAGACAAGGGTGGACAACATCATATGTTCCAGGAGATGAGGCTTTGAGCACTTACTGCTCCCTCACCCCATTCACCTTCCTCTTCTCTTTGCTCACTCTGTGTATTTTGCACTCTGGCTAAGCATTCAGGCTATAGTGGCTTTCTCTAATCAAGGAAAACAATTTATTAACAGTAATTTCATTGTGAAGAAATGAGGACGATGTAATCCCGGCATTTAAGAGTTTGGTCAGCACCGATTATAACACCATAGGAACGGGTTTTGAAACACCCTTATGTGTCTGATGATCATAAGTATTTTATACCAATTTATTTTTACTTTGGCTGTTGATGATAGATTATGATAATAATAATAATAATAGTCCGCCTCTGTGGTGTAGTGGTTAGTGTGATTAGCTGCCACCCCCGGAGGTCCGGGTTCGATTCCCGGCTCTGCCACGAAATGTGAAAAGTGGTATGAGGGCTGGAACGGGGTCCACTCAGCCTCGGGAGGTCAACTGAGTAGAGGTGGGTTCGATTCCCACCTCAGCCATCCTGGAAGTGGTTTTCCGTGGTTTCCCACTTCTTCTCCAGGCGAATGCCGGGATGGTACCTAACTTAAGGCCACGGCCGCTTCCTTCCCTCTTCCTTGCCTATCCCTTCCAATCTTCCCATCCCCCCACAAGGCCCCTGTTCAGCATAGCAGGTGAGGCCGCCTGGGCGAGGTACTGGTCATACTCCCCAGTTGTATCCCCCGACCAAGAGTCTGAAGCTCCAGGACACTGCCCTTGAGGCGGTAGAGGTGGGATCCCTCGCCGAGTCCGAGGGAAAAGCCGAACCTGGAGGGTAAACAGATGATGATGATGATGATGATGATGATAATAATAATAATAATAATAATAATAATAATAATAATAATAATAATAATAATAATCCCTTTGGAACAAAACTCAGCAGTAATTTAAAATTCAAACGCATTGTGAAGGTGGAAGGAATGGTCATAATAAGAAGGAATATTTTTATATCACATAACAGTTCGTGTAATGAAATGATAGGAAATGCAGACCTACGTAGAATGTTTCCGCCTGTGAACAACTTCTGGACCTGTAATATATTTGCGCAATATATACAGCAGTAGCACACAGCACCTCGACCCATTCGAGTACCAAACATGATCAGTGTCGCATGAATATGGATCTCATCTATTTCAGTGTTTACAAACTGCTAAAACATCGGAGTTGTATACTGTAACCGTACAACTGGTTACAGATTTCACTTCGCATTTACTATATTATTATTGTTATGAGTTTTATTCATTGGATCTTATAATCTGATTTTCATCATGTTGGTTATATTTTAATAAAGTATCGCGCATCGCGTTCCATTTAATCAATAAAATACGAAAATTATTCTTATAATCATTATATAACTTACATGTAAATAATTAGCATTTTTTGATTTTAAAATACATCAAATATTTCAACTTGTAAATGATGACATATAGAAGGTGGGGCGGTATTGGGAAAACGTTGTAAGTTTAGAAAATAATTCTAACAGGCAAGAGGACGTTCCCGTTCACAAAGGAGTTTCAACAATCCCGTAAGCGTGGTAACGTTGGCAGTCTCGTGGCTAGATTTTGAAAGGCGAGTTGCCACGTGGGTGAGATTCCATATCAGCGATTAGCTCGCAGCCGTTATTTAGTGTGGGATGGATGGACTTGCAGAAGAGGGACATGTGGTATGACGAAGTTTATTTACGCCCGGGTCAGGCTTGTTCTTGATCTATCTATCGATGTATCTAACGATCGAGTGATCTATTTACCTGGTTCCATCTAGCGCTTTGCCTATCAGTCTATCGATTTAGCTATCAGTCAATCCAGGTGTTACTGATTGTACTTCTAACTAGGTCGTATTACATCGTCTGGCTTTTTAGTATAGTACCGGGCGAGTTGGCCGTGCGCGTAGAGGCGCGCGGCTGTGAGCTTGCATCCGGGAGATAGTAGGTTCGAATCCCACTATCGGCAGCCCTGAAAATGGTTTTCCGTTGTTTCCCATTTTCACACCAGGCAAATGCTGGGGCTGTACCTTAATTAAGGCCACGGCCGCTTCCTTCCAACTCCTAGGCCTTTCCTATCCCATCGTCGCCATAAGACCTATCTGTGTCGGTGCGACGTAAAGCCCCTAGCAAAAAAAGTTAGTATAGTAATCCGGGACTATGCTCAGCTTTGTGAGATTGATATTCTGTGTATAACTTGTTAGTCATATTAATTTAGCAGCTGCTATATCACTTAAAATTCACGACTGAATTCAATTGCACAATTCGCGGAATATGATAGTGAACTGAATCGTGCTAGGAAATATGAGACATCGATTAGACCTGCTGAATATCAACAGTCTCTATATAAGCAGTTAGGACGTATGAAGCCAGCTTAGGTAGCATGCCCGAATATCACAGACTCTTCAATAATGTTTTCCTTTCTGACAAACTAATACGGGTGAACGTGACCATATATGGGTTATTGCTTCCTTGCACTTTTATTTTTACAATTTGCTTTACGTCGTACCGGCACAAATAGGTCTTATGGCGACCGATGGGATAGGAAAGGCCTAGGAGTGGGAAGGAAGCGGCCTGGCCTTAACTAATTACAGTACAGCCCCAGCATTCGCCTGGTGTGGAAATGGAAAACTGCAGAAAACCATCTTCAGGGCTGCCGATAGACGGGCTCGAACCCACTATCTTCCGGATGCAAAATCGTAGCTGCACGCCTCTAACCGCACGGTCACCTCGCCCGGTTAATTTTTTTCTACATCTTGCTTTACGTCGCACCGACACAGATAGGTTTCATGGCGACGGTGGGATAGGAAATGGCTAGGTGTGGGAAGGAATTGGCCGTGCCCTTAATTAAGGTACAACCCCAGCACTTGCCCGGTTTCACTCTAAATAGGGAAGTAGGTCAGGACAAGTTACAGAAGAAGATGACATAACGAGAAAGAGCGAGCAGCAGCCACGAACCCGGTCCAGGTTTTCCACAGCAAAATGAATCCAAGGCCGCTCCAGGAGCAGATACAAGGTATTTGCTGCACCAATCATGTTATTCGTACGTAACATAACGACAAGAATGTCCAGCAGCGATCAACTGGAATTCCCGTGAATGCCAACAGCTTCTTGATAAATATAATTCTTTCATTAAATGTAACAACAAATCTCACATGATATAATTTAAAAATTAAGGTAATACAGTTTATGTTTGTTTAAATTACATTCATGAGTCCAATTTTTCAATAATATTGTTATTTGTTTTACGTCCCACTAACTACTCTTTTACGGTTTTGGGAGACGCCGAGGTGCCGGAATTTAGTCCCGCAGGAGTTCTTTTACGTGCCAGTAAAGCTACCGACACGAGGCTGACGTATTTGAGCACCTTCAAATACCACCGGACTGAGCCAGGATCGAACCTGCCAAGTTCGGGTCAGAAGGCCAGCGCCTTAACCGTCTGAGTCACTCAGCCCGGCAGTTCAATTTTTCAAATAATAGTAGTTAATACAATATACAGTAATATCCGACTCCTTGGCTGTATGGTCAGCGTTGAGACCTTCGCTTCAGAGTGACCGGGGTTAGATTTTAATCGCGTCTGTTTAATTCGTCTGGCTCGAGGACTGGATGTTTGTGTATGTCCCAACATTCTCCTCTGCATATTCAGACATCACAGCACACAACCAAACACCACAGAAACACGCAATAGTGATTACATCCCTCGTATACGGTTGGCGTCAAGAAGGACGTTCGGCCGTAAAAAGAGGATCAAATCCATATGTGCGACGCAGTTCGCACCCGCGGAAAGTGGTAAGAAAGGAAGGAAAACGAGAATAAAGTAGCCAGTAATGATCTTCAACCGTGGGAATGCGACCACGATACTATTTTCATGATCAGTAATCATGTACGTTGCCATGTGTGTGAGTTCATTTCTCCACACATTGTTGTTGCTATTTGCTTTACGTCGCACCGACACAGATATGTCTTATGGCGACGATGGGATAGGAAATGCCTAGGAAGTGGAAGGAAGCGGCCGTGGTCTTAATTAAGATACAGCCCCGGCATTTGCCTGGTGTGAAAATGGGAAACCACGGAAAACCATCTTCAGGGCTGCCGACAGTGGGGCTCGAACCCACTATGTCCCGATTACTGGATACTGGCCGCACTTAAGCGACTGCAGCTATCGAGCTCGGTCCACACATTGAGAGTAGTAACATGAATCATTCTCAACAACTTCGTCACTCGTGGCTGGTGCCCAAGATATTTAAGAGTAAGTCAGTTAAGCGAGTATCAATTATATTTGTATATTAATTAATATTGTAAAGGAGTGTTTATTTAGATGTCAACAAGAGGGCAATCTGTATCTAAGAGTAAGTGTAGATACAACGTGACTCGCCAGATTAAATAAATTATGTGTAATAGATTTGGGCTAGGCACAATGCAGATGTTGAAATGCTTCAGTAATCGGCTACTGTTGCAAGTTTTCGGTGCTTTTACTCTAACGTCTTACCACCATCTCTCTCCACAGTCTGCGGTCTAGGAGAAAGGGGAGTGAGAAGGCACCGACACAACCGACCGTATGAAAAGTGAATGAACAAGTCATAACTCTGCAAAGAATGGAAGTTTGAAAAAGCACTCCCTCCTCTTTCAACTGAATGGGGTATACATGCCTTACACCTACCACTTCCTACACATCATCCGCCTTGCCCTATAGTATAGGGACCCATACATCAGAGGTGACCAGGGGACGCATTGTACGTATGTGAGAATGTGATAGTCCGATATCAAATATTGCTGAAGCGATCGATCACTTAGGAGACACAGTTCGGTTCTGAATAAGAAGATACCTGGAAGAGGGCACTGAGGACCTTAAAACTCGCAGAAAATCGGGGCAATCAAAGAAGACGACTAGGGAGCAGGAAAGTGTCATGTTAAAAGCCAGAAATGAAAATCCATTACTAATAATCAAGTAATGAAGAACCATTCAGTTTCCGTTTACCCCTGATCAGTTCACTCCAATTATTTGAATGGCTATACAATACATTATTATTAATTTTCATTTTATAAAAATACGGTACAGTCATTTTCGGACGCAGGAATGGTTACAAAATGCACGCCTTCGTTTTTTTTGATACATTTTATTACGATATTACGATAATATCTCTCCCATTTCCCATAATTAAGAAAAAAGCATGGTATGATATTTCAGTAAAGTAATGAATTTAAATGAAACACGAATCGCCTTACTAAGTTCTTAGTGAAAGACGCAAGCAAAAGCCACAGCATTGCACCGGCTGAGTGTATTACGTTTACGCAATAAAATCGTACATTTCGTTCGTCATTCAATGTTTATGCTGTATTCCTAAACAAGCTTCAAAGTTGGTTTACAATATTTCCATGACTGCAGGTAGTAATCGAAAGGAGTATTTAGTTTTCACATGTCAAAATAATTCATTCTGTTTCCTACGGATAACCTAACGAAATGAATATAATAAAACGTATTTAATTAGCAAATGGCGTTTGCACATAATTTTATTTATTTAATTGATTTATTTGTTTATATTTTCCAAAATCGAGGGTTGCCTATAATGATAAAGTATACAAATTCATATTAGTATTGTACCATTCTGTTGGTTATAAGAATGGATATTTAACGCTGATAAAAGAATGCGCAACAGGACGCTAACTGTGAGGGCGTGATGCTATATGGAGAGCGGGAATCGAGAAGGGGATTCCCGAGGCAAGGCGTGGTCGTGTGCGATAAAGAAAGAATATATGAGGAAGAAAGAAAGAGAGATGGGTGTTATCTGGGGGAGAGACGTGCCACCTTAACAGAGAATTTCAGCGGGAACTGACAGGCTCACCACGCTATGGAAATTGAGGCATAACTCCTATATTTGAAGGTTTTACAAGAAAGTAATAGGATGGGAATCAGTACCAGAATTTTCCGAAGCCATAGATGCCTCAAAGTCTATTAATATATAATTGAATAAATAACTATGTGGGAGGTCGACTGCCGTGAGAAAATGTTTCGAGGCCACATACCAATTTCAAGTTGTTTCCCGGGACTTCCCAGCGAGTCGCGTGGGTTCCTGTATTCTATAAGAGCAAGGAAGGTGGAAGGAGGTGATCAGTCCATGATAAGACCGCTGTCCGTGTGTGTCGCGTTCTGCTGATGTTCGCGCCAGAAACCTTTGCTTATGACAAAGATGGTGATTACTTTAATACGGTTGTGCTAAGGTTTATTCAGTGAATCGGTGATTCATAAACTTTCCAGTAACTATTCAATCGCATGATTGTATTTAGACGCTTTACAAGTGAGGTCGCAAGTGCCTAATTAACCGACTGTAGACAATGCCGTACGTGTAGACTTCATCATGAAGAGGTACGGGTAACCACGTAAATGTAGTGTGAGGTGCGGAAGAAGTGCAAGTATAAACTAAAGTCATTTGTGCTATTCCTGCTATACGTATGGGTATGAATCAGTCAAGCATGAGATAGTGACAATTTGTTTGACTGATTAAGTTGTTGATTTCAGATAGTAGATATTGCCTATATACATTCGTGCGCGACTAAGTAGATGAAGGGGAACGATGACTTTAACGTCGCGGATCGCCAGTACTGATGTTTGCATCGAAAATTAAATAAAAGCACCGGGAATGCTGTGCTGTTAATAAATTAGGCATTTCATTCCAGTGAAGACTCGTGCTGTGTTTCGAGAGACGTGTGATACGAGACCTGCCGACCACAACCTCAAGAAGAAGGCCTCATGAACGAGCCATCCCTCAAGAAGACGGCTTCATGAACGAGCAACCCATGGAGACTGGACGCAGAGGATCGACCCAGGACCACATCGCGACCATGATGGGCTGAGCAGGCATTGCTTAACCCTGACGGAGGGAGAAAAGAGGTCTCCAAGATGATAGATAAGTGAACAATAATTAATATATATGTGTAGGGTTGGGGGGTTGTTATGCAGAAATACGGTGATTAATTTGTAAAAATAGTAAGAAGTAGGATTACGGCACATTAGGCCATTTATTAAGATATTTCCTTTATATAATTTAGGTTAGGTATACACAATTGTATTTTTTTATTGTCTATGCGTAAGCAAGGATTAAGGTAGCATATGATAGTACGATGGTACACATAGTCGTAGGGAAGCTTAGGCACGAGCTTAGATCAGTGTTTCTTGGTGCCCGGCATCTGTCGATATCTGCTTGTATTTATAGGTTAATCATGATAGAGTACCCTTATGCTGGGAGGGGGATACGTCTGCACAATGTAGAGCACGTATGCGGCCAGGATTTAATTGTTTACTCCATGCTTAGATTGTGTTGGAGTGAATGTGAGGGTAATGGGTATAACCCGTAGGCGATGTCACATATATTTGCGACCCTTTGTACTATGTCAAGTTAGGGCTTGAACCCATGACTTGAGGGTTAACTGGAACACGTCGCATTAGGCGGACGGCGAGATGGATATGTATAACATGTGTAATACTCCAGGTGGTCGAATCGAGACCCAGGGCGGTCTGTCACGGACGTTGGATAGTGCAGACACGTATGTTGATTTCCTCACTCATTTATTGTGGCGATTTTCGTCATGTGTTGAGACAAAGTTAAGGGAGAGTAGAGCTCTGCATGTTTGAAACTGGGTTATGTTTTTGTTTTGTTTGTGCGAGGGGCTTCATGGCCCAGGCCTTGGAGGTCGTTTACCTTGCCTGCACGGTGGGGAGGCTCGCAGCCATTTTTAAAATACAAGACGAGGGCTGGAATTCCTTCCCGCAGGCGAGACAAGCATGTGCGAGGGTACATTCATTCATCCCCTTTTCTCTCATACTTTATTTAACTTTGTTTATAATGGTAGGGCGGTAGATGGAAACGAGGCACTAAGAAAACTTGTTTAAGCCGTAAATTTTGTAAATATAATGTTTGTTTGAATGGACCTTGGTTCATATCCACAAAGGAGTGATATTTCATGCGAGATTAGAAAGATTATGTCTGTAGTTGTAGGTTCAAACTTATTATCTTGTGTGGGCATTTTCCCAAATATATGTGGGGATCTTTTAGTGGCGTTATTTCTGCATGACAAGTTCTCACCCTAGCATCATATACTTCATGTGCAGGTACAGCGTGGCTGTTCCGTATAAGAGCACATTTGTTTCTTGAGTTCACTTATATAGTCTCCACACGACAAACCAACCAGATAGCGAATAATTTTTTTTGTTTGATGTTTATCTTATTCATGATATGAGCCTGTTGGGCATCCAGTTTAGCACGATTGGTGCAATAAATTGTAATATAACGGAAAAGAAATGTTGAGTTAAGAATACACAACTTGTGCTCAAAATGTCAGTAGGTGCGTTTGTGCTCCTCATTTCGTAGTTTAATGTAGTATTGAGTCACCCATGATCCTCTCGTCATATGAACCCAAATTATCGACCCTTCTCTGCCGATGGTAGCTGAGCTGGTGCACGTATGCAAGAACAGAAGAACAGGTAGGTATCATCCTGCAGTATTAATGTGCCCTATAGGGTACATATAAAATGGCCCCCAAAGGCGTGTGGCGAGAGTATCATGAGGGAGGTTAACAATATCGCCGATAATGTACTAATTTGCTTTAGTTGTGTGTGATGAGAGTATAAGATGCAGACGCTACGAATATCCAAGTTAGGATACAAAACGTGGCTGAATGAGCAGATCATTAATTATGAGTTTTCTTTGGTAAATGAGGAACCAGGACAGAGAAGCTAGAGTTTGGCATTGAATCTGTCCGAATCTTAGCGCATATTTAATAATGGCGAGTATAGGTACAGGAGATTGTTGTCAAAAATAATGATAGGTTTATTGATCTTTGTGAGGATGATTTTCTTTCAGATAAACCATTTTTATCAGATTACACCTTTATTTCGGTCAAAGTAAACAACATGTTATCTGCATTTGTTCAAAATTTGTCAATTTTGTGGTTCATGTGTATAGTGACAGAGCATAAGTTGATGGATAGAAATTTAATGAAAATTGGAGTTATGAGGTCGTGTGGAGAAAGACCTCAGATTTCTCTCCGGAAGGGTTGGCATATTTTCATTGTAATAAAATGTCGTTGACATTAGAGGAGATAAGCGAGCTATTGAAGGCAGGATTAGAGACACAGATGTCCGAAATCAGGGCGCAGATAGCTGCCGTAAAATCACAGGTTAATGATGTAAGTGAAAAACAGATGAGTAAAATTGAGGAGCAGAAAGTCGAGTTAGAGACTCAGGTAGCTGCGATAAAATCACAGGTTATTGACGTAAGTGAAAAACAGATAAATAAAACTGAGGAGCAGTTAATAGGACTAGAAGCCCGTACGAAAGAACAATTAACGGCTTTAGAAGAGCACACGAATGCTAAATTAGACCGGTTAATGGCGGACAATCAGCAGACGCAGACGCGGCTCGGGGAATTAGATGAGAAAATAGAAAGCGTGCGCATGTGCTGCCTGGAAACCACAGAGGAATTGAGGAGGCAGGTGTCAAACATGGAAAACGTAACAGGGGAACAAATTGCTACATTAAAAAAAGTAGTGGGGACGCTAGAGGAAAGGACCCTTAATAATGAAGTTCTGGTAGAGAAGAAGTTAAAAGCATACACTGTGGACATAGATGAAATAAAGAGGGAGATAGATGAAACTAGCTCTGGCCTGGTATTGTTGGAAAAGAAGATGGATTCTAGGATAGGAGCAGTAAATGAGAAGGTAGCTGACAGGATGGAACGAATTGAAGAAAAGACGAAGGCAAAAATGATTAGTCTTGAAGATCGAGTAGAACAAACCGAGACGAAAGTGATTGCCCGAATGTCAGGGTTAGAACTTCAAGTAGGACAAATGAAGCAGCAACTAGAACAGCAAAATTCTTATGAGTATCAAGGAGGAAAAGGAGAAGGGGCGCTGATGTCATCAAATGAAATAAAGGTGCCGGTAGAAATTAAGGCAGAGGGCAATTCCCTAAGTGAGCCAGCGGCGGTTAACGAATCCTTGAATATACAGAAGCCAATGAGACCGAGTTCAATGCCGGAGAATGGCAATATCATTCCCGTATATAATATAGTGAGATCAAACGAGGACAAACCTAAGAAGTTCTTAGCTAATGGCGAATGCACTCCCCGTTCATTTCTCAGGGAGATTGAAGAGTATATGGAAGATTGTCGGATACCTAAAGAGAAAAGACTTAGAACAGTAGAGAGGTTTTTAGGAGGGACTGTATCTCAGTGGATGACTGCTTTCAAGAACACCTTCCAGTCTTATGAGGACTTTAAGGAAGCCTTTCTCAGGAGATACTGGAGCCTCTCGGTCCAACAGAATTTAAGACTGGAGCTATACGCTAGACGATATGCCAGCACGCTGCCCACGCGCTTTAATGATTTTTTTTATTTCACAGCTAATTAAAATGCGGGAACTAGACCACCCACCTCCAGAGAAAGAAGTTATTACAACCATCATGAAACAGCTACCGGTCGAGGTGCAAAGAATCTTGATCGCCGCCAACGTCGATACAGCCAGTGAGGCTGAAACAATTTTAAGGCAATTAGATCAAACTTCGGTACAGAATCAGCCTCGTATTCGGCATACTGAAGCGATAAACACGCTGGAGGTGATGCCTGAAGAACACACACACGGAAGAAATAGCCGGCAAGAAATTCAGGACTCGGGTACCCAGACATCAAGATGGATGAGAGAGGAAGGACAAAACCGGCAGCAAAGGGGATCGAATGGAAGACCCTGGTATAGGAATAATCAGCAAAGATATAGAAATTACAAAGAAAGGAGAGACGTTTCGCCAGCAGGTCATAACCCTGGACCGCCAGATAGACAATATCGTCCACGGTACGAGGGAAGGAACGTGGAGAGAAAACCTTACTCTGACTGGAACCAGAATCGAAGGCGGGACTACCAACAGCACAGAAATGATTACAGACCTTGTGAGTCGGAACGTGAGAGAAAACATAGGCAGTATGTGAACAAGCTAGAGCAAGAACGTAACAATTCAGAGAAATGGAGGAATGCCATTCAGCAGGCGAGTCCGATACAGTGCGGTGCCCAGAGTCTGGAAATGCAACAACACATTAACGAAAACCGAGGGTGTAACTTGAACCCTCACGCGCCTGAATATAGCAGGGGGAGCGCGGGAGCTAAAAAAAAACTACAAGGTCCACAAATGGAGATAGCCTAAACCATGAAGGGGAGAACAGTGAAGAAGGATGGATGACGGTGACAGTAGACAGTTGGGTAATAAAACCTGAGGACTTATTAGACGACCACATTAAAATTGACGTCAAGACAGTTAAAGAATTACCAATAATATATGCACGTATACATGGTTTAAAGACACGTATCCTCGTAGACACAGGCGCATCAATCAGTGTTATTTCTCAAGCATTGCTGTCAGAAATAAAGACTAGAACACGAGTTCCTTCCATTCCTATCGCTAAGCTGAAAGTCAGAGGGATCGTACCAGATAAGACAACTGTATGCAAGGAACAAGTCTTAGTGGACATTGAAATAGGCAGATCAGTCATATCTAACCCGTGTGTAGTGCTCATGAAAATGGAGTATAACCTGATATTAGGAGCAGATTTTCTTCGTGAACATCAGGCAAATATTGACATGGGTAACAATGTTATTAGATTACACTTAAGTCCGATACCCGAAGAAGTTAAGATGAATCAGAATGAGGATTATCACCAGGAGGAAAGAATCTGGCTAACTGCAGCAGAAGACGGGAACATGAGTGAATATGAGGACAGGCCAGCGTTCGAATGCGAGGATTATAAAGGGATTTTTCAGAAGTGTGAGATTATGGTAGCCCACTTAGAGGACGAAACAGAGAGAGAAAATTTCGAGGCGATAAAGCCACAGAAAATCGCGGAAGCTAAAATTGGGGAGGAAGACAAGAAGAGATTACAAGATATCTTGGAGCGGCATGCGATAGTTTTTGGTTCGAAGCCAGGAAGAATTCCTAACTTTCAATACCGTTTGAACGTAACAAATTGGGAACCATATAAGCAGAAACCATATCCCATACCGGAAAAATTCTTTTCCCAAGTCAAAGTTATAATAGAGGACATGGAGAGAAACGGCATAATATCAAAGGCGGCCACGCCGTTCCTGAACCCCATCTGTACGGTTCCTAAGGCCAACGGTTCGATACGCCTGTGTTTGGATGCGCGTATATTAAATGGCCGCTTAGTGCCCGAATATGAGTGTGCCCCGGCCATAAAGGACTTATTGACAAAATTCGGAGATATGGAGTACTTTAGTACGTTCGATTTGACCTCGTCGTTCTTCCATATTGTCTTAGACCCTGCAACAAGCATGCTGACGGGCTTCATGTTCGATAACCAGACGTATCGCTTTAATTGTCTCCCATTCGGGTTAAAAACCTCAAATTCCGCTCTTATCCGTGCTCTGGAAGCGAACCTAAGCCCGGAAGTAAAGGCGTTTACTCTCAAATATGTGGATGATTTAATAATAGGTTCAAAGACCCTGGATGAGCACTTAAAGAAGATAGACATGCTATTGGAAGACCTCAATAAGAGCAACTTTAAGATAAACTTCGAGAAGTCTCATTTCTGTCAGAGAAGTGTTTTATTTTTGGGCCATGTAGTGGATGGAACAGGTGTAAGGCCTAACCCCACGAAGATAGCTGCGATACAGAATTTTCCCACACCTACTCGTGTGAAGCATATTAGACAGTTCTTGGGTATATGTCTCTTCTTCGCGAATCATTGTCCAGGTTACACGGAAACGGTCGCTCCACTACAAGACCTATTGAAAGTAAATAATCGTTGGAAATGGGATAAGATACATGAACAAGCATTTCAGAATACTAAACGACTGCTGGCAAAGTCTGTGAAACTAGGATATCCCGATTACACTCGCAAATTCGTAATACAGACAGATGCATCAGAAGTGGGAATAGGTGCTGTACTATATCAAGAAACCCCCGAGAAAGAAAACTCAATAACATATCTCTCCTTCATGAGCCGAAAACTACGGTCTCATGAAAGAAAGTACACCACGACAGAGCTAGAGATGTTGTCAATAGTCACTGCTCTAAACTATTGGAGGAAATATATTTATGGTTTTCCTGTCATAATCCGAACAGACCATAAGGCTCTTACTTTTGTATTAAAGACAAATTTAGCGAGTGGGCGCGTTACTAGATGGGCGCTTTATGTCCAGCAATTTGACTTAACCTTTGAGCACTGCCCGGGGAAAATGAATGTACTGGCAGATGCGTTGAGCCGTAATCCGAATCCGGCAGAAGTCTCAATAAACTTGACAACACTGGGACAGGAAGATCAGGAAGTCTTAGACCAGCTGCGAAACATAGGGCATGAGCAATTAGAAGACCCTGCCACTAGTCTCATGGTGAAGTATTTTAAGAAAGAACTGCAACAAGGAACCCCAGAATACATTGAAGCAGAGAAGAAGGCTGCATCCCACCATTTCCTTAATGGCATGTTACACAAATTTGTGGACGAAGAGCACACCCGGCTACGGATAGTGGTACCCTCGAATTTACAGACAGGATTAATTTGGCTTACACATCATGCCACAGGACATGCCGGTATAGATAAGGTTACTGCGACGCTACAAGAGACCTTCGTTTGGTCTAAGTTGAGAACTTCAGTTCAGCAGCTACTTAAGACCTGCGATATATGCCAGCGGGTGAAACCAAACCCCTACCTATTAAAGCAAAAACCGAAACCGTTACTCCCTACGGAGCCAAGAAAACTTTTTGCAATAGATTGGTATGGGCCAATTCCTGCAGCGAGTAGAGGCTTGAAATACATATTAGTATGCATGGATGTTTTCAGTAAGTACGTAACACTATGTCCAGTACGGAAGGCGAATACCCGGACGGCGCTAAATCAGTTGAAAAACAAGATAATTCCTTCCATGGGGAAACCTGAGAGTTTGTTATCGGACCACGGTGCGCAGTTCACTTCTGAGATTTTTAAAAGAGAATTGGAACGCCTGGGAATCAAACATGTGCTATCCAGCATACGGCATCCTGAAGCAAACCCAAGTGAAAGAATAATGCGAGAGATTGCTAAGTACTGTCGTATCTACTGTCCGCGAGAACATTATAAATGGTTAAGTGTGATACCTATCATAACCGAGTCCATCAATTCGACACGACACGAATCCACGGCACAAATTCCTTCAGTTTTGCATCACAACATCTTCCCTTGTCGCCCGTGGCAAAGTGTCATACCGTGCCCCACCGACACAAGAATGTCACAAGAGATGTGTGTGAGGAGGGCGGCCGAACAGCTGAGGGCGCAGGCGGAACGTAGATTGAGGCGAACCAGAAAGAGGCGTTTCCACCGCCCATTGCGAGTGAATGAATTAGTGCTCATTCGTCGCCCTGCTCCCAGTCAACCGTCAGCTAGATTTTATCACAAGTTTGCCGAACTGTATGTGGGACCTTATCGTATAATTCAGTGTTACGATAACAATGCATACAGGGTACGAAGCTTGGACGGTAGGACTGAGAAGGTATTCAATGCAGCCAATATTAAAATTTATATTCCCAGAGGACAAATGCCAATCGAGGACAACATCGAGAATGAAGAGATGGAGGGAGAAGAGGACGAAGAAGAAGAAGAAGAGGAAGAAGACGTGGGAGGTGCAGACGAAGTACCGGAGATGCAAGACGATGAAAGTGAAAGCCTTGACCACAATCCGAATGAAGTATCCCTAAACGTAGGAATGGTAGACGAAGTTTCGCCGCAGAGCAGCGCAATATTAGAAATGGCTGCAGTGGAGTGCACTGAATGCTCGGGAAATAATAGAAAATTCTTGGCTTTGTTGGATACATACTATAGAATTCGAAAGGAGCGTGAGGAGCTACTGGAACAAGTTCAGAAAATGCCACAGGATGGCTCTGAATGAAAGAAATACCCACGCGAGCGTTAAATATCTGACGCAAAGAAAAATACAAAAAAATATGATTTTTTCATATTTTTCTTTAGTGTGTGGGGAAGCAAATGTACCATTCTGTTGGTTATAAGAATGGATATTTAACGCTGATAAAAGAATGCGCAACAGGACGCTAACTGTGAGGGCGTGATGCTATATGGAGAGCGGGAATCGAGAAGGGGATTCCCGAGGCAAGGCGTGGTCGTGTGCGATAAAGAAAGAATATATGAGGAAGAAAGAAAGAGAGATGGGTGTTATCTGGGGGAGAGACGTGCCACCTTAACAGAGAATTTCAGCGGGAACTGACAGGCTCACCACGCTATGGAAATTGAGGCATAACTCCTATATTTGAAGGTTTTACAAGAAAGTAATAGGATGGGAATCAGTACCAGAATTTTCCGAAGCCATAGATGCCTCAAAGTCTATTAATATATAATTGAATAAATAACTATGTGGGAGGTCGACTGCCGTGAGAAAATGTTTCGAGGCCACATACCAATTTCAAGTTGTTTCCCGGGACTTCCCAGCGAGTCGCGTGGGTTCCTGTATTCTATAAGAGCAAGGAAGGTGGAAGGAGGTGATCAGTCCATGATAAGACCGCTGTCCGTGTGTGTCGCGTTCTGCTGATGTTCGCGCCAGAAACCTTTGCTTATGACAAAGATGGTGATTACTTTAATACGGTTGTGCTAAGGTTTATTCAGTGAATCGGTGATTCATAAACTTTCCAGTAACTATTCAATCGCATGATTGTATTTAGACGCTTTACAAGTGAGGTCGCAAGTGCCTAATTAACCGACTGTAGACAATGCCGTACGTGTAGACTTCATCATGAAGAGGTACGGGTAACCACGTAAATGTAGTGTGAGGTGCGGAAGAAGTGCAAGTATAAACTAAAGTCATTTGTGCTATTCCTGCTATACGTATGGGTATGAATCAGTCAAGCATGAGATAGTGACAATTTGTTTGACTGATTAAGTTGTTGATTTCAGATAGTAGATATTGCCTATATACATTCGTGCGCGACTAAGTAGATGAAGGGGAACGATGACTTTAACGTCGCGGATCGCCAGTACTGATGTTTGCATCGAAAATTAAATAAAAGCACCGGGAATGCTGTGCTGTTAATAAATTAGGCATTTCATTCCAGTGAAGACTCGTGCTGTGTTTCGAGAGACGTGTGATACGAGACCTGCCGACCACAACCTCAAGAAGAAGGCCTCATGAACGAGCCATCCCTCAAGAAGACGGCTTCATGAACGAGCAACCCATGGAGACTGGACGCAGAGGATCGACCCAGGACCACATCGCGACCATGATGGGCTGAGCAGGCATTGCTTAACCCTGACGGAGGGAGAAAAGAGGTCTCCAAGATGATAGATAAGTGAACAATAATTAATATATATGTGTAGGGTTGGGGGGTTGTTATGCAGAAATACGGTGATTAATTTGTAAAAATAGTAAGAAGTAGGATTACGGCACATTAGGCCATTTATTAAGATATTTCCTTTATATAATTTAGGTTAGGTATACACAATTGTATTTTTTTATTGTCTATGCGTAAGCAAGGATTAAGGTAGCATATGATAGTACGATGGTACACATAGTCGTAGGGAAGCTTAGGCACGAGCTTAGATCAGTGTTTCTTGGTGCCCGGCATCTGTCGATATCTGCTTGTATTTATAGGTTAATCATGATAGAGTACCCTTATGCTGGGAGGGGGATACGTCTGCACAATGTAGAGCACGTATGCGGCCAGGATTTAATTGTTTACTCCATGCTTAGATTGTGTTGGAGTGAATGTGAGGGTAATGGGTATAACCCGTAGGCGATGTCACATATATTTGCGACCCTTTGTACTATGTCAAGTTAGGGCTTGAACCCATGACTTGAGGGTTAACTGGAACACGTCGCATTAGGCGGACGGCGAGATGGATATGTATAACATGTGTAATACTCCAGGTGGTCGAATCGAGACCCAGGGCGGTCTGTCACGGACGTTGGATAGTGCAGACACGTATGTTGATTTCCTCACTCATTTATTGTGGCGATTTTCGTCATGTGTTGAGACAAAGTTAAGGGAGAGTAGAGCTCTGCATGTTTGAAACTGGGTTATGTTTTTGTTTTGTTTGTGCGAGGGGCTTCATGGCCCAGGCCTTGGAGGTCGTTTACCTTGCCTGCACGGTGGGGAGGCTCGCAGCCATTTTTAAAATACAAGACGAGGGCTGGAATTCCTTCCCGCAGGCGAGACAAGCATGTGCGAGGGTACATTCATTCATCCCCTTTTCTCTCATACTTTATTTAACTTTGTTTATAATGGTAGGGCGGTAGATGGAAACGAGGCACTAAGAAAACTTGTTTAAGCCGTAAATTTTGTAAATATAATGTTTGTTTGAATGGACCTTGGTTCATATCCACAAAGGAGTGATATTTCATGCGAGATTAGAAAGATTATGTCTGTAGTTGTAGGTTCAAACTTATTATCTTGTGTGGGCATTTTCCCAAATATATGTGGGGATCTTTTAGTGGCGTTATTTCTGCATGACAAGTTCTCACCCTAGCATCATATACTTCATGTGCAGGTACAGCGTGGCTGTTCCGTATAAGAGCACATTTGTTTCTTGAGTTCACTTATATAGTCTCCACACGACAAACCAACCAGATAGCGAATAATTTTTTTTGTTTGATGTTTATCTTATTCATGATATGAGCCTGTTGGGCATCCAGTTTAGCACGATTGGTGCAATAAATTGTAATATAACGGAAAAGAAATGTTGAGTTAAGAATACACAACTTGTGCTCAAAATGTCAGTAGGTGCGTTTGTGCTCCTCATTTCGTAGTTTAATGTAGTATTGAGTCACCCATGATCCTCTCGTCATATGAACCCAAATTATCGACCCTTCTCTGCCGATGGTAGCTGAGCTGGTGCACGTATGCAAGAACAGAAGAACAGGTAGGTATCATCCTGCAGTATTAATGTGCCCTATAGGGTACATATAAGTCTATAAAAAATATCAATGCTTGTTGTTTAAAGGGGCCCAACATCTTGATCATCGCCCGCCCCCACCACCAAAAAAATATTAAGAGACAGTTCTAAATAAATCTGCACTGATAAGACTTATACAAATACATTACACGGGATTATTGATTCAAAACTTGAATCAAAAAGAGGCGTCCATCTAAAGGGGGGGGGGGGGAATTAAATAAGCACCGTGCAAATGGCTCCGAAGTATCATCATCATCATCATCATCATCTGTTTACCCTCCAGGTTCGGTTTTTCCCTCGGACTTAGCGAGGGATCCCACCTCTACCGCCTCAAGGGCAGTGTCCTGGAGCTTCAGACTCTTGGTCGGGGGATACAGCTGGGGAGTATCACCAGTACCTCGCCCAGGCGGCCTCACCTGCTATGCTGAACAGGGGCCTTGTGGAGGGATGGGGCGATTGGATGGGACAGGCAAGGAAGAGGGAAGGAAGCGGCCGTGGCCTTAAGTTAGGTACCATCCCGGCATTTGCCTGGAGGAGAAGTGGGAAACCACGGAAAACCACTTCCAGGATGGCTGAGGAGGGAATCGAACCCACCTCTACTCAGTTGACCTCCCGAGGCTGAGTGGACCCCGTTCCAGCCCTCGTACCACTTTTCAAATTTCGTGGCAGAGCCGGGAATCGAACCCGGACCTCCGGGGGTGGCAGCTAATCACGCTAACCACTACACCACAGAGGCGGACGGCTCCTAAGTATTCGAAATTATATTGTTTCCTCATCATAATCTAATGCACTGAATAGAATGAGACTTTAGGTACAACAAAACTATTAAATGTTTAAATCTGTTTTGATACACGTCCCTTCCCTATTTGTAAATGCGAGCTACCCAAGCAGTTACTAGGCCACCTTCCGTCAAGCGCATACACTGCTCCTTTACCTGCCTGAACTGGAGGGCTGCTCAATGAGCCGTATTGTGCCCGCCTTTAGTTTGGAGGTTCCAGTGAATTACTCGTCCGACTCGTTGGGTGAATGGTCAGCGTACTGGCCTTCGGTTCAGAGGGTCCCGGGTTCGATTCCCGGCCGGGTCGGGGATTTTAACATTCATTGGTTAATTCCAATGGCCCGGGGGCTGGGTGTTTGTGCTGTCCCCAACATCCCTGCAACTCACACACCACACATAACACTATCCTCCACCAGAATAACACGCAGTTACCAATACATGGCAGATGCCGCCCACCCTCATCGGAGGGTCTGCCTTACAAGGGCTGCACTTGGCTAGAAATAGCCACACGCAATTATTATTATTAGTGAAATACTCTCTTGTACAGGACTAATAGTAGCTCTTGCCTGTAATGGGGATGATTTCATATACTATAGTTTGTGTTTAAGTCTAAATTTACCATACGCTCCCACGAGGAAATTAATAGTGATATTGAACCCATAATTCTACGGTGAGGAAATTTTTTTATTTTTCTCAAATATTTATTTGGTATTTAGAAACTACTGTATGTTTGAGGGCAGCCATTTTGCGCTCCCAAGAGCCCGATGTTGCGTGGGAAGGTTCTTCCTTACGGCGAGCTCGTGAATTGCCGGGACACCTCGGTGGAGCTCGAGTGCCCGACAATTCTTTTAATCCATGGAATTCTGCAGAATGAGGGATTTTGATGATATAGTAAATAATGAAAGAAATAAGCAAAATTATTCATACACCCTCTGTGAAGGTACAGACACCAGGGAAAACTTTAAATGCAGTTAAGCCCAAGTACATGGTAGCGTGAGACCAGCGAACTAGCTACACGTGCCAAGGTCATGGGCAGAAGAAAACGCGCGAAACGCACGGGCAGAAACAATTTATTTCTCCTGTTGTGAGTGTAGAAAAATTATAAAATTAACATCGAACATAAGTGCAAGTCTGTCCGGAGTTCTGGGACAAGTCTTATCAAAATTGGTCTATTAGAAACAAATTTGGCAGATTTCACAACCAAGCCTCATAGAGGGGATAGCGTCCTTCCGGAAATTATAAAAGAAACCCCCCACCGTAGATTTTGCAGTGTCGATCTGGAACTTGAAGCCGCGGGAGCTTGGGCCCGTCGTCATTAGAAATTCGCGCCAGATTGACCGACAATAATTCAATACATGTTCGTGGCTAAGGTCCATATATTTAGTTAAGAAGAAAAGTGATTGGAGAAGCTGTGAACGTTTGCAGACGAACTAGGAAGGTGTAGGCTGGTTGAAAAATACACAGCAGATTTTATTTTTATCATTTCGTGTACTCTTGTAAGTGAAGAAGGTCTGGGGGAAGCGATTCAAAATAGTTCTACTCCCTTATCGGCCGAACACCTGTTCTTATTGAAACAACGGGGAGAGAAACCACTCTGGGAAACGCATCAGACAGTTATAGTCGACTGCAGAACGAGGGAAGTTCGTGGTGCAAGTTACAGAGAAAGTGCATTATTTATATGGTAATTTTAATCTCGTGTGTGTGAAGGGTAGTGTTTGGATGAGTGAGTTTTTGAAAATGAAAATGTTATCTGTGAAAATGAGTGGCTAAGTACGAGGTTGCTGGTGATGATGTAATCAGAATGCTGAGAATGTCACCAATGTGCAGGTCTGTCTATTTTATATTATGTTGTAGTTAGTTAGTTAGTTACTGTCTGTCCTAAACAAAATTTCCAGATGATTGTCGGGTGATATTCGTAATTATCAGGCGAAAGGCGTTGTAAATTTTGGTCAGCGTGTGAAAATTTCAGTGTGTAAATTTCATGTCAAGAACGGTAACATGCGATGCTTAAAATTTTGTGTTGAGATGAGATATCATTCAAAGTGCGGATTTGTGAACGTTATAAGTGTAAATTTGTCGTGGCGAATATCGTAATTTCAGGTGTCAGTTGCATTCAGAAATGTTGGTCAATAATAATAATAATAATAATAATAATGTCTACCGCGGGATAAGGAAATTCTTCTCTGTTAAATTACATTTAACCAGTTATTTCTACAAGGATCGTAAGCATATTTAGATAATGTCAATAAAATTTGTTAGAGTCACAGTCATTAATGGGAAGGAAATTTTGAGACATCGTGTATACTTGAATTGCGAAAGGTCGATGTGTGCTCTTGGATTCTTGAGGCTCGAGAGTCTTAATAATAGTAAAGTAAGAGATGTGTTTAATAATGGTTGTCGTTTTCACCGGGGGATCGATGTATGAAAAAGGATCTTGAAGGAAAAGGAATTGAGAGCGATGAATTGATATGTATGTGGAGACGAGACAGATGGAAGTAATACCGCTGGAAAGCGAGGAGAAAGAGTGTTGAGACAAGCTGTATTTTTGTAGAGGAAGTATTTAGGAACAGGCTGTGTGAGGCAGGCTGTATTGTTTTCCGCAATCAATCCGAATTTGAGATGACTATGATGTGAAGCATTGTGAAATTTAGAGAAAGATTCCAAGTGAAAACGACTCTTGTAAAATGTTAAAGGCTGGGTAGTACACATCCAGTGATCTATGTTACGTAAAGCCCGCATGGATGATAAGAGAATGAACGATCTCCAGGATCAAAGAGTACTTTGGACACACGGTTGGGTTATATTTAATTTGTTCACTGGAGAGGTCATGGATAAGATGGTTGAAATTGATGATAGGCGATCTGAGAATTTCGAATGCGGTGGTGATGATTATTATTTTGAAGGCATCCACTAAAAGGGTACACGTGTGTTGGGAATTTTCATTTCCTTCCCTAACACGTCAGTGCACAGGCTGAGATTGTGTTCGAGGTGGAGAACCGTTCGTCACGTCTATTTATTTTTGAGTTCACATATTATAATGAGGTAGACACTTACTGTATTTTTCGAGAGGTAGACACTTGCTGTATTTCGACTTGCATTCATTTGATAATAGAGACGTGGGTTCCGTCGTGCGTATTTGTTTGACGAAATCTAGTGTTAAATATCAGAGTTGTTTGAGAATTGCATTTCGCCTGATATGTTAAGGGAGGCGTAGTACGACCCACTTTGACGCCCGACGATAGAGTTAGGACGTCACGTGTTTATTCTTGGAGTCATTGATGATGAGACGTCCTAGGTCACGCCCGACGATAGAATTTGGAAGGCATCATGTACATAATGATTAGGTTTAGGGTGTACAGATTTCAAGTGAGCCCGACGATAGGTCTGGGATGGTAGCTGTACACACTCAAGTCTCAGTTTAGATGTGTTTCTTTTGTTTCTTTTGTGAAGTGGCCTGGAGGAAGGTAGCGGTTACAGTACGATATGATTTATTGTAGAGGGTCTATGCGAAGCTCTCATTGAGATAACGGGACAGCTGTTGGCAAACGAGGGCTGTCCAAGTGTGGGACATCGACCCGATCTAGATTGAATATTTTTACTGTGTTTCTTCGTGCGTGTTAAGCTGTATGACTTCGAGATGTTAATTTATTTTTACGGACTTTATTGTTTCCTCGTCTTGACGTCCGTTTTCGTTGATAGTGTGCATATTGACACTCAGTGTTTTAGAATGAGACTTGAGTTGCGAGTGCGGTTTCGATTCGTCAGCCAGTAATTTATATTATTTTCATCTTGTCGTATTTTCATTCTTATTCATGGTTAGAGTAAGTAAGTAATCACTTTACCAGTAGTGTGTTGGGACAGACAGTAAATAGAGAGATCTGTACTGGTAGCATTGTTTTTCAAGGGAAAGAATTCCTTAAAATTGTAGTAAATTTTAGCGTGGACTGGTAAATTTATTAAGCATAATAAACCCATTTCTAACCTGAAAATCGGTTCAATAATAATATTTTCAAGTGACTTTTCACTTTTTGATTAACTTCAGTGTTTGGCATTTCTTCTAAATGCATGATTAGTAAGTGTTTCCTGCATTTCGCAGTTTTGTTCCTTTAGAACGACTTAACGTAAGATCCTCCCGGATCATGTTGTTGTTGGTTCCTTCCGAACAGCTGTTTGGGGTGATGCACGTTTAGCATCGGGATTACCTTATCACTTAAGGGTGTCATGAATGACAATTACATGGTGGAATTTTATTTCAATTGTGAATGATGCCATTAACTTGTAGTGAACACCATGCTTTCCCATAATATTTCGCAACCTATCCAAAGCAACTGATAGTCAGTATGGTTCGATTAAGGGTCCATTCGGCGGATGTTCCGTATCCGTGAAGGGTATTTGACTGGTGGATAACCTTAATTAAGAGAAAATCAGGCGTTCTACTTGTTGAAAGTCAGATTTTCCACGGATCGTGTGGATTAACTCTCAGTTCTCGTTTGGAATAATAGGTGCCCGGTTTTCAGGTCTTCCCTTTTTCAGTTTTTCAGTTTCGCTGTCCACTAACATATTAGCTTATCCGAAGCAACTCTTCGACATTGGAAGAAACGAAGTGACGTTATGTAATGTGACTGTGTTTGGAACTTTTCAAAAATCAATAATTAAATTTTTTTATATTTTTGTGGCAAGAATGCATATTAAATTAACGATGTTATCGTGCTCTTTCAGTTTAATAAAAGTTAGTAAGCACATTTTTGCTCCTCATTTCAAGTAGTTAGGCTTTCTTCTGAACCCCATCGTTTGGTTAAGATCGTGACCGAATTTATTCCCGCAACGACCCAAGATTTAAGAGTTCTAAATTGTTCTACTGTAGAAGCCGTGGCCGACCAACGATGGAATGGTAAGTTCAAGGGTTCAATATATTCTTGAAAATGGTTGTAGGAAAAGTTCGTTCCCAACATACCTGTTTGTGACTTTTTTTGCTAGGGGCTTTACGTCGCACCGACACAGATAGGTCTTATGGCGACGATGGGATAGGAAAGGAAAAGGAGTTGGAAGGAAGCGGCCGTGGCCTTAATTAAGGTACAGCCCCAGCATTTTCCTGGTGTGAAAATGGGAAACCACGGAGGGATTCGAACCTACTATCTCCCGGATGCAAACTCACAGCCGCGCGCCTCTGCGCGCACGGCCAACTTGCCCGGTCCTGTTTGTGATGGACAAATAAAGATGCCGCTCTCTTAAACCAGACAAAAGAGCTATATCAAACAGCTTTAACGTGTTTACGAAATGAGGCTATTTAATGAGTTTATAATTGCAGTTGTGTAGGTCACAGGTCATAACGGACGACATAGATAAAAATGCTGAGGAAATATTAAAATTCGTTTACTCTTGTCCGTTACAAGCGTGCGTTGGCGCAAGCAGAAAACTCGTTTTTTTCTTAAATAATGGTTTAATGTCGCACTGACAGATCCAAGGTCCGGCTCCATGGCTAAATGGTTAGCTTCCTGGCATTTGGTCACAGGGGTCCCGGGTTCGATTCCGGGCAAGGTCGGGAATTTTGTCCATAATTGGTTAATTTCGCTGACATGGGGGCTGGGCGTATGTGCTGTCTTCATAATCATTTCATCCTCATCACGACGCGCAGGTCGCCTACGGGAGTCAAATAAAAAACGACCTGCATCTGGCGAGCAGAACTTGTCCTCGGACACTCCCGGCAGGAAAAGCCATACGCTATTTCATATCAACAGGTCCAAGGTTTTTGGCGACGCAAGAAGAAAACAATATAAGGGAAAAGTAAAGGAAATTAGCAGTGGGACACGAGTTACAATTATTTCAAGATGTTGTTTGTTCGTTTAGTTCTTACCAAGTGAGAAAATAAATACCTTCAAGTAAAAGAGTTTTACTGTAATAATAATAATAATAATAATAATAATAATAATAATAATAATAATAATAATAATAATAATAATAATAATAATAATAATGTGTTGTTTGAGTCATCAGTCCATAGACTGGTTTGATGCAGCTATCCATGCCACCCTATCCTGTGCTAACCTTTTCATTTCTACGTAGCTATTGCATCCTACATCTGCTCTAATCTGTTTGTCATATTCATACCTTGGTCTACCCCTACCGTTCTTGCCACCTACACTTCCTTCAAAAACCAACTGAACAAGTCCTGGGTGTCTTAAGATGTGTCCTATCATTCTATCTCTTCTTCTCGTCAAATTTAGCCAAATCGATCTCCTCTCACCAATTCGATTCAGTATCTCTTCATTCGTGATTCGATCTATCCATCTCACCTTCAGCATTCTTCTGTAACACCACATTTCAAAAGCTTCTATTCTCTTTCTTTCTGAGCTAGTTATCGTCCATGTTTCACTTCCATACAATGCCACGCTCCACACAAAAGTCTTCAAAAACATCTTTCTAATTCCGATATCAATGTTTGAAGTGAGCAAATTTCTTTTCTTAAGAAAACTCTTCCTTGCTTGTGCTAGTCTGCATTTTATGTCCTCCTTACTTCTGCCATCGTTGGTTATTTTACTACCCAAATAACAATATTCATCTACTTCCTTTAAGACTTCGTTTCCTAATCTAATATTCCCTACATCACCTGCCTTCGTTCGACTGCACTCCATTACTTTGGTTTTGGACTTATTTATTTTCATCTTGTACTCCTTACCTAAGACTTCATCCATACCATTCAGCAACTTCTCGAGATCTTCTGCAGTCTCAGATAAAATAACAATATCATCGGCAAATCTCAAGGTTTTGATTTCCTCTCCTTGGACTGTGATTCCCTTTCCAAATTTCTCTTTGATTTCCTTTACTGCCTGTTCTATGTAAACATTGAAAAGGAGAGGGGACAAACTGCAGCCTTGCCTCACTCCTTTCTGGATTGCTGCTTCTTTTTCAAAGCCCTCGATTCTTATCACTGCAGACTGATTTTTATACAGGTTGTAGATAATTCTTCGTTCTCGGTATCTGATCCCTATCATCTTCAGAATCATAAATAGCCTGGTCCAATCAACATTATCGAATGCCTTTTCTAGATCTACGAATGCCATGTACGTGGGCTTGTCCTTCTTGATTCGATCCTCTAAGATCAGACGCAAAGTCAGGATTGCTTCACGTGTTCCTTCATTTCTTCTGAAGCCAAATTGATCTTCCCCCAACTCAGCTTCAACTTGTTTTTCCATTCTTCTGTAAATAATACGTGTTAAAATTTTGCAGGCATGAGATACTAAACTAATAGTGCGGTAGTTTTCACACCTGTCAGCACCGGCTTTCTTGGGAATAGGTATAACAACATTCTGCTGAAAATCGGATGGGACTTCTCCTGTCTCATACATCTTGCACACTAAATGAAATAACCTTACCATGCTGGTTTCTCCTAAGGCAGTCAGTAATTCAGCGGGAATATCATCAATTCCAGGTGCCTTGTTCCTATTTAGGTCACTCACAGCTCTGTCAAACTCTGACCTCAAAATTGGGTCTCCCATTTCATCAGCATCAACAGCCTCTTCATGTTCCAAAACGAAATTATCTACATCGTTACCTTGATACAACTGTTGGATATGCTCCTGCCATCTTTCTGCTTTGTCTTCTTTCCCTAGAAGTGGCTTTCCATCTGAGCTCTTAATATTCATGCACCTAGATTTCCTTTCTCCAAAGGTTTCCTTGATTTTCCTGTATGCAGCATCTACCTTTCCCAGGACCATACAGCCTTCGACATCCTCGCACTTCTCCTTCAGCCATTCTTCCTTAGCTACCTTGCACTTTCTATCCACTTCATTCTTTAATCGCCTGTATTCTTTTCTGCCCTCTTCATTTCTAGCATTCTTGTATTTTCGTCGTTCATCAATCAGGTCTAGTATCTCCTGAGTTATCCACTGATTCTTAGTTGATCTTTTCTTCCTTCCTAACATTTCTTCAGCAGCCCTACTGACTTCATTTTTCATGACTCTCCACTCTTCCTCTACTGTGTTTCCTTCGGCCTTTTCATTTAGTCCTTGTGCAACATGTTCCTTGAAACAATCCATCACACTCTTTTCTTTCAACTTGTCTAGATCCCATCTTTTTGCATTCTTTCCTTTCTTCAATTTCTTCAATTTCAGATGCCATTTCATGACCAACAAGTTGTGGTCAGAGTCCCCGTCTGCTCCTGGGAAAGTTTTGCAATCCAACACCTGGTTTCTGAATCTCTGCCTAATCATAATGAAGTCTATTTGATACCTTCCAGTGTCTCCAGGTCTCGTCCACGTATACAGCCGTCGTTTGTGGTGTTTGAACCAAGTATTGGCGAGGACTAAATTATGGTCAGTGCAGAATTCAACCAGCCGACTTCCTCTTTCGTTCCTCTGTCCCAATCCAAATTCTCCTACTGTGCTACCTTCTCTTCCTTGGCCTACCACTGCGTTCCAGTCACCCATCACAATTAGATTCTCGTCACCTTTGACATATTGTATTAAATCTTCTATCTCCTCATATATTCTTTCAATTTCTTCATCATCCGCTGAACTAGTAGGCATATAGACCTGCACTATTGTGGTGGGCATTGGTTTGGTGTCTATCTTGGCGACAATAATTCTTTCACTATGCTGGTCGTAGTAGCTTATCCGCTGCCCTATTTTCTTATTCATTATTAAACCAACTCCTGCATTACCCCTGTTTGATTTCGTGTTGATAATTCGGTAATCGCCTGACCAAAAATCCTGTTCTTCCTGCCAACGTACTTCACTTATACCAACTACATCTAACTTTAGCCTATCCATCTCCCTTTTCAGATTCTCTAACCTACCACAACGATTCAAACTTCTAACATTCCACGCTCCGACTCGCAGAATGTCAGTGTCCATCTTCCTGATGATCGCCCCCTCTCGTGTAGTCCCCACCCGGAGATCCGAATGGGGGACTAGTTTACCTCCGGAATATTTTACCCGGGAGGAAGCCATCATCAGTACATCATTCATACAGAGAGAGCTGCATGTCCTCGGGAGGTGGTTACGGCTGTAGTTTCCCGTTGCTTTCAGCCGTGTAGCAGTATCAACACAGCTAAGCCATGTTGAGTATTATTACAAGGCCGTATCAGTCAATCATCCAGACTGCCGCCCTTGCAACTACCGAAAGGCTGCTACCCCCCTTTCGATGAACCATTCGTTAGTCTGGTCTCTCAACAGATACCCATCCGATATGGTTGCACCTGCGGCTCGGCTATCTGCATCACTGGGACACGCAAGCCTCCCCACCGCGGCAAGGTCACATGGTTCGCAGAGGAGGATAATAATAATACTAATAATAATAATAATAATAATAATAATGTTATTGGTTTTATACCCCACTGACTATATTTGACGGTTTTCGGAGACGCCGGGGAGCCAGAAGTTCGTCTACATGGCAGTAAGTCTAGCAACACCAGGTTGACGTACTTGAGTACATTCAAATACCACCGGACTGAGCCAGGATCGAACTTGCCAAGTTGGGTTCAGAAGGCCAACGCCTCAACCGTATGAACCACTCAGCTCGGCTAATAGTTTTACTTCTAACGTGACGAGACAGATGTGTTTGAAAAAACTACCCATCCTATGCTTGGTCAAGGACGTATATGACCTAGGTCCTAAAGTTTCATTGAAGTTTTCTTGACCACTCGACTGGCACGGTTTTGATTTCTGGCTGGTTTGATGGATGGAACTGGGGTAAATTTCGCCATAGATACCATGTGATTTGAGAAATGGGCTTAAAACCCAAACTTGAAAATCCCCGAAGAGGTCATGAGTGGTTTACAACCTAAGCTTCAAGTGAACATCAGGATGATATTGGCCACGGGTGTTTCATTCCCAGTTTTGATCCCAGCTTACAATCTGTGACTTCCCCTTTCGGAGAACAATCATTGAACGAGAAATGCAACCATGCAAGCTAAGGGCGCCAATCTTTAAGTTGATGACTTAAAGATAAAAATTTATAATCAAGCTTGGACCCACTCTTATCACAGGGGTGGGGTGAAAGTGCACTAATCATTAAGCAGGAGAATTAGAAATCAAAAGGCTAATTAAGGCAGATTGATTAAAGTGAACTAGAAAAATACTATTTATTACTAGCAAATGTACCCGTGCTTCGCTACGGTACTCTACATTGTATACGGATTCCTCCGTAAATTACTGTAAAGGCAGTGAGTAGGCCCTTAACTTGGCAGGGTGGGCTCGCGACCACGGACCGTTAGGTGAGTCTCGTTTTTATACCTTAATTTTTATATATATGTATTACAGTGTGTGTAGATCGCTCCAAAGCGACTTAAATTTATTAATATATAGATTATATTTCACCCCCCTACCGAGGGGTTCTAGGGGCGTCTTGCTCCCACAGTACTTTTTCCACATAGTAGGTTATATTTGTACGCCCCCACCGCAAAGGGGGCTGAAGTTGAACTTTAAAAAATCCGAAGTGTCAGTATTCATGTCAGCGACCCCGAAATCTATGGATTCGACACTATTTTCGATTATTTGTATATATCACCCCCCCCCCCTCGCCACAAAGGGCGTGAAAATGAAAGACACCACAGGCCTCCACACGTAATACCGTGCGAGTTGAAACAGAACGAAAGTTGACCAAGGGAGGTCGAAAAGGATAGATGAAAGTGAGAAGCCTAGCACAAGGAAACAGAAGCAATGTCAGGACTCAGCTAAGGCCCCGCGATCGCCAATCCATACTCCCTACTTAACAGCCCCTGAGGTGGCTTGTAGTCGCCTCTTATGAGACGACATCATGATAGCACTCGAACTCGACTGCGACTGACAGTAGTAAAGGGAACGTGCCATTATAATGAAAATACCTTCCCTATTTCCAGTCATAGTGTAGTTGGGGAAGTATCATGAAATCGCAGGTAGCCTTGAGTGTTAGCAATCAAAAACGTGATGGAGTTTTTCCGTTTTAATGCCAGGCCACCGTGTGTACTTCCAGTCGCTGTCGAGTTGGAGAGTTCCCATTACAATGGGATATCTTGGTTTTTTTTCCCAATGATAATCAGTTGGGGAGTTTTAACTATAATGGCAAGCGGACTTGTCTACCGACAGTATGAGTCCAGTTGGGGAGTTCGAGTAGAAGTCAGAGTCGAGTTGGGAGTTTTAATTATAATGACAGTTCTGCTTACTTATTTTTTTGCTATTTGCTTTAGGTCGCACCGACACAGATATGTCTTATGGCGATGATGGGATAGGAAAGGCCTAGGAAGTGGAAGGAAGCGGCCGTGGCCTTAATTAAGGTACAGCCCCGGCTTTTGCCTGGTGTGAAAATGGGAAACCACGGAAAACCATCTTCAGGGCTGCCGACAGCGAGGCTCGAACCCACTATCCCCCGATTACTGGATACTGGCCGCACCTAAGCGACGGCAGCTATCGAGCTCGGTTGCTTACTTAGTGCCAGTCACAGTCGAGGTGGAGGGTTTCCGTTATTACGGTAGATCATTTTTGCTATTCCCAGTCAGAACTGAGTTGGAAAGTTTTGGTTAGAAAATAAGGCCCCTTTGTCTACTGTTAGCGAAATGTATTTAGGGTTCTTCAATATAATGGCAGGCCCACTGGTGGGCAGGCGGTCACAATCGAATTTCAAGGTTCCCATTATCATTATAGGTCGTCTTTGCTATCCCCAGTCACTGTTGATTTGCGAAGTTTTCATTGAAATGGCATTTCCGCTTGCCTATGGCCAGTTAGTATCAAGTTGGCGACTTTTCATGACAATGTCAGGCCTTCTTGCCTATTACCAATCAAAAATGTGTTCGGGCGTGTGGGTTATAAAAGTAGGTCCCCTTGCTACTGCCAAAACCAGTCAATTTGGGGGTTCCCATGATAACGGCAGATCTTCTTTCCTATTTGCGGTTATCGTGTTTTGATTATATTGCCAGGCCCCATTGCGTATTGGCAGTCACAACGATGTTGGACAGTTTTCATTGAAATATTATTCCAGTTTGTCTACTGCGAAAAACATTGAGTTGAGGAGTTAAAATTATATTGGCAGGCCCCCTTACCTTCTGCCAGTCACAACCGACGTGGGGTATTTTCATTACAGTGTCAGATCCTCTTGCCTATTGCCAGTCACAGTCGAGGTGGAAGGTTCCCTACCGCCACAGACAGTAGATTTGAGCAGCTTTGGTTATGATGACAGCTAACGGCCATAGCCGTGTTGAAGCACCGGATCCCGTGAGATCTCCGAAGTTAAGCAACATTGGACGTGGTCAAGATTTGGATGGGTTGCCACGCGCTGTTGTTGGGGGTTAAGGGAATGGAGGAGCGGAAAGGGACTGGCCACCCTACCGTACGTAAACTCCGGCTCAGGCACACCTCTGCGGAGGTTCGGACCTGCCTTCGGGCAGAATACACCCTTTAGTTATGATGACAGGCATACTTTCTCTTATTGCCTGTCACAATGGACTTGCGCAGGTTTCATTATAATGGCCGGCCCAGTTGCCTATCGGTAGCCACAGCCCTCTTTCCTATATTCAGTCATAGTGTAATTGGCGAGGTTTGGTTATAATGGCAGTCCCGCTTGCCTACTGCGAGTCACAATCGAGTTGAGGAGTTTTAATTATAGTGGCAGTTCCCCTTGCCTACTACCAGTCACATTCAAAATGGGGAGTTTTCATCATCAATGCTGGTAGAGTTTACCAGTGCTAGCCACAGTCGAGTTTGAAGTTGCTATTATAACGGCCGATCTCCTTTCCTATTTCCAGTGATAGTCGAATTGGGAAGGATTTTTATAATAGCAGGCTACTGCAATTCACAATCGAGTTGAGGAGTTTTAATTATAATAGCAGTCCCCCTTGCCTACCACCGGTGTCAATCAAGCTCGGGAGTTTTCATTTTAAGGGCAGACCCCCTTGCCTAGGGCCAATCGCAGTCAATTCGGAGAATTCCCATTTTAACGTTAGGTCTTCTTCCCTATTCCCAGTCAGTGTCGATTTGGCCAGTTTTCATTATGTTGGCATGCCCCCATTTCTACTTCCAGATAATCAATAGTGTGCTTGGAAAAATTAAGTAATACTGATGATCTTCCCATAATTCGGAGTCTATTCGTTTATGGGATCAATTTCATTTAATTTGTCACCAGTACACGTACTGAAGCGAAGGAAGAACAGAGTCATTGAAGAACCTCTTGATAAACAATATTTCGTGTTTTATTTTCTGGTGCACATATAAACAGGGACTTGCTGCTGCTGACTCGGGAACATGCGACGTACAGTTGCCCGTGGGAAAAGCAGGGTGATCTCAGGTCAAGTCCAGCAATACTCAACGTCTGGCCTTGGGATTTATTAATAGTCATCGCAAAGCAGAGGCTGACTGGAAACTGCAGACGCTTGAACTCAAACGGATAGTTGGTTGGGATTAGTGGTATCCGCGGGATAAGAACTGACTCTCCTTCACCGCATCCAGTCATGATAGTTGCCTCTATCACATGTTTGTGGAGGGCGTTTACCTGAAGTCTTGTCCCATTGCACAAATTAGGTGGGCTGAGATTGCGCATGAGTATGATTGGTGCGCCGATCTTTAAGGTAATTTTGTGCGATGGAAGCCCCGGAGCCGTTATAGAATTCAGGAACTCAGGAGGATAGTGAACTGCGTCGTCAGAGTTGATTACTTGATTGACAGACGTATAAACTGTCTCCTCGCCGTGGAACATTGTGAGGATAGTCGAATTAATGTACGCCGCTTGTTCATTAGTTGGAGTTAAGATCGCTCTGCAGCAGAGCCATGAGATGGGTTTGCTCCTAATATTTTCTACGTCCGGGTACACCGATGAAATGAGAGCTTCAAGGTTAGAAAGCGACAAACAAAATTCATCAGAAAGAGTAATGATCCCGTTACTGTCTCCCAGTGAGCCGTTCCCAATCGACAACAATATTTCAGTGAATGTATGTATGTTTTCATCACCACCTAGATGTACCCTCATATTCTGTGTCAGGGACAGTTTTTTGATATTTGGCCAAAGTGATGATCTCCTTAATGAAGCGTTCACTTCATCTGCTCTGATCCCTCTTGGAACAACCGGTAACGTTTGACGAAAATCACCAGAAAAGAGGATAGGGACACCTCCAAAGAAGTTATCACTGTTTCGAATGTCCCGCAGCGTTCGGTCAACTGCTTCAATCGCCTTTCTGTGAGCCATAGTGCATTCATCCCAAATTATAAGACTGCAGTCTTGCAGAACCTTGGATATGTTACTTTGTTTTGTGATGTTACATATTGGTGACTCTGTGCAGTCAAGATCTATAGGCACTTTAAACATCGAGTGAGCAGTTTTACCACCGGGTAAAAGAGTGGCTGCGATCCCCGAAGAGGCTACTGCTACAGCAATCTTACTATCCTGTCTGATCTTAGACAACAGTAAGTTAATCAGGAATGTTTTTCCAGTTCCGCCCGGAGCGTCTAAGAAAAACATTCTACTTTCCTTATTTCTAACACAGTTTAATATTTCCCGATATACTACAGTCTGTTCATCTGTAAGTTTTGGTTCATTTAATAGAACAAAAGACCTTAACGCTTCTTTATCGTAATTTGTTTCCCTGAGATAGTCAGCATTTAACGTTTGTAAGATCTGAGGGGAAGGAAGACCGTAAATGTTCAAAGGCTGACCGCCAATCGATAGAACGTATTCTTCGAGGTCTTGAAGACATCTGTCTTCCACATGGGCGATCATTTCATGAGCAGTACCGTCGTTACAGCGGAAAAGTTGTCGTAAGAAATATTCTGCTAGGCTCTCCTTATATTTGTTCCACAGATACAACGGATCAGAGAGACTGCAAAAGACTAACAATATGCCTAAAAGCCGGCGAAGTTTTGCTGGGCTTTGTGAAACTATCGCCTCCTTCAGTGTCTCTTCCCATTGAGAGTCATCCAGGAGTAATCCATGGGCTTTGCATGCACTCCGATATGTAGGGTGAAGTATGCCATTGACGGTGCGAAGGTCAGTGAAGGATGTTGGTCCCCTGACAGTGAACAGAAGCATGCATAAATAGAAGCACTCGGAATTATTAGGATGGACTGCATACACTCGGCTAATTACGTGCTGCTTTCTAACGCCCGAAAATGCCACCACAGGTACTCCTTTCTTTCTTCTTACAAAGGTACCTTGCTGTTTGTTATACGTATAGTAAGAGGGAACGTCTTCATACAACAGTGTCTTAGCAAAATCATCTGTCTGACATAAGTTAAAGAATGCCATTAAGGTGGTGTTACGTGGATTTTCTACTATGTCATGAGCCGTTTCTGCAGTAAAGACAATTCTTTGAAAATTTTGTAGATGAACATCTAAATGCATTACTGGAGGATACCTTTCATGGATAGGAAATGAAAGAATTCGCCAAACTGCTTCTGAGCTGGATATGTACCTTCCGCTCTGATACTGGCACACTTCATCATTTTTGTCTTGCAAACCTAACACTGCCTGATCACTTCCTTTGTTGACGTACTTACAGATGTATTTGATGGACTTAACACTGCTACAGTATTCAACATTGATGTGTGTTTTGAATACCCTAGACAAAACAGGACAGTATGGCACTATCCATCTATTATCCACTTCCATATCCTGTCCATTTAGCATAAGGCGTGCAGTGAAGCCACCCATAGAAGGATTTCTGCGCTTGTAGGATGGGTACCCATCGTTCCCTGTGACAGTTTCATTGACGAATGCTCGTGGGTATCGTTTTGAGCATCGTCCACCTTTCATACATGGTGAGCCTACGTTGAAAGATCCGCATGGTCCATGGACCATGTGACATTTAACTATGTTAAAAAGCTGTGGATCTTTATCAGGATCTGGAAATTCAGCACTAATAACCTTATCAATATCGACGGGTCTTATCTTGTCCTCAAGCCATAATAATATGTGGGCGTGAGGCAAGCCACGCTTTTGCCATTCAACAGAGTACATAAAACAAAGAGTTGGCCCAAATATTTGTTCTCTGGTTAGTAAGTCCATGAGAGATTTTAATTTCATGTGAAATACGCGTGTAATAATGTCGTGACGATCATTCGCTGACTGACCATTATATACGGCATTACCAATTTCTTCCCATTTTGGATTAGTTGTAGCTGTAATAAAAAGATCTGGACATGAGTATTTTCGCACATAACAGAGTGCATCTTGAGATCGCTCGTGCATATATCGGGGTCCTCCAGTGAAAGTGGACGGTAAAATGACTAACCGTCCCAAATCTGCCATGTTACCCTCGTCCTTCCTCAGGGCGTCTTTAAGGTGAATGTAGCTCTCAGCCCTTAATTCCCTTTGGTGTGTTCTGATATAGACTAACCTTTCAGTCGCTATTTTAGCATACACGTCTACCCAGAACTGATTGGACAGTTGACGGTAACAATGTAAGTAGTTTACCTCGCCTTGTCTTATCATTATACGATAAGAATAAAACTGAAGATAAGATATTTTCTTGAGAGGGGTCTTTAGTTCTCCGGTTCGTGGGTCTACGTAGTACAGTAAGAAGTGGTAGCCATCATCTCCACGAGGGAACATCAGGGAATATTGAGGAGCGTCGTATGATCGGTGGGTTTCAGATATTCGTCTCAGGCCCTGGTCTCTTGTCCGAAGCACGATGTCTCGCTTATCACATTCGTGTCCAACCAATATGACAGCTATCTCGTTTGTTGTCGGCTGATTATAACAGCCTCTGTGCTCACCAGCAGGAACTCGGTCGGCGTGGATCACAATCTTGTGGGTGTCACCGTCCGGCATTGTCTCTAGAGTTGTCTTCAGTTCCTTGACATATGGGTTCACATCATGTAACATGCCCTGCAAATCATTAACTAAATGGGTTTTTAAATTTGGTATTATTGCTGTTCTTTGATCTACCTGTGCTTTGTGGTCTGCAATGAAATATATTTGAAGATATTTAGAATTTTCATTGTTTGCAGGGAGAAGTGAACCTATTAAGTGGTATACTTGTCCTTGAATTTTGAATGTTGGCATAAAATTTCCTTCCACTACTTTAGTAGCTCCGAAGCTTGTCATTTGGAATGCGCTGTTGTAGGCTCGCACAAACTGAATGAAATGGCGAGAGTCGGTATGCGTCCCATTTAACAGAGAAATAAGAAGTTCCGGTAGAGGAGTTCGATGATTTAATTTAATTTTTCCGGAAGAGCAGCACATTCCCTCTGGCTCTTGCTTCCATTTGAGAACCCTACAGAAAGGGCACACTTCACTCAAAGACCCTACATGGGCTCTTGGATGGTAGTCGATAAGAGGGTTATAAGCATAAGCACTTCGCTGCTTTTCATGCCATGGAATCATATTAGGACACCTAGATTCAATTGACGTTGAATGTAATTCTCTAACATTGGCATGTCTCACTCTATCTTCATCTAACCGTCTGAGATATTCATCAGTGGTCTCTGATGTACGTCTTTCTGCTGCACGTTGTATTTTCTCTTCCTGCTGGACATTTTGCATTTCGTTTAACGATGCGTAGGTACTTCGTCGTTGTGTTAACGCCTGAGAATATTCCTCCGCAGTTAGGTTTTCGCGTATGAGGGAATGGTGCTCTCTGTCATGCTCCATTCGAGCCGTCCGCTGATCCTCTGATTCTGTTTCTCTTAAACGCATCTGTCTAAATCTTTGCGATCTGAGTCTTGCCTCGCGGTCTGAAGCAGTCTCAGAAGCCCTAGATGTGGACTGGCGTGCTCTCTGTGAGCGAAGCCTGGCCTCGCGCTCAGAAGCAGTCTCCGAATCACGGTCAGTGCTCTTCCTCAGTCTGTCTGCATAGAGTCTGGCCTCGCGCTCAGAAGCACTCTCCGAATCACGGTGAGTGCTCTTCCTCAGTCTGTCTGCACTGAGTCTGGCCTCGCGGTCTGAAGCACTCTCAGACGCCCTAGATGTGGACTGGCGTGTTCTCTGTGAGCTAAGCCTGGCCTCGCGCTCAGAAGCAGTCTCGGAAGCCCTCAATATCTTCATTTTTTTAGCTTTTGATAAGGACCGTCCAATGTTAATTCGCTTCCTAGCAGGCATGGTCAAAGGAACAGTCACAAAAGTGTCGAAACCCAATCAGTAACTCTGTAATGGGCAGCAAAGTGCATGTGGTGGTGATTATTTTCTGTTGGTGACGGAGGTGCTGGTGATTATTGTTTTAACAAGAAAGTACAACGGGGCAACTATCCTCTATTAACACTAATCAGAAGAAAACTGAAAGAGATCCGATACTTCGAAGAATGAAGTTATCGGCAAAATAAAGGGAAGGGCCACAATGAGCTCGAAAATAACAAAAACAGAAACCCCTCCCAGAGCAGAAACTGGGAAGGCAGGAAGTACTAAGGGGTAATAGTCAACAAAATAGAGGTAGTTGTGATTATTGTTTCGAGAGGTAGTACAAATGCGCAACAATCTCCTGTTAACACTAATCAGAACGAAATATGAAGAGATGCGATACTTCGAAGAATGAAGATATCGGAAAAGGAAGATAAAGTCCACAAAGGGGTTGAAGATCGCAATCAGCAACAGAACTGAAATGGCCGTATTGGTGATTGTTTCAAAAGGAAGGACAACTCCTCAACAATCCTGCCTTATCACTAATCAGAACGAAATTGAAAGAGATCCGATACTTCGAAGAATGAAGATATCGGCAAAAGAAAGGGAAAGGCCGCAAAATGCTTCCAAATAACAACCACAAACCCCGCCCAGAAGAGAATTTCAGATGCAGCGGTTCCCAATGAAATTAGAGTATCCGAAAATTTCTAAAGTGGAAATAAATTAACGTACCGTCGCAACGCTTCTGAAACAGGAAACAATATTTCAGATATTTTTGAACGCAACAACTGACATGTACACTCACATAGATATGTTAACAATATCAGTTAGAAAGTAACAATGTAATACAGAAAAGAACTAAGCGCCACTAGTGTGAATTCCATTAAGCAGTCAAGTTCCTTTTGCTCGGAGCAATATTGATTTCGGTTACGCTTATCGACATGAATGATATAGACTGCTGAAGCTGAACGAAGTAGCTGTTGCCTGTGACTCACGGGTGGCCCAGATTGGTTGCGCAGTAGATGTTGGTTTTCCCCACAGGAGCACCGTGACTGTGTAAGCACACAACCGCACGTGTATCTTATTTCTTTGTTTATAGCTGTCTCTCTTATAAAGGAAAGATTTCCACGTAATATCTGTACGTAATTTCTTTCCTTATATTGCTGTTGGTGTATATAGTGGCCTACTGTATTTTGCGTAGTGTGTGCATCGTAGTTCGTTTCTGTGAACCGCCTGTTGCGTGGTGAAGCTGGGGGGGGGGAATACATCCGGGTTATTCCCTGCCTGTCGTAACAGGTGACTGAAATCGCCCCAGGGGTCTTTAACTTGGCAGGGTGGGCTCGCGACCACGGACCCTTAGGTGCACTTACTTATGCCACGCTCCTCACTTTAGCTATATTATCCGAACTTCCGTGGTCTATTCTTGTTCTTTGCAGACCCCGACGGCATTAGAACATTCGAGGCCTCATTTCCACGCCCTTCGCGGATAACTTAATTTCGGAAGAGTCGGATTCCTTCCATTTTTGTCACTGATTACTGTTAATATAGGATGGTTGCCCAGTTGTAGTTCCTCTTGAAACAAAAATCAGCACCATCACCACTGTCTTCTCTCATCCGACTTGTGTTCTTATGTTTGAGAGATCTCGGGAGTTGGCCCAATTTAAAGATTTTAAAATGATATGCATATTGAAACCTTCCCCGGGAGGAGTATACTCTAAATATGAAGTTTGGTTGAGATCTATCCAGCCGTTTCGACGTGATGGTGGAAAAACCATTCTGGTTTTCCTATAAACCCCCGGTGTATTCAAAGATTTTAAAATGATATGCATATCGAAACCTTCCCCGGGAGGAGTATACTCTAAATATGAAGTTTGGTTGAGATCTATCCAGCCGTTTCGACGTGATGGAGGAAAAACCATTCTGGTTTTCCTATAAACCCCCGTGTATTCAAAGATTTTAAAATGTTATGCATATCGAAACCTTCCCCGGGAAGAGTATACTCTAAATATGAAGTTTGGTTGAGATCTATCCAGCCGTTTCGACATGATGCTGGAAAAACCCTTCCGGTTTTCCTATAAACCCCCCGTGTATTCAAAGATTTTAAAATGATATGCATATCGAAACCTTCCCCGGGATGAGTATACTTTAAATATGAAGTTTGGTTGAGATCTATCCAGCCGTTTCGACGTGATGGTGGAACAAACAGACAGACAAACAAACAGACACGAACAATTTTATTTATATAGACTAGCGAATGTACCCGTGCTTCGCTACGGTATTCTACATTGTATTCGAATATCGATGTAAATAGTGTACATGCAGTAAATAAGGTTGTTTTAAAATTGCATGTCTCTTAGCGTTATCCGAGAAAGAGCATGGGGAGGTCCCCGTACGTTGTTTCCAATGTAAAGTGTTTGTTACGGATTTGTGATATAACGGCAGGCTCACTTGCCTACTGCCATTCACAATCGAGTTGGGAAGTTTACATTATAATTGGAGGCCCCATTGCCTACTGCGCGGTCACAATCAAGTTGGGAGTGTTCGTTACAATGGCAGGCCCCATTTCCTACACCCAAACAGATTACAGTCGAGGAGATTTTATTATAATGGCAGGCAAATTCCCTACCACCATTCAAAATTGAGTTGTGCCGTTATCATTATAATGTCAGGCCGATTTTCCTACTGCCAGCCAGCTTACTGCCAGTCACACCAAGTTGGTGAGTTTCCGTCAAGATAGCAGGCCACTATGCCTAATGCCAGTCACATTTTAGATGAGGACATTTGTTTATGATGGCGGGCACCCTTGCCTTCTGCCAAACACAATCGGGTAGGGAAGTTTTACACAAAACTTAATGCTCACTTGCCTTCTGCAAGTCAAATCGAGAAGCGAACTATTCATTACAATTGTAGACCTTCCTTACTAATGACAGTTACACGGGAGTTGGAGAAGGGCCCTTTCATACAGCCAGTCAAAGTCGGTGTGGGGAGTACTGATTACATTAGCAGACCCGCCCTTTCTCGATCGCTACAAATCGACATCAGTGAATATATATAGATCGACATACGAAAGTATATGCGTGTTTACAATATTGAAGACCTTCATTTACAGATTAACTGCTACTAAACGTACGTCATATCGACAAAGAATTATACTATAAGACACGCCGGATTTAGTGCCCTAAATGACTGGTCCTATGATATGTCATCTATTCTAGGTTCAGATTGAGTTAGAAACGTGGAACAGGGTAACGTTTTTGTAAGATTATCTCACATTACATTACTTTTCGGATAATTATGTGACAGCTACATACATAGCATTTGGCTCACATATGGCTACTGGGTGGGCCAATTTTCGTGAAGAGTTTGATGATTCTGTATTTCATATAAGTAATCGAAATTATGAATTATGCTTGTGAAAATTCCAAACTGACTTAACATCGATTAATAGAGAAAAATCAAGCGTAAAAGGGATAGAGATACGGCAAAAAGTCATAAGACCAAGGTTGTAGATCATTCCAAATTGAACGGAGATTGTGCATTCTGTTATGTGATAGGAATTTCCGGAGGTCTGCACCATCATTAAAATTGCCTGCATATTTCGATATTCTTCGGGGATAAAAAGTGAAAAATGTAATAATCTAGGATGTTTTCCGTTCGTTACAGGCTAAAACGTATAATTTTGTCAAATTTCAATTATCTTCTTTTTTTCTTCTGGCAGATTATGCCGCAATCTGGATTTTGGGCGAGGCGGTTAAAAATTAGGACTTTCAGGAAACTAAACCAAAAATTGTGCAGATGGTCATTATTACCCCTTAAAGGGAAAGCTGTACGGAAATTTCGCCAAAATAGTCCGTGTAGTGGCACACAGCCGTTACGATTTGATTTATATAAATAAGGAATCTGCTCCATGTAAAACACCTTTGTGGCTATGTCCGCTGGACTTAACCTGAAAAACTGACCATTCATGGTATCTCCCTTATTAATCCTCCTGACAAAAAAATGCACATGAAAAAAAGGTTTAGAGGTGGAATTCCATCTCGTTTGGTCGATTTCCAGTCAGGTTGGTCTTGTTCTGTATATATTGTGGAAGAGTAAAATCACCATTTCGGTTCCCTATAAACCGCCAGTCCATTCCGGAACATGAAATATTATTTACGTTTAAAACCTACCTTTGGACAGGTGGATGCTAAATATAAATTTTGGTTCGAATGTCTTCAGTAGTTTTCAAGTTGTAAGGAATACGCTTTACACGCACCCGCTCGTGAGTTAAGTCCGATGGGACTTGTACAGAAAAACGGTCCGTTAATGATATCTCCCTTATTAATCCTCGTATCGAAATGATGCACATGAGAAAAAAGGTTTAGAAATTAATTTCTACCAAGGCAGGCAGATTTAAATTAACGTTGGTTGTGTATATTTTGTGGAAGTGCAAAATTCTGTTTCTGTTTCGTATAAACCCCCAGTCAGTTCAGGGATTTAGAAACAATATTTGCCCTAAAACCTGTCAAGGACAGGCGTATTCTAAATATGAGTCTTGGTGGAAATACATCCAGTAGTTTGTAGCACTCGCGTACATACGGCGTAATTAAGGAAGAAAATAACACAGTTAAGAAAGTTGAAACTAATAGAAAATGGATTATAACTGAGGACAGCCGGATAACGACAAATATGTAAATGCCAAGTGAATGTATTGGAAAATCAAATGCCCCTCAATAAATTATGCTAGTGTGAGTTATGGATATAATAAAGCGGTAACAGAGGAGAAATTTAGGTCCAGTGATTCCTAGGTAAACAAATAATAAGAAGATGACTAATGGTGTTATTACTTAATCTTTTCGAGGGCGGTTATAACAACCAACGATATTCCGCCAATATCCCGCAGGTAGGCCGATTGACGCCTCTCTTGTCTTCTACCCAAGGAACAACCACGAATTTAAAAGCATGATGAGAAAAATGGCAATACGTTACTTCCCTGCTGGCATGCAGTCAGAAACTTTGCCATGGTAACCTGTAGGTTCGTTGTCGGTCTGTCTGTCACTCAATGCAGAGCATGATACCAGCGGAAAATTGTAAATTTCTCCGTCATGTGAAGAGTAAGGTAAATTATGAACATAACGAAAGTTGTTTATAATGAAGAGACGTTTCCCGTACGGTAAACGAAGTTTACAGAAAATCAATATTATAAGAGAAAATGGAGGAAAACCATTCTGGTTTTCCTATAAACCCCCGTCTTTTCAAATATTTTAAAATGATATGCATATCGAACCCTTCCCCGGGATGAGTATACTCTAAATATGAAGTTTGGTTGAGATCTATCTAGCCGTTTCGACGTGATGGTGGAAAAACCATTCTGGTTTTCCTATAAACACCCCGTATATTCAAAGATTTTAAAATGATATGCATATCGAAACCTTCCCCGGGATGAGTATACTCTAAATATGAAGTTTGGTTGAGATTTATCCAGCCGTTTCGACGTGATGGTGGAAAAACCATTCTGATTTTCCTATAAACCCCCCGTCTGTTCAAAGATTTTAAAATGATATGCATGTCGAACCTTCCCCGGGATGAGTATACTCTAAATGTGAAGTTTGGTCGAGATCTATCCAGCCGTTTCGACGTGATGGTGGAAAAACCATTCTGGTTTTCCTATAAACCCCCCGTCTATTCAAAGATTTTAAAATGATATGCATAGCGAAACCTTCCCCGGGATGAGTATACTCTAAATATGTTGTTTGAAATCTATCCAGCCGTTTCGACGTGATGGTGGAACAGACAAACAGACAGACAAACAGACAGACAAACAGACAAACAGACAAACAAACAGACACGAAACGTAAAAACCACCAATTCGGTCTTCAGTTGACCTAAAACGGATAAATATCTGAAAAACTGGCAAAACAAAAGAAATTACAGACAGCGGACCCCCTACAATTTTATTTATATAGATATCTAGATATCTAGATATTTTTCAGATATTTATCCGTTTTAGGTCAACTCAAGACCGAATCGGTGGTTTTTACGTTTCGTGTCTGTTTGTTTGTCTGTTTGTCTGTTTGTCTGTTCCACCATCACGTCGAAACGGCTGGATAGATCTCAACCAAACTTCATATTTAGAGTATACTCATCCCGGGGAAGGATTCGATATGCATATCATTTTAAAATCTTTGAATACACGGGGGGTTTATAGGAAAACCAGAATGGTTTTTCCACAATCACGTCGAAACGGCTGAATAGATCTCAACCAAACTTCATATTTAGAGTATACTCATACCGGGGAAGGTTTCAATATGCATATCATTTTAAAATCCTTGAATAGACGGGGGGTTTATAGGAAAGCCAGAATGGTTTTCCCCCATTTTCTCTTATACTATTGATTTTCTGTAAACTTCGTTTACCGTACGTGAAACGTCTCTTCATTATAAACAACTTTCGTTATGTTCACAATTTACCTTACTCTTCACATGACGGAGAAATTTACAATTTTCCGCTGGTATCATGCTCTGCATTGAGTGACCGACAGACCGACAACGAACCTACAGGTTACCATGGCAACGTCTCTGACTGCATGCCGGCAGGGAAGTAACGTATTGCCATTTTCCTCATCATGCTTTTAAATTCGTGGTTGTTCCTTGGGTAGAAGGCAAGAGAGGCGTCAATCGGCCTACCTGCGGGATATTGGCGGAATATCGTTGGTTGTTATAACCGCCCTCGAATAGATTAAGTAATAACACCATTAGTCATCTTCTTATTATTTGTTTACCTAGGAATCACTGGACCTAAATTTCTCCTCTGTTACCGCTTTATTATATCCATAACTCACACTAGCATAATTTATTGAGCGGCATTTGATTTTCCAATACATTAACTTGGCATTTACATATTTGTCGTTATCCGACTGTCCTCCATTTTCTATTACTTTCAACTTTCTTAACTGTATTATTTTCTTCCTTAATTACGCCGTATGTACGCGAGTGCTACAAACTACTGGATGTATTTCCACCAAGACTCATATTTAGAATACACCTGTCCTTGATAGGTTTTAGGGCAAATATTGTTTCTAAATCCCTGAACTGAGTGGGGGTTTATACGAAACCGAAACAGTGATTTTGCACTTCCACAAAATATACACAACCAACGTTAATTTAAATCTACCTGCCTTGGTAGAAATTAATTTCTAAACCTTTTTTCTCATTTGCATCATTTCGATACGAGGACTAATAAGGGAGACGTCATTAACGGACCGTTTTTCTGTACAAGTCCCATCGGACTTAACTCACGAGCGGGTGCGTGCAAAGCGTATTCCTTACAACTTGAAAACTACTGAAGACATTCGAACCAAAATTTATATTTAGCATCCACCTGTCCAAAGGTAGGTTTTAAACGTAAATAATATTTCATGTTCCGGAATGGACTGGCGGTTTATAGGGAACCGATATGGTGATTTTACTCTTCCACAATGTATACAGAACAAGACCAACCTGATTGGAAATCGACCAAACGTGATGGAATTCCACCTCTAAAACTTTTTCTTCATGTGCATTTTTTCGTAAGGAGGATTAATAAGGGAGATACCATGAATGGTCAGTTTTTCAGGTTAAGTCCAGCGGACATAGCCACAAAGGTGTTTTACATGGAGCAGATTCCTTATTTATATAAATCAAATCGTAACGGCTGTGTGCCACTACACGGACTATTTTGGCGAAATTTCCGTACAGCTTTCCCTTTAAGGGGTAATAATGACCATCTCCATAATTTTTGGTTTAGTTTCCTGAGAGTCCTAATTTTTACCCGCCTCGCCCAAAATCCAGATTGCGGCATAATCTGCCAGAAGAAAAAGAAGATAATTGAAATTTGACAAAATTACACGTTTTAGCCTGTAACGAACGGAAAACATCCTAGATCATTAAATTTTTCACTTTTTATCCTCGAAGAATATAGAAATATGCAGACAATTTTAATGATGGTGCAGACCTTCGGAAATTCCTATCACATAACGGACTGCACAATATTCGTTCAATTTGGAATGATCTACAACCTTGGTCCTATGACTTTTTGCCGTATCTCTATCCCTTTTACGTTTGATTTTTCTCTATTAATCGATGTTAAGTCAATTTGGAATTTTCACATGCATAATTCATACTTTCAGTTACTTATATGAAATACAGAATCATCAAACTCTTCACGAAAATTGGCCCACCCAGTAGCCATATGTGAGCCGAATGCTATGTATGTAGCTGTCACATAATTATCCGAAAAGTAATGTAATGTGAGATAATCTTAAAAAAACTTTACCCTGTTCCACGTTTCTAACTCAATCTTACCCAAGAATAGATGACATATGATAGGACCAGGCATTTAGGCCACTAAATCCGGCGTGTCTTATGGTATAATCCTTTGTCGATATGACGTACGTTTAGTAGCAGTTAATCTGTAAATGAAGGTCTTCAATATTTTTAACACGCATATACTTTCGTATGTCGATCTATATATATTCACTGATGTCGATTTGTAGCGATCGAGAAAGGGTGGGTCTGCTATTGTAATCAGTACTCCCAACACCGACTTTGACTGGCAGTAGGAAAGGGTTCCTTCTCCAAATCCTGTGTAACTGTCATTAGTAAGGAAGGCCTACAATTGTAATGAATAGTTCACTTCTCGATTTGACTTGCAGAAGGCAAGTGAGCATGCAGTTTTGTTTAAAACTCCCCTACCCGATTGTGTTTGGCAGTAAGCAAGGGTGCCCGCCATTATAAAGAAATGTCCTCATCTAAAATGTGACCGGCATTAGGCATAGTGGCCTGCTATTTTGATGAAAACTCACCAACTTGGTGTGACTGGCAGTAAGCTGGCTGGCAGTAGGAAAATGGGCCTGGCATTATAATGATAACTGCTCAACTCAATTTCGAGTGATAGTAGGGTAACTGCCTGCCATTATAATAGAAACTCCTCAACTGTAATCTGTCTGGAAGTAGGAAAGGGGGAGGCTGCCATTTTAACGAAAACTTCCCCAATAGATTCTGTCCGCGTAGTAGGCAATGGGGCCTGCAATTATAATGTAAAATTCCCAACTCGAATTGGAATGCCAGTAGGCAAGTGAGCCTGCCGTTATATCACACATCCGTAACAAACACTTTACATTGGAAACAACGTACTGGGACCTTCCCATGCTCTTTCTCGGATAACGCTAAGAGACATGCAATTTTAAAATAATCTTATTTACTGCATGTACACTATTTACTTCGATATTCGAATACAATGTAGAATACCGTAGCGAAGCACGGGTACATTCGCTAGTTGAGTATTTAACGAGAACTGAATTTAAAATAGAAAATGAATTTAACAAAAAGTTGAATGACTCTACTTCGCGAAAACTTGCAATATTTTTAACTCGCTTGCTCACCATGTAGTCTTGTTCTGCTGGTCCTTGGAAAGCTTCCATCCTTGTAGCTGGAACATCACCGGTCGTCTTTGAGATATCTTCATCTGCAGCTAAGTACCATTCCTGCCTTGCTAAGTGCACCCACCACTAATTGGAAGATGGCTTCAACACTAACACCCCCTATTATGCTCTATTCCATATATTGGAGATGAGCCCTAAGTCATAGTTAGAAAAACCTCCTTGGGTTATGTGGAGAGGATACTCAATTAATAATCCTTCCAACTTTACTGAAAATGTGCCCTGAAGCTTCATTTCTATCTAGTTTAATACTACCTATTGTCTTAGACTGGTACAAACCGGTCTAGTAGCCGAGCTGTACGTACTTCCTGATGAGAGTGGCTATACACCCCTCATTCAGAAATTCCTAAGTACCACGTCGTGGCAACGAAGTAATTAATGTAGAAGACGAAGAAGAATCGAGAAGAATAATACCGAAGAATATCGCAGAATCTAGAAGAATGATGCCAAGAGCTCCAACACGCCCTTTTATAACCTTCTCTGGCTCTAATTACAGGTCGCTACACGTGGTCCAATCAGATGACACGTCTCTCCCCACTCCAGATATTAGAGTTGATGGGTCTTAACCATGATATCAACTGTTCTTCTATTAGCCCTTCCACTCAGTATCCATGGCAACATGACGCTCCTTTGAAAATATAGGCGGTGATCAGTTTGAATTATTCTGGTCGAAATACGGTAGCGGTCGTTACAGCGCTTGAAAACGTGCTTGCTTATCCCAGAATTTGATGTCTAAATTTGTCCTTCCTTCTTCCTCGGTGATGTGGCAAGATAGAGGAAATCTACTGCAAGTTAATTTTAAACGAATGTCGCAAGAATCTAAGTGAATATTAGGATATTCAGCCCTCGTTTACAAGTCGTAGTTACAAAGTAATGAAATGATAGTGAGCAAATGATTAAACATGAATTATAATAAAATTATATACCAAGATAAATATCATGACGTTAAATTCCTGAATTAATTACACATAATAAAATTAACATAATTACACTGTGACGTCTGGAACGTTACAAATCGACACGCCTAATGGGGTGGACACCACATCGATACATGTTATCAGGCAGAACGTCATTTACACCTACAGTACGGCTTCACCTGAAGTAAGACTTGATGACAATAGACATATGTGCCAAACATCACAGATTAAAAATCCCAGGCAATAGTTATTGGTTACCATAAATTACTTCGCAAACTCATGCGAACAGTTGTCTATCAATTACACTCTCATACAGTAAAGCCAAAACGTAAGGCATCTTGGTAACATTCAACGAACATCTGTTCTAATCTGCCCAAACAATAGCTACGTGTAGAGTTTTTTTTAATTACAATTGGCTTAACGTCGCACCGACACATGTAGGTCTTATGGCGATTATGGGACAGTAAAGGCCTAGGAGTGGGAAGGAAGTGGCCGTGGCCTTAATTAAGGTACAGCCCCAGCCTTTGCCTTGTGTGAATTTGGGAAACCACGGAAAACCATTTTCAGGGCTGCGGACAGTGGGGCTCGAACCCACTATCTCCCGGATTCAAGCTCACAGCTTACAGTCCTCCTGTGAATGTTGGCAGGTTCCGTGTCTTTGCCATACCGACCTTCTCGTGTAACTACTAGTTCACTGATTTTGCCATTTTGCAACTGTCACTGTGCAAAACTTCTGTTTCACTGAATTGTACAACTGTGTGTGTTATCCGTCGGTGTGACTACAAAGGAGTGGATAAATGAGATGCAGCGAGCTCCATTTCTTCGTACATGAGCATTTAAAAATGGGACTTACTTTTCGACTTACCATCGTAGTTGAAGGAAAATATCCGTAGGTACATAGAAATTAAAATGGAAGGGATCTTCTGGTGGCTATTCCGATGAAGTTTTTCAGTTTCAGTCCCTACGTATTTTCTTTCTCGATTCTTACCTTAATACAAACTCTAGTGCAAGGCTCAAGGATGTAGCCTGTTAGCCACATTCATACTCACATTAATTGGTGTGGACACAGGCAACCACCATAATCGTAGCCTGTACGTATAGCAACAATCACTGATTATAGGATGTCATAATAATAATAATAATAATAATAATAATAATAATAATAATAATAATAATAATAATAATAATAATAATAAAAACCAAACCCCATGGCACTACAGCCCTTGAAGGGCCTTGGCCTACCAAGCGACCGCTGCTCAGCCCGAAAGGCTGCAGGTTACGAGGTGTCGTGTGGTCAGCACGACGAATACTCTCGGCCGTTATTCTTGGCTTTCCAGACCGGGGCCGCTATCTCACCGTCAGATAGCTCCTCAATTCTAATCACGTAGGCTGAGTGTACCTCGCACCAGCCCTCAGGTGCAGGTAAAAACCCCCGACCCGGCCGGGAATCGAACCCGGGACCCTCTGTACCGAAGGCCATTACGCTGACCATTCAGCCAACGAGTCGGACATAATAATAATAATAATAATAATAATAATAATAATAATAATAATAATAATAATAATAATAATAATAAATTTAAAAGATCCACTGTCTGTTTCTGAGTCAGGAATGAAATGAATGACACCCCATCTAGCGGCCAGGATAGGGACTGTGCCGGCTGCCGAAGTCTGTCACCCTCCTCTGGGGCAATTATTAATGACTGACAGATGAAATGAAATGATATCGGGGAGTGTTGCTAGAATGAAAGATGACAGGGAAAACCGGAGTACCCGTAGAAGAACCTGTTCCGCCTCCATTTTGTCCAGCATAAACCTCACAAGGAGTGACCGGGGTTTGAACCACGGGAACCAGCGGTGAGAGGCCGGCGCGCTACCGCCTAAGCCACAGAGGCACCTGTGATAATAATAATAATAATAATAATAATAATAATAATAATAATAATAATAATAGACACGATGTGTTAGGTATATGTTATGTGAAACAAAACAAACTACAAGGGCATCCGTACGTTTTTGCTCGATCATCCACAACTGTCCTGATAGTGCCAAGAAGGAATGAAACACGAAGTGTCCCTGCAGTTTGTCTCGTTCCAAACAGCATGAACATAAAAATATCACGTCCGTTATTTTAAACCGTGAAAACATCAGTCTAAACGAAAGGTAACAGTTTTCCTAAGAACCATCTACAGCATCGCTTTTTGATGGGACTTAAATAGCAGTTAAATGTACCGATTTTTCTTGCTTGTGGTTTTACGTCGCACCGACACAGATAGGTCTTATGGCGACGACGGGATAGGAAAGGCCTATGAGTTGGTAGGAAGCGGCCGTGGCCTTAATTAAGGTACAGCTCCAGCATTTGTCTGGTGTGAAAATAGGAATGGCGGAAAACCATCTTCAGGGCTACCGACAATGGGATTCGAACCCAACATCTCCCGCATGCAAGCTCACAGCCGCGCGCCTGTAACCTCACGGCCAACTCGCCCGGTATTGTACTGAATTAGCCTGTTCGGTCATGTCGCAGGTGTGAGGGGGGATACATTAGAATAATAGAAGATAAAGTTTTACAGTCATGTTTTTCCTCATACTTGAGTTTTATGTCGCTATTGCTGTTATAAATGCACCGTGTGGGATACTCGTTGAACAAAGTCACTCTCATTCTGGAGAACAATGCTCAAGTTTTATGATCAGTTTAATTGTATATTTACCGTTGCGCAAGTAAACACTGCACACAGTACTGCACTGACATTCTTCTACGTACTGTCAGCGAAAACGCAGGAGATGCCAAACAAAGAATGCGGGTGTTTTTTATGAGCTTGTAATTCAAACAAGGTAGTCCTAATTTAATCAGAAATATGTGTCCATTTATCATGCTTCTCCCCGTCAGGTGCCAAGAAAATAATTCAAATTTCCAATTGTCCAGCACCACCTTCTTATGCTCCGAATTTTTTGATCGAATCTCAGAAATAATGGTTAGTGAACACTTCAGTAAATTTCAATGGTTTCTGCTAGGGGTCGTATGTCCTTCTTTGTGAACCTTGGACAACGGCTAAGTGTCCCTATAACTAATCATGAGAGTCAGGTTACCAGCGCAATTTTCTTCACAATGTCGAAATAATAATGTTATTGGCTTTACGTCCCACTAACTACTTTTTCGGTTTCCGGAAAAGCCGAGGTGCTGGAATTTAGTCCCGCAGGAGATCTTTTACGTGCCGGTAAATCTAACGACACGAGGCTGACGTATTTAAGCACCTTCAAATACCACCGGACTGAGCCAGGATCGAACCTGCCAAGTTGGGGTCAGAAGGCCAGCGCCTCAACCATCTGAGCCGCTCAGCCCGGCTCACAATGTCGAAAGATTCACACAACGTGTGTAATATCAGCCACTAATGGAGGTGAATAATGAAAAATTTACTTTAAGATAGTGCTGAATGAATCGGCCAATGATTAGGTGCGTTATTTATAGCAGAAAGGAGTTAAATTACCTTCCTTATCACAAAAGTTCACTCCATCCGAATCAAATGTAAACTGCTTCAGTACTGTAAAGCTTGTAGGTCGATAAAGGTTGCACGCGTGGTTATTCAATATGTGATCTTCAAAAGTGGTTACACATCTGATATGACAACTTTGTAAAAAACACCTCCAATCGCATACATATTATCTTCAAATTCGGAGGCAAACGTTTTCATTCTCCCGTGGACAATGCTTTATATTAATAGTTAATACTTCGCACAAAAACTAGCCGTTGTGTGGCGCTTTCACCGAAATCCACGGGGTAATATCTTCCCAACTTTGAAATGGGATCGTTTCTGAGTGGGTGTTGGCACTCCGTATGTTTAGGCAGCTAGGAATATCCAGTACACTGATGGTCCTCAGGCGTTGGATTTGAAAAAATCACTGGAACTATCTATAAATGTAGCCAAAAATCTGCTGCACGTACGTTTACCACACAAGCTCACAATGTGTTAGTAAGCCTGGGACTTTCGGGAATTTATGAGTCCCACTTTTATTTAATAGGTCAGAAGCTCCTTCGAATGAACTTGGCGAACGAAACGAAATTCAGTGGGGTGCTATAGACGAGGATATGGGAAGTTACCGAAAAAATGTCGAAATGGCTAAGTCAGCAAACTGTATACGACTGAATGTGTCATGATCGCCGTAATGAAGATGCGGAAGGTGAGATACGAGAAGTAAGGTGTCTTTAACAGATGTGAATATTCTCCTTCAGAAAAAACACATAGTTCCCGTTCCTCAGATAAATTAAATTAAAGAATGATGTGAATAGATTTGGTGATTCCAGAAATTAAAGACAATTATTATGCCAGCATGTGTACCATTTGAAGAAAAGACGAAGGCGGCTGAGTGGTATAGTAGTCAGGGATAACAGCGAAGCCAGTAAACTGCTAGCGAGTGATTTCAGCACAAGATTTGGAAATAGAACAGAATAAAGCGCGTAAGTTAATGAGTAAATATGAACTAGGTATAAAATCAAAGAAGACTGGGAAATACTAATCGAATTTCTATCTCAGTATGCGAATAACAGTAACCAATCCACTCTCAAACATCAGGCCACATTTCTGAGACCAAGGGACGATTTGCATCACATATCATACTTGATTTTAAGTCCAGGAAGTCTGAAAGCAATATTTGGATATTTAGGAGATTATTATAAGATACCATCTTCATTTGCGTCTGACTGTTCCTGGGCGTGCGCTTGTCTATAGGCAAATAAGGGTGAAAATGCCACAGGTTAAGGAGTCTTCCAGAAGCACGTAATCACTGAAAAGTTACAAGTAATGGACTGTGTTCAGATTCAGTCTCTTGAAGGAGAATGGGCGACTTACCAGAAATCCAAGGAAATATCTTGGAACAACAGTGTGCAAAGGTGGGAGAACGCTGTTTATGTGGCTTGATGGAGTCAAGAGAGTTTTTTTAAGTGTAAAAGGAGTACAGAGAGAATATGGTTTCAAACAGGAACAGATAATGGTATTATGATGATAAATATTGTTGTTTTAACAGATCACGAACTGTAAACAAGAAATGTTTGATGTAAGAAACTACTTAGAGGAAAAAGTAGTAATTGTATTGTGAAAAAGAAAATCAGGGAAGACTTTGGGAATAATCTAAAAAGGTGGCAAAGAAACCAGGATTGTAACAAAAAATCATATAATTAAAGGAAAAAGAAAATAAATATAGCTCTGGATAAATTAGGTGAATTCATTGTGAATCATTGAAATTCTGGAAGATATATTATGAAAATCTGCTAAATTAAATAAGATAGCTGACTGATGAAATTTAAGAGATGGAATTCATGAAGATGAGAAGTATAATAATAGAAATGACTCTTGTAGAAGTGAAGAGAATGTTAAATTAAATTTCAATGACTTTCAGCTGCGGGAATACATGAAATTCGTCATTCGACCATAAATGTGAAAGCACAGATGGAATTACGGAAGAGCTCGTGCACGCCCGAAAGCTTAACATCAAGTAATTTGAGAATTATTTTCTTCCCTAGACGTCCGACCAAGCCTCCTGGGGAATTCACTGGACCGGAAGGTGGTCACAACTGGTAAACATCTCCCTGAACTACCACAAATTGGATGGCCACAACGTGAAGATAGTTATAGTAGTCTACGCTAGTTATCATTACTAATTGGCCTAATTGGCTCTACTGGAGCTGCTGGGCACCAACCCTCAGAAGGTGGTCGTAACCAAGGCTATATAGATTCCCTCTAATTTATTCCTGTCACTTTTGATAACAGACATGGAGCAACTCGAATTAAATAATATAATTGACCACAGATAACGTTAAACGTGAATACTGACATTTTTCACGGGGAATATGAATGTTTCATGAGAGAAATGATAAGGAGAGTCTCTATGACTGTACCTTCTGTACAGACTGTACAGTCTGTAAATTTCGTGTCTGTTAGATTTCTGAAGTAACAGTTGATGGAAGAGAGCTGAGACATCACAAATGTAACGTAATGGAAAGTGTAATATTTTTACCATGTCTTAATTTTGTTAAGAAATTATTATTTGATGGCAATAATCTGAGCAAATCGGATCGAATTCTAATAAAAATAAGCTATACTATGGATGATATTTATCTTAGTTGTAATAAGATATTAATTTGGGATTATTTGAGGTAAAATAGTGGCCATGTTGTAAAGGAAATTCCAACAAAATATTTTTTGAGAAATTTTAATTTAGGTAGATTGCAACTATACTAGAAACAAGTACTCAAGAATTCAACGGGCTATTTTGTTGGCATCTCAGTTGTTTGAACCTCTCATACTTCTAAATATTCTGATCAGATGGCTCTACATTTCAGTCCACCAGTGCTTAACACAGATTCCATAAATCCGGAAAATGAATTTATGTTATGTACAGAGAATGAGGGAAAGAATCTTTTCACTACATTGCAGGAGACATACCGAGTGAAAGGATTAATCGGGGTTTTTCACATATGGGAAAATGATATACAGTCAGCCAGCAGCTTGCAGATCATTGTTGGATTATTTCAGCAGCCATTTTCGTGTCGATTTGCAAGCTTAAAACTAAATGACGAATTAAGCGATCTTTTAAAGTACACACATGCATAAGCAATCACCTTTTCGATTTAAATTATGCGATATGAATTTCCTTCCATGAACACCCTGTAAAACAATTGTTATCAATTTTGAATAGAGCAATAAATTAAATACAAAATTGGGAGCAACTGCAGAAAGACCTCGACAATGTTGTCAGATGGACAGCAGGCAATGGTATGATGATAAACGGGGTTAAAACGCAGGTTGTGAGTTTCCGTGATAGGAAAGGTCATCTCACCTTTAATTACTGCGTTGATGGGGTGAAAGTTCCGTATGGGTGAGTTCATATAAGGAAATATCTTGATTGGGGTAACCACAAAAACGGGATTGTAAATAAAGAGTACAGTTCTATTGTAACCGTTCATGACATCGTCATATGTATATAGAGACATCCTGTATAGAGAATATGCCGTTTTCCGCGCAGTTCTACGTTAAATAGCCGCCAAACGAGGATATTCTTGACGGTTCCGGGACTCGAGCTGTTCGCCGTAGAGTCGCCCGCCCGTCCTCTCGTTGCGCACAATTGAGAAAAAGAGGGAATACAAGCGCTTGTACGTGGAGTTCGCTCTCTCTCCGAGCGCGAGAGCTGGAACAAGAAATATGACACATGACTGAGAAGTGAGGTCACGAAACAGCCTCAAAGAAGTCGTCTAAACATATGAGCCGATATCACCCCATGTATTCCCCTAAATATCTAGTGGTACAAATGCGTAGCTTTCAACTGTTTCGAGGGTATTAACATTAATAAAGCGGAAATACTTGATGGATAATTTCGAGTTACGACTTCGATGAATGAGGAGATTTTATGCGGATTTATCATGCAGAGAACCACTTTACATAATAAGAATAATAGGAAGTATGCAGACAGTTGATGGCACGAAGAGAATGAAACCAGATGCCCGACTCTGACAGGACCAGGGAAACTTAAAAATCCCCGGAGTCAGGCTCCACCTACTGAGAATTGATACTGACGCTTTGATGATTGGAGACGAACCCGCGAAAGACTCGGAACGAAAATTGATCAGTGGAAAGAGGGATGTACAGGCTTTAATTTGATATCAAATTCAACGTTTAAATATACCGTCCAACGGACCGTTGTTTGACAAGGGGGCGTGGACTGACTCCCCCTCCAAAAAATAAGGCTTCCCACTATAAAGGCGAGTGGCAAGAAGGGAGTATACACAGTATATCCAGTGCGTTCGGTCTAATCAGCAGACTCAGTTTTCAGTAAATATTCAGTTTCAATATTCAGTTTTTCACATTGTGAAGGTTCTTATTGAACAGTGTTGTGTAGTGGCAAATGACACCACGTAGTGCGTGACAGTGCGCTGAGTACCAGATATTCATTACGTCTTTAATTCAGTTTGTTATGACTAGTGTGTGATAATATTTTTTTTCTTCAATTATGTGTCAGAGCGGCACGGGATTGTAAAAAAGGAGGTGGTCGATTAAAGTAAATTATTACGTGTGCAGCTATGAAATTGATCTGAGTTAATGTGGTGGATTATGCCAAATTATACGAATTATATAAATGAGGTTAAATGAAGGAAGTAATTAAATGCAAAGATAGTTCAGTAACAGCGTTACAGTAAGGCTTGAACCAACGATAACAGTGAGTGGCTTATCAGCTATCATTTTAGTAGATCGGGCGGCACTCTCCGTTTTCTCTCAAACGCAATGAGTTGTACATCGTATCAATGACTAGTGAAATGGAGTGGGTCGATTAATGACCAGTAAAAAAAATATTAATACCTAGCATTCATGTTCTGTGATGGTGACCGGCTAGTGTGTGACGCTCCGAGATTAAATTATTTGTGGAGAACTGGAGTATGCAAATGAAAGTATCGATATCGGGCTTCAGGACAAATACCGATAAAGGGCTAGGATACTTGAGTTTATAAGTATCCTTAGTCATAACAGAGTTAAATGAATGACACATTTAGTGCATTTATGACAAGTTAGTTCTTCCCCATTTGCATATTTGACCTTCGAGAGCTTCGAGTTTGAAGAGGGCCGGTGAGCGGTCCGCTGTACAGTCACTCCAACGCAGCAGAGATACTCTCGATCTTCCGTCGCCAGACGAGGATTCAACCAACATGCAGATGAACCGACATAGGACGACTCTGGGGGCCATCGCAAGCGAAGACGTCCTGATGGCAGCTTAAAACCCTGGCTGTACTCCCTGAGGAAAGCTGATTGCAGACATTTGAGTGTTGAGTACATTTGAACTTATTATCGTGATAGTTAAAGTCACAATTTATATAAACAAGTAACTTGCATGTAAATACTTTGAATATTATTTGACTATAACGAAGTTTCAGAGGGATTATAGTTTTTGTAAGATTTTTTCTGTGAGATTTTCTTCGTGGTTTTGAACCACTTATTTCATTCATTATGGGGAAATATTGCATGGTAGTTATAAGGCCCTTAGTATAACTTACAGGTGACGTGAAGTAAATGTAAAGGGATGAATTTCGTAGTATGATTCATTCGTCTTGAAGTTACAGTTAAATGCTATGATTCATCATGCAAACTCCACGACAACAGAGGTCAACTGTGGGGGTGTAAGTGGATTATGTAGATCGCGATTAGCCGTGATTTTTTTCTCCCTGTCTGAAGATTGCTGTAGGATCTTCTCTTTAAGCTTGCATGTTTTCGGGATATGAGGAATGAGAAGACGGAACTTGATGTGTAAGTTCCTAATTTTGAGAGTGTAGTGGTGTTAAAAATATGAGTTCCCCTGTAGAATATATATAATTAGGGCGATGTAGAATGTCGCCTTGAGAACAAGATAATTGAGGCCAAATATAGGCTAGTATATGATGTTACGCTGATAATGTTAATGAATCGCAGAGAGAGAGAGAGAGAGAGAGAGAGAGAGAGAGAGAGAGAGAGAGTTTTTGTGATGATATGAATATTTAAGAATAGCAGGTAAAGTCCGGTGCTTTGCTCTGTTGGGGAGAAAGGCGGGCTGTCTCGGCTGACTCGCCTGACATCTTTGTGAGGGAATAGTGAAGGGAGACCTCAAATGAAGTTCGTTGACCACTTTGTAAGGAAATACATTCAGTTCGTTCTTTTCTTTCCGTAGTATAAAGAAGACATGCATAAATCAGGAAATTGACATCGTCGTAAAGATCTCAGATTTGATAAATGAATGAAATCCTCCCATCATTCTGTTATTTTTAAAAATTAAAATAAAAACTGTTATAGAGTTTTCAGGTTGTTATACACTCACACGCCGAAGTCACTGGGTTTGAGTCCCAGATTCTGGCGAGGATTGTTGCTCACCCGTGGAAAATGAGATGGTTCATGCCAGATACTGTTCTTTCCATGGAAATAAAGTGCAGAATGTTATATTATTTCTTCAAGTGAATGTCATATTATTTCTTCAAGTGAATGTTTATTATACGTCATATAATGTAATGTACTGGTTGTTGAGTTGCTATATGTATCGTTTTTTTAGGGACACCGTTGAAATGGAATGTCGCGTGTTATATTAACGCATAGGCAATCCCAATGAAACAGGTGTTATGAGGGAGTTAGTACTCCCCACGATAAATTTGACGAGTTCATTAACGTAGACAATGTGACATAACTATCATGTGTTTAAATTGCGCTCAAGAATTTTGTAGTAAGCCTCAATTAACATGATCAGAATAAATTGAATGAAATAATTCATGCCGTAAAGAAGATATGCCTTTGTGAAAGATATGTATATAATGTTTTTATATGATATATGATAAGATCTTCCGTGTGTTAAATAGTTCTGAAAGGGGACGCCCTTTTGATGCATTTTCAATGATTTGAAGGTTATGAAGTGATAAATGCTAATCTGAGAGAGACAGAAAAGGACATTCAAAGCTCAAACTTAATTTATGAATTAATAATATTGCATATGTAAATATCCCCTCATATCTGTGTGTAGCGTGTTTTCTTAGCTAAGCAAATGTGTTTGTGCAAAAATAGATGATTTTCCTTCTCATTAGTAGTGTATTCGTATTCCTCTGATATCCTAGACTCTTTCCCCCTACTTAGAATTAAATAGTTTAAGCCCCTTTCCTGTCATACCACGTACCCAAGCTCTTGAGCCAGCCGTGGAAAGGCTCAGGTAGAGGTGATGGTCTTCGATTCCAGGGATTATTCGAGGGTCTCGTCAAATAAATCCTTTCAACCACTTCATAAGCCAATTAAGATAAATTGTTATGCACTGGAACCCTGGACAGGTGCACTATGTACATGGTTATGATGGTATTTAGTGGTTGTATTAGGAATGTAAAGGAGAGGGTATACAAGTCTCTGGTAAGGCCCCACCTAGAGTATGGTTGCATGTAAGGGGACCCTAGCCAGTATTACTTGATTCGAGAGATAGAAAAAATCCAAAGGAAAGCATCTAGATTTGTTCTGGGTGATTTGCGACAAGAGATTAGCGTTACAGAGTTTAGGGTGTGAACACTTGGGGGAAAGGGTACAAGCTACTTGACTAAGTGGTATGTTCCGAGTTGTCGGCGGAGAGATGGCCTGTAATGACATTAGGAGAGGAATAAGTTTGAGTGGTACTTTTAAAAGTAGGAAGAGGAGTTAGGCATTGGAATAATTTACCAAGGAAGATGTTAAATTAATTTACAAATTCTTTGCAATTATTTAAGAATAACTAGGTAGGCAACAGATATAGAATCTGCCACATGGGCGACTGGCCTCAATGCAGATCAGTGGTGATTGATTGATTGATTGATTGATTGATTGATTGATTGATTGATTGATTGATTGATTGATTGATTGATTGATTGATTCTTTGATGAAATGCTTTTTTTATCAGGGAACGTAAACCGTACATATATAATATTATGTTTTTTTGATGAATGACTCTCTCCATCAGAAGAAAATTAAAGAAATATGGATTTCAAATTCAACTGTAGAGATTATAACAATCACATCCTTTTTGCTGTTCTAGACAGAAATAATTTAAAAATTCACAGTCACATAGCGAGAAAATTAGAAGTTAATGCTTGTCCCTCAAATTGAACGCGTAGGGCCTACTGTACCAGATTAATTCTCATTTCAGAGTGTTAGAACTGATCTACCCTGTACCATCATCTCTTGCCTAATTAGCACTTGAAAGGTCTCAAGTGATGTTTTTAAGGTAAAACTGTTGACATTTATATGATGTAAAATTCCCATATTTATAGTAGTAGTAGAAGTAGTACGAAACATTACAAGAAATTGATAAGTACAGTCACGTAAAATAATCCTCTTCTGTCAGTACGATTTCTACCTTCCGAATCGGTCTATCATTAATTGTATTAATATGAGGTAAAAAAAAGAGTTCGTAGTATTGTAGGATGTTAGTTGTAGAGATAAGATATCCTATGTTTAATTTATTTCTATCTTTACGTTGCTTTTCTTGGCGTAGGTAAGGCTGCAGGGTCTCTTCTCCCACCGAGCTTGATAGCTTCAGTCGCTTAAGTGCGGCCAGTATCCAGTATTCGGGGGATAGTGGGTTCGAACCCCACTGTCAGTAGCCCTGAAGATGGTTTTCCGTTGTTTCCCATTTTCACACCAGACCTCACATGACCCGACACGGAAGCCGTACAGCTTCATCAATATTCATTCCTAACGGAGCTTTTATATCCTCATTCCGAAAACCCTCCTTCCATTTTTTCCACCTGTTTGTAACAGTGATCATTCTCACTATTCTCATGTCTGTTACGACTAACTTATGAATAATATGCCCTGAGTCCACCCAAGTTTCTCTGCCGTAAAGCTAATTTGGTCCTAAAACAAACCGGTGTTATGATAGTTTCGTCCGGGAGCTGACTTCCTGCTTACGGGATACTGTTGATCGCAACACTGAGCCGCAATTACTATACTAACATCCTGGGAATATACAGACCTACATCTACCTGTTCGAGTTGTGCATTCCCAATCTTGCATTAAGTTCTCTTAGGTTTCTTCCGTACCAATATTACTTTAGTTTTGGAGAGGCTAATATTCATATAATGCTCACTGAACTTATTTTCAAATTCCAAGATGATATACTGCAGACCCTTAGCACAATATGACATTAAGATCAAGTCATCGGCATGTGCTAAACTGCTTACTAAAATTCCACCTAACTCAATCCCACCACTTTGTACCTTTCAGCAGAGTGGATTGCTTTTAATAATCTACACTTAATCCCGCAGTCCCAAAGTACGGTTAACAAATTTTTCCTTGGTACTCGGTCATATGCCTTCCCTAGATCTACTAAACATAACTGTAACTGTCTATTCCTCTCGGAGCAGTTTTCAGTTACCTGGCGCATACTGGAATACTTCGATAGTTCTTGCAAACCTTCCTTTATCTCTCGCTTATAGATAGATGCGCCTATTGCTTTTGTACTTTCTGAAGGTACCATACAAACAGTTCATTTTAACCTTATTACTTCTATGAAGCCATTTAATCCCTGTCTTCATATTGTACTTCACCATTTCAGTTCTAATCTAATCTATTCCTTCTGGTTCATGACAACGGAATTTATTTGCCATCCTCTCCACTTCCCCAAGCCGTAATTTCACCTACTTCATTGTCCTGCTACCCATAAGCTCGGTTGCTCGCGACTGGACAGGGATGTCCCTTTACGTTGAGAAGATTTCCAAAACATGCCTTCCACCTGTCCGGTGGTTCCCTAGGATCTACTACGAGTTCATCTGATTAACCCAAAACAATATTCATATCTTTTCCCCCTACTTTTCTAAGATAATTTATTACTGTCCAGAAAGGTTTCTCTGCCGCTTGACCTAGCCTCTCCAGGTTATTACCGAAGTCTTCCCAAGACTTCTCCTTGGATTCAACAATTATTTATTTTGCTCTATTTCTTTCATCATCATCATCAACCGGGTGAGTTGGCCGTGCGCGTAGAGGCGCGCGGCTGTGAGCTTGCATCCGGGAGATAGTAGGTTCGAATCCCACTATCGGCAGCCCTGAAGATGGTTTTCCGTGGTTTCCCATTTTCACACCAGGCAAATGCTGGGGCTGTACCTTAATTAAGGCCACGGCCGCTTCCTTCCAACTCCTAGGCATTTCCTATCCCATCGTCGCCATAAGACCTATCTGTGTCGGTGCGACGTAAAGCACCTAGCAAAAAAAAAAAATGTCTTTCATCTACACACAATTTCCTGAATTCATGATTCCTTGTTGTTAGCCTTTTCTGACACACCTTCTATTTACATTTACAATCTGCCCTCATTTCATCATGAAACAAAGATGTTCGCTTTTTTCCATACCGAGCGACTTGGCAGTGCAGTTAGGGTCATGTAGCTTTGAGCTTGCATTCGGGAGATAGTGGGTTCGAACCCCATTGTCCGCAGCCCTGAATATGTTTTTCAGTGGTTTCCCCATTTTCACACAAGGTAAATGCTTGGACTGTACCTTAACGGAGGCCACAGCCGCTGCCTTTCATATCACATCGTCGTCGTAAGAACTATCTATGCCGGTGCGACGTAATGGCAAATTATAAAAGAGAAACAAGCAAATCTACACATACCATTAATTCATTTACATGCCTGATAGAAAGTATATTGCGCGCTGTAGTATTCCTGATGAACAGCCCATTGCGGTATTTGCCACCCTTCCATATTATCTCACGAAACTACAGAAGGAGTTTCCATCTTAAAATTAAGATTACTCTATTAGAAGCGGGCACATTTAATAAGAGACATGCTGTATTTCTAAGAGACCAGAGATAACTATTTTTGGCTGTTTTCACTGTACGTAGAAAGTATTGCAACATGTTTGACACATTCCAGGTTTTTCTAATACAGATGTAAACGTTCATGTATACGATCTTGTTAAATACCCTGGGCTGTTTATATACTTGAACAATCTCGATCAGTTTATTGGGAATTTGTGTCCGTTCTTTCGACAAGAGAAATTGTTACAGTAGTGTGTTAGACCTGTTCTTGGACTGATTCTATTTTAAACATGCACTGACTCTATCAACTTACAATAATCTGTTAGAGATATGTTGTGAGTTCGATGTAAAAATATTTTATTGAAACCTGGAAATAGCAGACTGTATTTGATGTATGGATCTGCATCTTCAAGATACAGGCTCATTTATAAACAATGGACATGCATGTTGAATGGTAACAAACCAGTTAGTATTTTAACTATTACTCTCGGAGAGTGAATTCTGAGGCATATTAAAGGAAATGTCTGCTATGGTACTCAAAGAATAGCAGCACTTCCGTATGGTAGATGGCAGTTTGAAGAAATTTTCGATGCCAACTATCTTACCAGTACCATATTATTAATGATAATATCCCTCCACTTGTTAACTTGAGTTTAGTTTCTATACACCGCATAGTGCGCCCTCTGACTAAAGCTCCAATTTATTCTCAGGCAGGTCACTCCTGATGACTCTGCTATGAAAGTTCCAAGTTTACTATCTCAGTCGATATAGTCTTCAGCCAATCAGATAGTACACGAGTCGTCTCATCAAGATCAAGGTTTCGACGTAATAAGGGATGAATTGTTTTGATATGAAATATTATAATATGTACATTTATGGAGAATACAGCAAAACTTCATGAGTTTTTTTGGAAATTTTCTCCATTTTGTTGGCTGGTGGTTTAACTGCAAGTTTCATTTCTGAACATCCCTTAGTAGCTTAAAGGCGGCAACCAGCGCAAAGTTGAGTGTGATGTTTCAGGTCTCCCAATGTGAAAATCATATAAATTAATCTTCTGGAAGGTAAATAAATGTGTACGGTGGCCTAATTGAGATTTAATCAGTTGTACATGGTAGAGCATTCTTATTCAAGATGCATACATTTCAGATTGTATGAACAAGAACCGGTATCTTCAAATCTCCCGCACAATGCCAGCAAAATGATCGGAATAATAACCTTGAGCTTATGTGAATGATAAACCTCCTCTTTTACCTGTGTAAAATTATAAATTTTAACCTAAAACCTTTGGTAAGAACGATAAAACTTTTACCAAGGTTATTGCCTAACGACAGGGCAAATGCATTATTATTATTTGATCAATATTCTACATTTAATGAGTAACCTTGGTTATTTGAAAGGTTTTGTGTAAGCTCAGTACCTGATTCTTATATTTTAATAACATATTATACCCAGTCAGGCCTGAAATCTTCAAAATACAATTATCGAATGAACATGACTCTGTGAGAGGTGACATTTTTAAGTCACGTGCTTGATTTCAAAACAATTATAGAATGCTGGAGACGTAGAACCTGGTTTAATTTGCTCTGTATTGTAATGCCTTGATAGATCAGCATTATGAGGTTTTCAGATGATAAATGCCCCAATGTAGAAATATTGTAGGTGATGTTCAGTATAGAGTTCTTCGATAAATAATTTACAACAGCCAGTGCTTGAGGTGACATATGTGTTGGGATAAAGAGAAGTCTGCGATGAAATAATAGGGAGTAGACAGTGTGGTTCAGTGTTGTATAATTATGCTAGCAGGTTAAGAAGTCTGCGATGATATAGTTTTTCGTACTTATTGGAGGTAACGTATAATTGTGTGAAATTTATTGGATGGTATAAATAACCTATTAAATTGACATGAAGTGTGCGATGATATATTTTTCCCTGAGCCGTAGAGATAAGCTACAGTAGACGTTATTATGGACCATTTGAGGTAACGTGATAAATAGGGGTCTTATTCGATGCAAATATAATGTTATTTAAGGCATGTTACAGTGTATACTTTTCCCTGTAGGCTGATGTCATCATATCATTCAAGTGAGCACTCCAAGCATATGTTTTTGGTTCAAACAATAACATTTTCAAGGCAAAGGAATGAAAAGGCATGAGCGCAGTACCACAAGTCATTTTTCATGTAGATTATTGTCACTAGGCAACTGTAATTATATTAGGCCTCTTTTCAAAGGCAAATCGTCTTGTAATGTGTAAGAGAAAGTAGCTGGTATGACTTTACTTCCCTATGTGGTGCATTCATTTTCCAGCGTGTTACAGTCTTCTAAATTAATGTTCTAATAGGTAGCTGTTTCAACAAGCATCTCAAGTTATTCCTTGAACCCACATTTATTAATGCATGTGAGATGACTGACTGGAACAATGTTGTCCGGGGTAATTTAAAACAGTTAGATCATTTCATACCAGAATTTATTTGATTTTCAACCGACTGGATAACCCAATGATTGCTGTTTTTATATTTAAACTCGAGTGAATAAATTTATTTAACTTATTTTCTCTTTTATTTCTAAATTGTATATTTATTTTACCCCTCTCTTCGACCTAACATAAACTCCAGAGGGCAGACCATCCCTTCGAGAGGTGAGTATGTCGTGATCCCGTGAAGTCAAGCTATCAGGTAAGTATCTTCACAAGGGTGCAGTAGCTATCACTGATACGCACAATTTTCTGACTACTCCGAATTCACCAGAAACGAAGTCGTCAAATTTCATAAATCCGTGTTTTTGGTCAATTAAAATAGGTCACAAATATTTTCCGACTATCTAACATTTATTTCTTAATAAAATTCCAGTAACGTAAACTGCAGGAAGTGGGCCCACTAGACCTGATGCGTTGTATGTTGTTTATTTACGATGGTACAAAAGAAAACGCTGCAGTATAAACCCGTGGTACATCCAGCCCACTAAGGAAATTTGCCTCCCAAGATGACTGCTGCCCAGTCAAATTATCTGCAGGTATTGGAGTCTACGTCGTCAGCATGGCAACATTTTCAGCCCTACTATTTGGTTTTCGTGACCGACTGTATTATGCTGCACCACAACGTATTAGCGCAAAAAGTTCTTGATCCATGGGATTCCTAAGAAATGAATTAACCACAGATCTGCTGGTTGGCTTGTGTAATCGCCAGACTGAAAACATTCGGATTCACATGAATGAAGCTTCTTAAAACAATTATATTTCAGCGTTTATTCCCGACATCGGAAAACAAAGAATGTTGTCAACGTTCGACAAACATCTAGTGGTTTCAAATGATATGTGACTCTGTGACAGGACGAATGCGGGATTGCATTCAAGGTGAAACTGGCCACTTAGAACATTTCACATACAACATTGGAGCATGCAATTGGTGGAATACAAATAAGACTTTAAACAGCAAAAATGACATATTTAAAATGAACATTTTTCATTGTTCTTTTGTTCCTTGTCCACTGTTCAAGTGCATTCCTGATGTAACAAAGCACGATGTCTAAGGTAACAGTGGAAATTGGTTCTGTAAATTCAAGGACCATACAGAAAAAATGAACAATTTTACTTGAACTAGGATTTGCTTTCACTGAAAACCACTCACACGTTTTTCATCTACAGACTTTTCTTCAAATTCCAACACAATACTGTGCCGTATCAGAGCCATGAATTAGTGGTCCAGGCACATATATTTAACATTTTATTCAACATGTTCTGTATTTGAAGTGCACGGATACAAGAGGGGAACGCGTGAGGACTGGTGTCATGGAAATTTCCACGCATGGAGTGAGTGCAGTGAAGATAATTGCGCGACGGAAACAGACGAGAGCAGTTGCCATTGCTGATTTCACTTCCCGTACATATAGATATGATATAGGCTTTTGGGCTTATGCTGCGTCAAGAAAATAAGTTGAAATTCTTTACGTTTCGCAGAGAATTGTGCTCTGCGTCATCGGAAGAAAATCTCGACTGTCCACAAGAAACCTTCTTAAGCAATGAGATTTGAATTTAGACGTTATAATAGAAGTGGAAATGGTACGTTCATTCGTCACCAGATGGCTCCCCGGACGCGGTACAGCGCTAGCGTTCGATGCGGAAGCTGACGGAACCACCAGAATCATATATAACTAAGGACTGTAGTGTTAGCGAGCTCATTACTAAAATATAAGAAACATAGTTTGGCCTTCCCATGGGCCTTCCCGAAGCTCGAACGGAAAGCACAATGCAGAAATCAGATACGTGCATAATTTTATTATAAGTAATTATGAATGCGTAGCTTTTAAATAATTCATTATTAGATTAGGATGCATATTTATACTGTTAAGGGATTTAGCATAGGAAGATTTTGAGTGAGTTAATTTAGTTACATTTTGCAAGCATGAAGAGATCGTTGCAATTACTCAACTTTAATTATTAGTTCACAGTAATCGTGTAGTTCAATTTTAGGGAAGGTATTAGATGTAAAGTTTCAGAATATACATACTGTACCGGTTACGACCTGCACATGCCGTATTTTTTTACTATTAATTGTACTTCATAATCAAGCAAGACGTTCAGAGCGAACTTGGTTTGTTTACGTTCGGAGGAGCGAGCAGGCGAGCCAGCGACAGCTGTGTATGTGACGTAAATGCGGGGACAATATAGGCTATACGCCTGACGCCACGTGTAGCCTGCATGGCCTGGTATGTTCTGGATGTGAATGTCACGCCTTTGCGAACATTCGATTCAAAAAATTTCAGAACATCTATAATAATAATCGTAGCGACTTGAGCGATACGTCATTTTGAAGAGGATAACATAAACGTCTAAAATTGCGAATCTCAAGTAAATCCGTCGAGGGATTCGCGAGATAACCAGCCTCAAAGACATCACGTTATATGATGATGTAGGAGCCCCAAACTGAATATAAGCTGAGCTCACTAGACACGACCACATAGTCATAGCTGGGTGTCCAGCCTGACTCTCCACGCTGCAGTGTTCGTAGAAGTGCTGACAGAGGCTATCTTCGAATATTCTCAGTCTTCATGTGGGACTCTGACAGTCGTGTTGAAATTATAAATTGTGGTCATGTGAACTCTAATGTATGGCAGAGTCTTTATAATGGACATTGAGTCTATCAGTCAAGTTGAACTTGTAATTTTGCGTGTGATGAAGATCAAATTATTCAAAGTCTTTATATAGTAGACTTGGATTATATCCGTCAAGTTGAACTTATAAATTTTGCGTGTGTTCGAACTCTGATTATGACAAGTCATGTATTGTACTTAGGTGACAATAGTTGAGCTGAACTTATATTCTGTGCGCTTGTAGAAACTTCTCGATAAAACTTATTTTCGTTCTTGTAGAACTGACTTTATTACCACGTTGCCTGTGTGAAACTCAGCCCCTGAGCAAGCATGTCATTAATTACAATGTGACACTACTACGTTATACTATTAACTGTGACATTTTGTTAAATCTCGGTCAGCATAATTTCGTTTATAAATAAGGGTGTTTATGAAAGTGTTCGAACTTCCACAGGAATGTTAATGCAAGTGATCACCATAATCGTGTGCTACAACACCAAGGTTTCACTCCGAACTCAAACTGTGTTCTTTATGCAATTCAAACAAAACTGTGTATTATTTTTTCTGAACACTGTGTTAATTATTTGTGTGTGGCTGACAGCAGTGTCTTTGATAAACTCTAGAGCAGTCATACATTTCTTTCAATGTCAAGTGCTCCTTTATTTAGTGGAATATCACCACGAACTGTGCCAAATGCCAGAACAATTTTCAGTTTCATTATTTCTATTCATGAACTGTGCTTTATTTTCTTCCAATTTCGATGCTACCCGCATCTTCATCTTTAGTGAACTTATAAATTCTATCTACAAGATTAAGAGTGAATTCGACTGCATACCATAACCACATTAAATGAAACAGTGCTGTTAAACCAAAGTGCCGGGGGACTGTGAAAATTTGGATACTCGTGTAAGTTATGTGACGAGTGATTACCCCGCAACATCGTCGGAGATCGCCCAGAACGTCGAAAGGTCGAGACTCAAACCCATATCAAACCGACCTGGGTGTGCGGCCTTATCTCAACGTAATATTGGCAACTTGCAGAACGTGTTCCTGTCCCGTTCAGCCTGGTAAACTGGAAGCACGGGTCATCAATAGGCGACGTTGAAGACTGCGACTATCATCAGTAAGGCGATGTGCACTTAAACATGCATTTCATGAATAAAAACTATTGTTCAATCTATTAAAAATTTTCTTGTAGATAGGACCGTGCCTCCTGTACCAAGCCCTAGCTAGAAATCACCCAGTATTGCCCTGAGAACTACTTCGTGCCAACTTTGAAATTAATTCATGAAGTCGGGCTATTTTACTGGTACAATACATTACACACATTACCATTATAGACCGTTATGCCTTACAGCATTCAGTCTGTAAGTCCCTGTGAATTTACTAAAAGTCACCACAATCCTCTATTTGCAACGAGTGCTGTTGCTCCATTTACTTCTATACCTCATATCTTTAAATCGTTAGAAACTGAGTCCAACCATCATCGTCGTCCTGGTCGCCCTCTACTTCTCCTACCCTCCATAACTGAGTCCATTATTCTCCTAGGTAACCTATCCTCCTCCATTCGCCTCACATGACCTCACCACCAAAGCTGGTTTATTTGAACAGCTTCGTCCATCCAGTTCACTCCTAACTTAGCCTTTATCACCTCATTCCGAGTACTCTTATGCCATTGTTCCCACCTCTTTGTAGCAGCAATCATTCTCGCTTCTTTCATGTCTGTTACTTCTAACTTATGAATAAGATATCCTGAATTCACTCCTGTAAAGAAAATTTAGTCTGAAGACAGACCGATGTAAAGATAGTTTCGTCCGGGAGTTGACTTCCTTCTTACAGAATACTGTTGATCGCAACTGCGAGCTCACTGCATTAGCTCTACTACACCTTGATTCAATCTCACTTACTATATTACCATCCTGGGAGAACACACGACCTAAATACTTGAAATTATCAAAATGTTCCAGCTTTGTATCATCAATTTGACATTCAATTCTGTTGGATTTCTTACCTACTGACATCAATTTATTCTTTGAAAGGCTAATTTTCATACCATACTCATTGCACCTATTTTCAAGTTCCAATGCCTGAAGTGTATCGAAAATTAATTCCTCAGTGGAGCACATATGCGAACGGTCTGTAACTCTTCGCAGTCACACAGAATGGTAGATGTACAGAAACTCCATTTCTGCCAAGTTGTTTTCCATCTTTCTACTCCAGCCCTCAGACGGCTGAGTGATTTACATATTGTCCATTTCTCTTCATGTCCTTCGGGTAGCTTTCCGATGGCTCAATCCAGTTTGGTATGTTAGACAGTTTGGACGTTTGGAGGGAATATGCAATATGGTGGACGTTTCAAGAAAATACATCCTCGACTTAAACCTTTCTTTAGCAACTTGATGACCATGTGGAGGATGAGAGTGAAGATGAGCAGTTCTTCCCACAATTAAAATTACTTCCCTTCTAATATCAAGTGAGGCGAATGGCAGCCAGGAAATTAAGTTTCAAGAGGTGCAGGTTTGAAGTATTCTGTTATCAACCTACACGACTCATTAAGGGTCTTGTTCACTTGCTGTACATAGGCAGATTCATACCATGTACGTAGATGTGAGAAACCGAGAGAAAAAAAATAATTGTTCAATGCAGGAGTAATTAAAAGAAAGATTTCGGTTATAACCTGCAAATGGTAGGTCAAGCGGCAGTGAAACTTTTCTGGACAGTAATAAAAATCTTTGAAAGGGAAGAAAAGGCAAATTGATTGACGTCGCGAACAACCGATCTCATGGGGCGGAGGACATCTATGTTGGTGAAATTACTCTTGAGGAAGTGGAAAGAATGGTAAATAAACTCCATTGCCATATAGCTGCAGGAAGAGATATAATTAGATCTGAAGAGTTAAAATATAATGGGTATTACATGGGTGAAATGGCTTCATGGTTCAATAAGATTACATTGGATTGCTAGTAATTGGATGAAAGCAGTATTTGAACTTAAGTATAAGCAATGGAACAGGAAGGATTGCAACAACTAACGAGGTATTTCATTTGACAATACACCAGACAAGATTTTTACTGGCATTTTGGAAGGGAGGACACGATCAGTGGTTGAGAGTAAATTAGATTTAAACCAGTGCGGTTTCAGACCACAGCGGGTCTGTTGGGATCTGATTTTCGGTATGCACCAGATCATTGAAAAATGTTACGAGAAGAATATACAGCCATGTTTATCTTTCGTAGATTGTGCTGAAAGCCTGCAGTGTAATATCTTGGAAGTTGAAAGTACGTGCAATGAGTGTAATGCAAAAAAATGTCTTTCCAAGACTAAAGTAATATTGTAAGTGAGATTGATTTAAGGCGCAGCAAAAGAAATGCAATGAGCTTGCATTTTCGATCAACAGTATGCTGTACGAAGGAAGTCAGCTTCCAGACCAAACAATCTTTACACCGGTCAGCTTTTAGACCAACTTTGCTTTACGGCAATAGAAGCTGGGTAGACTCAGATATCTTATTCATAAGTTATGAGTAACAGACATGAAAGTAGCGAGATTGATCGTCGATACAGACAGGTGGGAAAGTTAGCAGGACGATATTGGGAATGAGGAGATAAAGAATAAGGTAGGAATGAACTCGAATGATGAAGCTTTACGGATAAACCGGCTTCGGTGGTGGGCTCATGTGAGGCAAATGTAGGAGATAGGGTCGCTGCCGGGACAAATCCTCGTAAGTGAAATATTTTAGCTTAGAACTTTGGCTGGTAGTGTTCTGTCGTCTAAGGTGCAACATTTTGTGCATATTGTCAAGGCATTCTCGCTCTTCATAATGTATGTGTTGCGGGTCAGTGTATCTCCAAAAATATTATCACATAGGAGGTTATGTCCCGGCAACGACGATAGGTTATTTTGGAGATTAATATGCCCTGTCATCGAGAGTATGAGAAGAAGTGGGAGACCAATACGACAATAGTTAGACTCAGTTTCTAATGATTTAAGGATACGAGGTATAGAACTAAACGAGGCTACAGTGTTAGTTACAAATAGAAAATTGTGGGATCGTTTATTAAATTCACAGAGGTTTGCAGACTGAACGCTAAAAGGCATAAGAGTTTATAATGAAAACCTATATTTACGTATTTATTATGATCTACAATAGGGCCTCCAAAACTTCAAAAATCTCACGCATGCAAAACTAGGCGCGGAGGTTCGGTGCTTCGTGCATCGGTCCCACTCGGCTAGGTTCGGACGAGCTTTTTATGTCTCTGGGCGACTCGGCTAAGCTCGGCTCAAATCGGCTCTGATGACGGAGCCCTGCAAAGCGAGCGGGGGAGGTGAAAACAGGCGAAGCGAGCGAGACACGCGTAGGGAAAGAGAGAGACAGGGCTATTGGTCAAAATCGAGGAGTGGGGGGTCTGCACTCTAGTCAACTTTGCGAAGTCGTCTTATGCACCTTGCACCTCGCAATGCACTCTGAGAGCCCCTGGTCTACTGCATCTGTAACCATCCGGTGTTTCCACAGGAAACATATTAATAAATAATAATGTTATTTGCTTGACGTCCCACTAACTACTTTAACGGTTTTCGAAGACGCCGAGGTGCCGGAATTTAGTCCCGCAGGAGTTCTTTTACGTGCCAGTAAACCTACCGACACGAGGCTGACGTATTTGAGGACGTTCAAATACCACCGGACTGAGCCAGGATCGAACCTGTCAAGTTGGGGTCAGAAAGCCAGCGCCTCAACCGTTTGAGCCACTCAGCCCTGCAGGAAACATATTACGGTACATACAGAACATTGTTCAACCCGTTCTATGACCGTTCGTAAAAAAAAAGGAATGTGCCCGCCCTTATACCACACGTTCATCAAATTTGCTAGTCAGCACAGATCTGTCTCCCATTGTGCATGTGTGGGTTAGAACGTAACCTTAACGCCGCATCAGCTCCAACTCCAAGCCACAATATTATTTTTGTCACCTCTGCCAACATTTTCAAGTGGAACTTGTAACCTGCATTGCCACTAGATATGAACATGTTGAGTTGTGAAACGTTCTTTTGATCTATCCTTCAAGTACGTCCTCGCGTGAATGATTATGCAAGGTATAATACTTAACGTGTATACGAATAATATTTTCGTCACCTTTGACAAGGAATTTGTGACCTTATTTCTCTCTTCCATTAGTCGAGATTATTCTTGTATTTGTTTTCTCTCTGTTGAGTCGTCAGCCCGGAGGCTAGTGGGATACTAAATTAGCACCATCAGAGGTTACGCGCTTGTATGGAAACAGCAAGAACCCTTGACGGAGCCAAATGAGGTGTATGCCTACTATACAGGATGGGGAGTGAGGTAGTTTGCCACTGCCTTCCAGACTGGGCCACAAAGTGCAAGCACTAAGAGTTACGTCTTTCACAACAGTCAGGGACACAAACCTTGCTTAGCAGCGTATGTACTGTCACGGCTATGGATAAGACTGGGACTTAAGTGAAAGATATATTTCGCTCCGCTTTTTTTATGGCGACGATAGGATAGGAAAGGCCTAGGAATGGGAAGGAAGCGGCCGTGGCCTTAATTAAGGTACAGCCCCAGCACTTGCCTGGTGTTGAAATAGGAAACCACGGAAAACCATCCTCAGGGCTGCCGACAGTGGGGCTCGAACCCACTGTCTCCCGGATATAAGCTCACAGCTGCGCGCTCCTAACTGCACGGCCGACTATCCCGGCATATTTTGCTCTGACTTGTGTCAAGAGACAGATGCGAAAGTAGTGCAACCATTCACAAAAAGCAACAGGTGGAATTTGTTTCCTAAGTAACAGTATTTAGACAAATAATAAGTATACAGAATCTTCATTATGTGAAATTATGAAAAAAAAAATGCAAAAGGCGTTTACTTATTATAACCTGCAGATTACTTGTAGTCTCTGGAAACGCCATTGCCCAATTTGGGAGTTAGGGTTCGAAAATCCTGTCTTTACCAGGATTCGAATATTGGTCATCAGCATTGAAAGCCAGTAATCAATGCACCGTGGTAATCAGGTCCTTGTTTGGAAATTATTTACCGGTGTTCCAAAAAATAAAATAAAAATGCTTTTCCCGCACAGACAGGAAATTGTCAATGGTATTTGTTTCAAGTGACATTATTATGTGTGGCCTTAAATCCGGAGGAAATCGGAATTTGGATTTAGGAAATGTTAAGCTGTACTGCATTCTTGTCTCAGAGCCTTTTCTCATGCTTCGTTCATTACTATATCTATCTGCTACTTCAGTGACTAGGACAAGGGGACTATATGAACGGTGAGCCATAAGAGCTTTGAATTAAAACATTTTGCAAGCTTGGAGAACGACCTGTCGGCAGAACGTACATAGCAAGTCGAGTGAATGACTTTCCTTGACGATTAGGAAATTTTTCAAGTCGAAGATCAGAGAAGTGGACGGGAAATTCGAAAATAGTGATAGTAACATGAATGTAATTGTCTCACTATTTCTGCTGAATTCAGGAAATACTTGGCTATAACTTCTACATGTACTTTCTGTACTGAAAATTTACCCTCTAGTGATGTACTGTGCTCATATTCACAATGAACGTTGAAATGGTAAATTGTCACAATATTACCTAACTACCATAAGTCCACTGAAGAACAAAAACCCATTCTACCACCGCAGTTTACTGGAGGTTATTGCGGCCCTACCTAAGATTACTTCTAATGCCCAAATACAAGGCTCACCGGGCGAGTTGGCCGTGCGCGTAGAGGCGCGCGGCTGTGAGCTTGCACCCGGGAGATAGTAGGTTCGAATCCCACTATCGGCAGCCCTGAAGATGGTTTTCCGTGGTTTTCCATTTTCACACCAGGCAAATGCTGGGGCTGTACATTAATTAAGGCCACGGCCGCTTCCTTCCAGCTCCTAGGCCTTTCCTATCCCATCGTCGCCATAAGACCTATCTGTGTCGGTGCGACGTAAAGCCCCCAGCAAAAAAAACACAAGGCTCCGAGCCAGAGGAATTAACCAATGAAAATTAAAATCCACAACCTGGCCTGGAATCCAGCTCGGAACCCTTTGAACCGAAGGTCAGCATGCTAACCATTTAATTTTAAAACACACCGTATTTTATACCGCGATGGTCACACTCATTCCACAATGTTTGTAACATTAGTTGATAACCGCGATGTTGTGAGTGGCCACCGCATATCACACATTGTTCGACTCTATGGCTAAATTCTTAGTATATTGGCATATTGGCCCTTGGTCCAAGGAAATTTTAACTTTCATTGTTTAATTTCTCAGGCTTGGGGGCTGGGTACTCGTATTGCCTTCAACATTAGAATTCAACTTAGGTAGAGCCCCACCCTCACAGACATCCAGGTCATATATATGGGTCTCTCCGAAGGCCAGACATCATTCTTCTTCTTCTTATTATTATTATTATAACAAACTACATTTGTACAGCGTGACAATAACAATGGAACAAAAATCGATAGTTTTGTGTTTAAGGCATTGGATGTTTTTGGTTAATAATTCAGTATACGTATTGTGTAGGGAAGGACTCGATAAAATCCGTCTGATAACCGGTGTGTCTGCATTTATTTGTACATTTCCAATTAAATTAGGACTGACTGTGACTTTAGTTAGTGATCGACCTTGGCCTTTATACTAAGTTGAAGTTGGATTCAGACGATATATTTTTCTCTGCTGTCTTCAAATTGCTGCGTGTACTTAATTCCTCCACGACAGAGCCAGGAATCGAAATCTCTGCAGTCTCTGGCCATCGGAATAATTACTGTGTGCATTTGCTTTTCATACTTCCTCTAAAATTCTTCTCCTTTAATTTTGAACACATATCCCTCCACCGGTTTGTAATATTCCCTGGTACCGATTTCAACAGATCGTTAAATTATCCAGCCATGTTTTGAGACTGGGAGAAAAATTAGGTAGGCGTGAATGTTCTGTCTGTCGTAAACAAAGCAGGAAGGAGAATTTCAAAAGTGTGTAAAAAAGAAAAGGAAAGTCATCTCCGTACAAGCCATGAACGCCCTTGGCGGGGTGGAAGGTAAAGGCTTCCACTACCCGTAACCTCGGCACTTGGTGAGGGAGAGGGGTTAGCTCTACTCCCGGCCGCATTTGCCCCCAGGAATTATACCGGGACTCATTTTTGGTGTAGGCTGGGCGAACCTCAGGACCATATGCACCTCTGAAAGTGGAAATCTTGTTTCTTAAATGATTCGACTTCGTGAGAGGGAATCGAATCCATGTACTTCCGGGTGAACCGAGTAGGCCTTTACTTCCTCGGCCAGGCAGCCGCTTTCAAGAATGTGTAGATAGGCACATTAAAAATCCATGCTCTTCAGTTACATAATCGCGCGGAGTGGTTGCGCTACCGCTGTGCACCCGAACTTCCCATTCGAGAGGGGAATGGGTTCGAAACCCACCGTCGACTGTCCTAAGAATGATTTTCTGTGGTTTCCCATTTTCTTCTCCAGGTAAATACCGGAACAGTTCTTATTCATAGGCCACAGCCCATTCCCCCAGTTTCATTCACCATCGCTCATTTCATCTCCATTAGATCCTCAACTGAGACTGGCGTCGGGAAAAGCCGTAAAACACGCCATGTAATTTCGTCTCTAACCTCATCCCCAATCCCCGTATCAGGAAACGGGACTATGCTCTGAAGTTATATAAGGAAAATATAAATGTAAGCTTCTTAAGTCATGTTTCAATGCTAACAAGCTAACTTATTGTCTCTACCATATTCAACGAAGTATTGCCAATCAGAAGATGTTCCTCATCTCCATTTGTAATTTTAAGAGATTACTTGGTTCCTAATGCGAGATGAATTGTTTCTATTCAAAGGCTAATGTTCTACCATACAACAAGAAGAGCTGTGTTTTCTCCATCACTGAGTCTATCTGACAGTTCCTCATTGCTGTCCTCTCATCCTCTCGATCATTAACGAAAAGGCTATAGGTTGATGCTGTATGATGTACTCATGTGGCATGTCTCTGTGTAAGAAGTTCAACTTTATCTTATCTACCTCCGTAACTCAGGAATACACAGGAATTACGATAAGAATATTGTCTTATCTATTCCTGGAAATAAACATGTGTGGCAATGTATATGAGCTAAGAATATTATTTAATGATATTGTAATCTGTAACCGTTAACATATTTCATGTCTCGACAAGTTGCTGCCATGGACACAGACTTCGATCCCTTTTAGACTGATAGGGGATCTGCAGAGAGTCCTTGCTTCCAAGTGCCTACGTTAGAACATATATAGGATCAATCCTACTGACATCTCATACATCCGAGTTCATTATACCGGGAGTTCATACCACCAGGTTGTTTCATCTTTGCTCCTTTTTTTGCTATTTGCTTTACGTCACACCTGCACAGATAGGTCTTATGACGACGATGGGATAGGAAAGGCCTAGGAATGGGAAGGAAGCGGCCGTGGCCTTAATTAAGGTACAGCCCCAGCATTTCCCTGGCGTGAAAATAGGAAACCACGGAAAACCATTTTCAGGGCTGCCGACAGCAGGGTTCGAACCCACTATCTCCGGATTACTGGATACTGGCTGCAATTAAGGGACTGCAGCTATCGAGCTCGGTCACCTGCGCTCTTACCACGGCTCACAGCAAGTAACAAGTTTCACATAATCATCAAAGTTTCCCCTAAATCTACTCAAGCGATGTGTCGCTTTACAGAATTCACAGGGATCTTGGATTTGATGGACGGAATTTCACCAAGAGCTGTGTTACAAGTGTATCTTCGTCGTTGGCTGCTTCTGTTTCTGAGTAGCACTGAAATAGCTGAAATAGTGTGCTCTAAATCATTCTTCTTTTGTATTGAAAATACATTTTTTTGAGTTCCCTTGAATGCTAGCATCTCGTCCATTTATTCCATGTTCCTTACCTAGCACCAATATTGAGGATTTAAAGCGTTAATATTATAGCTGATGTTTGTCAAGACTCTTACTGTCCCTCGTGCAGTAATGAAGTGGGGTGTTCCTTTTGAACGCAGCTGTGCTGGTACCCATGTATTCAATGCAGGACGCTGATGTAACATTGTAACTGCATGATATGCCAGTTTTCGGTCACAGTTTCATCAGGATGTATGTGAGGAGATTTTGGGGTAACTTGGTATGGCCTTCTTGTTCCCATGCATGAATTTAATTTAGTTTTTACGAGATGCTCATTGCACCCGTGAATCTTGTTGAATATCCAGAAGATGTAACACAACATCTCCAGTGGCCTTCCATCCCTTGTAGAATTTATTCATGTGAGTTATACCACTTTGCCGGGTTAGATGAAATCCTTGTCGATTATAAAGTTTTGAGTAGTTCCCGAGTACCTCTATGGAAAACTAATGAATCTGATGACTGTCATTGAGTTTGGCAGATGCCCTTGATCATGTTATTGGGATATACAGTCGTTGCAGATATTCCTATTAAACTAGCATTACCACCAAACAGCGCTGTTCAGTAATAACGTTGTTCAAAGTTATGGGATCCTTGCGTCTACGATTAAGGAGAAGTTAAAGAAGGTGACGGACGACTAACAGCGTATGTTTATATGGACACCATGACTTTAGGCCAGTCAGGAAAGTGAATGGAGGCGAATGTTAAGGTCGTTACTGTTGTCTGGGGATAAGGATTATTTCTCCAAAAATAATACAATATTGTCCTGTCATCATGTCCAAAATAAAATTTCAGTGCCCCAGTGTTAGTTGTTGCAATTCTGTTCCCAAGTTTATGGGTTTTATTCCGACCATGGTGTGTGGAATTTGAGAGGGTTTAAATGTGACACTAGAATGTGGTTGAGTTCCGGCACGTTAAAGCACTCCTACTGGACAAATATCCGACAACTTGACGTTTCTGATAATCTAAGACAGTTGAGGAGTGTTTGTTCAAAAGGTGCTATTTCCACTTTTGAAAAAAATTTCGTCCGCATGCATTGCAGTACTTGAATACCGTTACTATCGAATACCATGGGCAATCCAGACCAGAAAGGTGTAATTCCTTAAAAGTAGTACCATACCCGATCATGGGGTTATTCCATGCGCCTTTTGTTATACATTTCCCTGCTTTTTTCCACAACATTCTAAAGGTTGAACTAGCGCCTTTTGAACAAACACTCCACAATTACTATCTTCTCTTGCTGACTGTGTCGATTGGCATCATCAAACATAAAAGCTTCGTGAAGAAAATACTCATTTACGTTCCACCGAACTATGTAATTGCCTTTCACGAATGTTCCTAAGAGTGTTCTTTGCCCCGAATAAGATTTTCCTTCGGAAACAGTGGAGACGCAAAGTAGTAATCTACACTGTGCTGTATAAACTCATTGAGCCAATTGAAACGCCTTAAAAATATTGCTTGTTACCAGCACATGGACATTCAACTCAGAGAGTTCCTTCAAGTGTATGTAAATTACATTCTGTTGAGTTGGTCTGTGCAGAAATGAAAAGACTCCAGCGGGAACAAACTTAAGTTATCGATTTCTTGTTTATTACATTATCGAAAATTAAAAATGGGACCACTGCCTGAGTTCTCAAGGAAATTTGGGTTGACACACACACACACACACACACACACACACACACACACACACACACACACACACACACGAGAGAGAGAGAGAGAGAGAGAGAGAGAGAGAGAGAGGGGGGGGGGACACAGATAGAAGTTCGATGAGGAGTTCTTGGAGAGAGATGCCGTGTTCAACTCGAACTGATACTGTGATTATTACATCAACTCCTGTAGTGATTGTGAAGGTGATGAAAGTTGTGTACTTAAGTCCAATATATTGTAAAAGTAAAATTTACGAGGAAAATTTTAAAATATACGCATTTGTAACAATAGGAAAAAATAAAACTGAAATCATGTACGTTCTTCGGCATTGAGGTAGTTGCCATGGTACTGAAGTGAATTCTACTGAAATTATGCTAAATGCACACAGACAACCAAAGCACTGGAGGAAAAGAGAGAAGGGCGAAAGAAGGAAGGAAGGAAGGAAGGAAGAAAGGAAGGAACGAAGGGAGGAGGAGGGAAATCACTTCGGTGAAAACAAGAAAATATCGTTGGCGAGTGAACGTTTTGCCGGCACGGATTGCGGAGAAGTACTGAACGTCAAGGCGAATGCCAGCATCGGAGGTGTTGGAACTCATTACTTCGTTTACTGTCGGAAGGTTCCTTCACGTCACGCATGCCACCGTCTCGTCCCGGAGATGCGTGAATCGACCTTAAAACTCATTTATGCTTGTGGCAAGAGGGTAGGTGCTGAGATATGGACGATGCTGGGTAATGACGTTCGGAGAACGAATAGTGTGTAGGGTGAGTCATGCTACAAAAGCACTTTCTGGTTCAGTGAGGAAAGCCATGGCAACGAACATCACTCCTCATCTCACCTAGAGTATTATTCTAGTAGCCAAGTCTAGATGCAGTAGGAAGGAAGTAAATTTGTACTGTTGATCATGAACCTCTAGTACAGCTCATTACTGCGTCATTACTGGCTTTTGCGGTTTCTCTGTAGCCGCACAATCTTCAATGATGTTGTTTGAGAATTTAACCACCCGCCAAGTGTTGAATTTATAGACATGGGTTAGGAAAGAGATCCGAAATTTGAAGCCAAATTTTTCAGTTCTATAATTCAGAAGTGTGACAAGTATTAGGGAAACGAAGTAAAATAATTAAAACGTTTGAAGTTTGGTGCTTACGACTCCTCTTTGAAACCCAGTAATGAGAGGATTTATGTGACGCATGCAATGTGTCGATCTGTCAAAGCATTCAGATAGAGTGTGGTGAATGTGAAAAACAAGCTTGTGCTAACAAGCTGATGCATACGTCACATTCAATCTCTCCCTCACACATTAGTCACTCACCTCTGAAGCAGTGCCACTTCGGGGAGCTAAGTATCAATAATAATAATAATAATGTTATTTGCTTTACGTCCCACTAACTACTTTTTAAGGTCTTCGGGGACGCCGAGGTGCCAGAATTTAGTCCCGCAGGAGTTCTTTTACGTGCCAGTAAATCTACCGACACGGGGCTGTCGTATTTGAGCACCTTCAAATACCACCGGACTGAGCCAGGATCGAACCTGCCAAGTTGGGGTTAGAAGGCCAGCGCCTTAACCGTCTGAGCCACTCAGCCCGGCAAGTATCAATAATCAGCAGCGTACCATTAGATCGTCCTTACCTGCCCGAGAGTGTGCGACATCAATTCAAAATAACAAGAATCTCGTCAGGTGAAAATGGTGACCTAAAAAATACCATTAAATAGTACAATTATTGGAATAACCTGGAACAGAGAGGGTTTAAGGCCTGCTTCGTTGCAGTCGCCCTGCAGAACTGAAGTTCTAGCAGAGGTACTCGAAGAATCGAACATTAGTGTGGGTGAAACGAAAGTTTTAGCCACTCACATCCTTGAATGGAATCGTATCTGATGCCTATTTCAAACCTAAATCCAAGTCAAATCCCTTGGCACCCTAATCCTTTTGGACTGTTGACGAAGGATGACAGCCTTATTACAATCATCGTCCACAAACATTTTTGTAGCTCTTTCCATATCACTTTTGTACTGCTTTTGCAGACAATGGGCAACGATTGAGTGATCTAGAGTATAGATATAGTAGGAAGGAAGTGAAGTTGTGAGGTATACTGTGGATCATGAACCTCTAGATTTACGCATCAAGATCATTTATAAGTAAGACGTAGGGTTTTTACGAGAGATACTTCTTGCGTTACAGAGCGAGTGGCTGCGCGGTTAGGGTCACGTACCTGTCAGCTTGCTTTCGGGAAATATTGGGTTCGAACTCCACTGCCGGCAGCCCTGAAGATGGTTTTCCGTTGTTTCTCATTTTCACACCAGGCTGTACCTTAATTAAGGCAACGGTCGCTTCCTTCCTACTTCTAGGCCTTTCCTATCCCATCGTCGCCATAAGACCTATCTGTGTCGGTGCGACGTGAAACAAACTGTAAAAAAATTCCTGCTAACAAGATGTATCTGATATCGCCTGTTCAAATCTGTCATACGTAGTCGGAGTTTTAAGGAGCGTAAAGGAGTCCACTCTACCGTAGGCCTATAGTCCGGCTCCTTGGCTGAATGGTCAGTGCAGGGCTCTTCGGGTCAGAGGGCCACGGGTTCGATTCCCGGCCGGGTTGGAGATTTCAACCTTAAAAAGTTAAATCCCTTGGCTCGGGGACGGGGTATTTGTGCACTTTCCAACATCCCGGAAACTCACACACCGCACATAACACTCTCCTCCACTACAATAACACGCAGTTAGCTACACATGGCAGATGTGCCCACCCTCATCGGAGGGTCTGTTGGTGGTTACATGATTAATAAATGATTAAAATGATTAATGATTAATAAATGATTAATAAATGTCATTTACAAACCTACTCTCATTCCGTTTCCAGAAATGTCGGCATGTGAAAGCTCTAACGAGGCATGTTTCGTGCTCATCCGACAAAAGTTATCAAATCTCAGCCATAGATCACCCAAGTGTTCTGGTTTCTCTGCCCTCTGAGAGAGTAAAACGGATCCTCAAAATTGACAATTACACAGCCTGAATAATTTCAAATAAGTTACAAGAACTTAAAGTAAGTTTGTACCTTTCACATGTCCGACTCGTTGGCTGAATGGTCAGCGTACTGGCCTTCGGTTCAGAGGGTCCCTGGTTCGATTTCCGGCCGGATCAGGGATTTTAACCTTAATTGGTTATTTCCAATGGCTCTGGGGCTGGTTGTTTGTGCTGTTCCCAACATCCCTGCAACTCTCACATCACACATAACACTATCCTCCACCACAATAACACGCAGTTACCTACACATGGCAGATGCCGCCCACCATCATCGGAGGGTCTGCCTGACAAGGGCTGCACTAGGCTAGAAATAGCCACACGAAATTATTTATTACCTTTTACATTCGGTATGAGCTGAAACGAGTACGTCAAACAATTTTGCCCTTGTAACGTACCGTACAATATTTTATTCAGTGTAAGTTGAATTTCTTTATTTTTAATATAATGATATCAAGATGAATATATTATGATCAGGTCAGTGGCCACCATTCAAACAGTCGATGCCATTCATGAAAAATTCCGTATCATTCAAGAATCAGTTGATAGGTGCATTGACTCGCCCACACGACGCAGTGTAGCTATCTAAGTAATTGTTTTTTTGTGCACTGAGAAAGCTTTCTGACTATGTGTTTGTACACTAGTAAAAAAGTACAGTTTTGTAAAGTTCCATTGGAGGCATTATTTAAAAAACGTGAACATTTTAAATTCGACAAATTGTGAAATAAAAATGGTTGCTGAGGATATACTATTCTTCTCCTTACAGGGTAAGGTGGAAAAGTATGAAATATCTTGTGTTCTAGAATCAATCCGAAACTTAATTTACCGGGCGAGTTGGTCGTGCAGTGAGGGGCTCGCAGTTGTGAGCTTGATGTTGGAAAATAGTGAGTTCAAATCCTACTGTCTGCAGCCCTGAAAATGGTTTTCCATGGTTACCCATTTTCACACCAGGCAAATGCTGGGGCTGTAGCTTAATTAAGGCCACGTCTGGTTCCTTCCCACTCCTAGCCTTTTCCTATCCCATAAGACCTATCTGTGTCGGTGCTACTTAAAGCATATTGTAAATAAAGGAAACTTCATCTAGATATTTCCTTAAATATATCAGATAATGTATTTGGTGGTTACATGATTAATAAATGTCATTTACAAACCTACTCTCATTCCGTTTCCAGTTTATAATAGACGTGAAGATGAAATAACATCATGTTAAAATTATTTTACTCATCATCTAGTCAAATGTTTAAGCCTAAATCTGAACGGAATTGTGTAGCTTCATCGCCGGACCTCCACGGTTTAAATTTATCATCTGTCGGACATGACATGCTTTCAAACTAAGCAGGGATTTCATAATTCAGTATTCTATGTATGCAATATAGCGAAATGGCTTGGTTGCTGACAAAAAGGTGCATTTTCCTTAGAGGAATAGGACTCCAACGAATGTAAACAATGAAAACAATTAAGGGAAAATATTTTTGGAACTACAGTAGTTAACAATAATAAAGCTATTTGCTTTACGTCCCACTAACTACTCTTTTACGGTTTTTGGAGACGCCGAGGTGCCAGAATTTAGTCCCGCAGGAGTTCTTTTACGTGCCAGTAAATCTACCGACACGAGGCTGGCGTATTTGAGCACCTTCAAATACCACCGGACTGAGCCAGGATCGAACCTGCCAGGTTGGGGTCAGAAGGCCACCGCCTCAAACGTCTGAGCCACTCAGCCCGGTAGTAGTTAACAGGATGTTAAACCAATCCCGTCGTTATGCAAGCAGAATATAGTCTAATAAGAAAGGGAAGAGGAAGAATAAATATAAAAATAAGTAGAACAAGGGGAATAATAATAATAATAATAATAATAATAATAATAATAATAATAATAATAATAATAATAATAATAATAATAATAATAATAATAATTTGGCTATTTATGGAATTAATTTTAAAAACTCATGGTTCATGCGGACATTTTAAGGAACGAGAGCCTGGCAAGCGGAAAGCTTCTCCTTGGCCAGAAGGCCTGCAGGCAATGGAGCGCCACGACTGGATAGCCACGCTGCTTGAATTTTCTGACCAGGTATTAATTAACTACGTAAACAAAGACATGATAAACGAATTGTCTTTTGTAGTATAAAGAGAAATGTCGATTACGCAACACAACTTCGCATCACATGGGATTTTCTAGTTTTTCTTCCACGAATTTCTCATGACCCTCTTGATGTAAAAGCGGTGTCCAAAATCCAAACCACTATGTCCCAAAACGTAAAAGATTAACTTCCCAGGCGGTGGAATGAAGATAAAATGACCGTGTGAGGTGGAATTTTGTAGTTTTCTCCGATCAACCACATGTTCAAATTGGCACCAGTAGAGGTGTGATTCTTGTCAGTGTCTTAATCACATTCACTGGGTGTCATAAATATGTGATATTTTACCTTGGAAGTTCGGAAAATACACTTCACCTTAACTTTACCTGACCACTGATTTGCCGTGTACCTACCTCCACAAGGGCTCGAACCGGCGGACTGTCAGATGAACGGCAGCCGGGATTCGCAGCCGAGATTCGATCTTAGAGTATCAAGGGAAATAAATCGGTGTCAGAGTAATAACCAGTAATACGGGACACCTTGTAGTGTCAGAACATTTGTATGTTAATTATATTAAGATTTAATAATTAGAAGGAAGAAGAAACTTTTCAGTGAAGTTACAAGTAGTGGAGAGCATTAGTCAGGCAGATAGCTTATGAAAAGCGCCTACCGAAACATGTTTACAACAGAGGATATTTGCTTGTTTGTTTATTGACAAGCCGAGTCTAATAGTCGGTATTGAAGCACGCGGCTCGCCGACAAGGAGATCAAAGCCAGTACAGTTGTACTCTACTAAAGACAAGGAAACAAAAGTGCAAGGAGAAGGACAGAGACAGTAGTGCCCAGAGAGCAGCACCTACTGGGACAATTAGTTCATAATAGTAATTGAGGGCGCCACATACAAGGCGATCAGCCATGTAACGCCCATGGGTGCAACCCCTAAGGTAGTGGGAAGGGACCGACCTTTGCTTCAAGGAGAGCAGATATAACCCCAAGCCAAAATGGCGCGGGGCTCTCTCTCGACCAGTGATTCGTACACTCTTGACGGGGCTCTTTCGAGCAGTCAGTCGTGACAGTGAAGTTGTACATAATTGCCGCAGGGCAGAATTCGGACTTAGCGCGTAGCCGTAGGCTAGGCTAGGCTCGTGAAGCAAACTCTCGTTAGACGAACATATTTAGAACCTGTAAATGAATTTGTATATAGTGTACATAGTCGTCCTGAGTAATAAAGGACAGTGATTTTTACTTCATCTAATATTTCGGGAGTTGCGGGACAGAGTGCGCACCTACAATTTTACCTCCCTACAGAACCGCTCGGGAGGACAGGTAACACAACATCAACGACCAATGACCAACCTACTAGAACGTCTCGCTGGACAGGTAGGTCACGACAGGCCTAATTTTTGGTGTCAGGTGTGGGATCCCGAGTTCGATTCTGAGAGAACCGCGACTTCGTAGAAGTTTGTCCGTAAGGAAACCGCGACTTCGTAGAAGATTTCCGTGTGAGAAAACCGCGACTTCGCAGAAGATTGTTCGAACCGCGCTACCGCGTATCTTTGGTTCGAGTCCCGTGCATCGCAGAAGAGGAACATCACTACCGCAGCCTACTAAGCCAGCCCAGCAGAGGGGTAGCAGTCCAGCAGCAGGCGACGCCATCCGGTGGAGAAGCGGCACTACAGCCGACTACTCATCCAGCCAAGCAGTGAAGCAGCATTGAAGATTTAGGTAAGGTGAACATTAATTCAAATGGCACGACAAAATAGTTCAGTACCAGCAGACCAAGGCACTGAGATGCTTGAGGAGGAGGGATCAGTAAGTGTGAGTGGGACATTTGTAACAGTTGTAGAAGGACATCGCCTCATTGGACGAGAGTTTGATGGCAATCAACCAGACAGATTGCATGAGTTTATAGCAAATGTAGATGCTGCTGTTCGTATGATTAAGGATGAAGATCAAGAGTTATTTTTAAAGTATATTTTAACAAAGATTACGGGCAGGGCCCGTGATAAATTATTGGTCAGACGTGATATAATTAATTGGGAGAGAGCCAAGCGGGCATTGACAGAATATTATGGCCAGCAAAGTACACCAGATTTGTACATATGTCATATGTTCCAAACAACGCAGGACCCACGAGAAACAGTCGCAAATTGGGCACATAAAATAGAGACATTGTCAGCTTCTATTAGAGAGGCAATACTTGAAGACGAACTGGAGGAAGATCGTGACGCACAGTAAAAAATAACGAGAAAATTATGTGTAGCTATTTTCATATAAGGGTTAACCAATCCTAGAATACAAGCCAGAGTACAGTCACAAACGGGCATCACTTTTGAAAAGGCAGTTCCACTTGCACAACAGGAAGAAACCATAATAATTTCAAAGAAGGCACGAGAGGGCCTACAACACAAACATAGCTCAGGGTTTGGCAAGCGCAGATCAGAACAGGAGCGCAGTGCAGCATCAAAGTGGCATACTAAGCCAACACATGCTAGTGTTAGGGTGGTCTGCTACAATTGTAATAAAGAAGGCCACATAGTAAATAATTGTAAGAACACAGGAACGCAAGGGGCTCACACTACACAGACCGCTACTTCCAACACAGCTACAGGGGGAACAACCAGTAAATCAAAATGTCGTTATTGTGGGAAACCAGGGCACATTGATCGTGACTGTAGGAAGAAACAACGAGATAAGGAAACCGAGGTACGAGTGATAGTGCGCATAGTACGCACGCGACCAAACACAGTGGCAGGTGAAAACAGAACTTGTTATCGTTGCGACCGAAGAGGGCACATACAGGTGAATTGTCGACAAGATGCACGCACTCCGGTGATGCGAACAGATAGCCGTAGGTGCTATTCGTGTGGCCAACAGAGCCATATTCAGAGAAATTGCCGGAAAGTCCAAGACAAGCGCACAGGTAACAGGGCCATGAAAAGCCAAACTCTTGGTGATCGCACAGGGGGCAGGGCCGTAAAATACCGAGCCCAATGCAAATATTGTGATAGTTGTCACACCGAACTCAAGACTGTTGGTTCAGAACGGGGGGCGGCAGTATGCACGCTACGAAAGCCACCGAGGCGGCAAACTAGAACGGGCCCGTAGAAGGGGACAGTTACGGAGGCTCGCAGACCAAAATGTCCTAAGAATTCCGATGTAGAAGGCACAGTGCTGATCCAGGTCGCAAACTAAGGAAGACCGTTGAGATTCCTTATAGATACTGGGTGCGATGTCAGCCCAGTAAAGAGGCAATCGGTACCTAAGTATAGCCTGATTGTCAGGAGCGAACCAATTGAATTAATGGGTGTAAGTAAAGGGATAATTTACACCCAAATTACTGTACGTTTTGCCATTGGAAATAAAAGTCACACATTTCATGTCGTAGGGAGTGATTTTCAATTAACGCAGGATGGTATAGTTGGGCGAGACATCCTGACAGATAACGTGATAGACTATAAGGAGGGTCATGTCACCATAAGAGGACGACAATACCCTATGGGGGCGCGAGAGACGAAGCTAATCCGTCTCGAACCAAGGACACAAAAGGTCGTTGTCATAGAAGTAGATCGAAATCTACCTTTGAGAATTATTGAGAAGGAAGAGGTGATACCAGGTATGTACCTCGCAGAGTGCCTGACCAAATCAGAGCACAACGAAGCGGTGGTTAGCATGAAGAATACCACTGAAAAGGAGGTGACTTTGCGCAGTTCATGAGTGCACATACAGGAGGTAGATAAGACCTGCCTAGCACAAGTGCAGAAGGTAGAGCAGAACAGTAGAGTGGCAAACGGAGAACCGGCCACACAGAAGTCCCGATCACAGCAGGTAATAGACTGTCTGCGAGTTGATCACCTCACGCAGGCAGATAAACTGATGAGCCTGTAATTTTTTATAATTATTAGTTTATTTCCGATGGCTGTTTTCCTCCTCAGGATTAGGTCTAAAAACACATATATTCATATCTCTAAAAATCGACTGACCTATGAGGTTGTACGCCGCTACAAGCCTCCTATGTAGGACAGTGAAGTGACGGGGCACTAGGGGAAGCATGTGCCTCCACTTGTATAAATGCCTGCCTAATTTTTTTAAAAATATACATGTTCCTTTACATTTAAAGGAGATTCCAAATACCAATTTTCACGTGTGTGACTTCTTAAGATGTTGATATATACTGTAGATTTACTTATTTAAAAAATTCACCCTGTTTTTCACTTCTTTTCACGTATCTTAAGTGGATTTTCCGAAAACAAAAAATCGTCCTTCTTTAGTTTTAAAGCGGATTCCAAATACCAATTTTCATGTCTGTAATATCTTCAGTATGTGATATACAAGTATTGTCGTAAAAATAATTGAACCCCTTTTTCACCTATTTTCAACCACCTTGAGAGGATTTTCAGAAAAACCCTTTAGGTGTGAATTATTTTAATACCACTTTTTGTTTAAAATGCAAGAGATGTAGAAGCAACCGTTATGTGAAATTTCAAACTCGTAAGCTAAATGATTTTAGAGAAATGAATATATTTGTTTTCGAGTATTAACCCCCATTTCACCTTTAAGGTCTGATTGGTTTTCTGAACTTGTATTATGTAACATTTAGTACTTAGGGAAGCAATCATTGAGTGCAGTTTCAACTTTGTCTGTTCAATCGTTTCGGAGGAATGAATATTTTGTTTTTTATGGTATTACTCCCGTTTCATCACCTTAGGGTATGGAATTTCTTGAAACCCTTCCTTCGTTGGTGCCTACTGCCTTTTCTATAAATATGTACCAATTTTCGCGTCTCTAACGTCTTCAGTTTTGGTGATATATGTATTCCCATATAAAAAAATCAACTCCTTCCCCCACCAACAAGTGGATTTTCCGACAATAAAAATACGTGTTCTTTATTTTCAAAGGAGATTGCAAATACCATTTTTCACTTCAGCAACATCAGAACTTTTTGAGATATAAGTATCCTCATAAAATAATTCTATCTGTTTCACACCTCCCCACTCAAGCCCATTAAGTAGATTTTCCGAAAACAAAAATATACATTTAAGATCTTTAAGTCTTTAGGCTTTTTCATTCGTGAAATTTCCAGCATTTCGCCCCAGTGTGGCAGTGGGCTGGATGTATTTTTAACACCCCTCTGTAGGTTAAATTAATTTTTGATCCTTCATTGTTAAATTTAGGGAGTAAAGAAAAGATTATTTTTCAACATCATTGTTAGCCAGAGTCAAAAGTTTTGAAATTGATCAACAACCTTGTCCTTTGTCTTGATTTTAGTTTATTATTTATACTCTGCGGATAGTGTTGACAAAGCATACGATATGATAATATGCGTATTTTTCTTCTTTAACGCCATTATTTATAGATGTTAAGAAACACATCATGTGTGATAGTAAGTTTGGAGACAATATGTAAACAAGAGAGCTCAATATTTGGCTGAAAATTTACTCAGCTCATTAACCACGCCTTTTTGTGATAATCTTGAGATCATCCTTACGCAATGCCTAAACGGGTACAATAACGACGTTTAAAGGTTACGTTAAGAACGCCGTGGTACAATACATACTTCCAGAAAAATGCAAATAGTGCCTTGTAAATATAGTATAACTGAATGTACTCCGGGCCTCTGGGTTATATTTACGCGCACACATGTAATTATGATTCTCATTTGATCATGCAAGACAATTTTCTATATAGCAACCAGTTCAGATTGCTTACGTACCTTGCGAAGTGCTACTATAAAATTATCAAAATTTATTTCGGTGACTAAAACATACAGCGCCAAATGAGAAAATTGGAACGTAATAATAATAATAATAAGAATAATAATAATAAGAAAAATAAGACGAGTCGGAGCGTCTAGGAAATCCTGAACAGTCACGAAAGCTGAAACCCGCATCTAAGAATATTTTGGCAATGTTCAACATAAACAGTCTAATGCCAACTGGTAAGATGAAAAAGCTGACCAATGCCCTCTACGAAAATAAAATCGCAGTAATGGCTCTGCAAGAAACTCGCTTCACTGATGAAGATACGTTTGAGTCGGAAAGGTATCGGTTCTTCAAGAGCAAATCTCATAAGAGACTAATGAAAAACACTCCTATCTTCGGTACAACTTTTGCTGTTAACACCAGAATCCTTAGGTCTGTCTCAAATTTTGAAGCTGTTAATCATAGGTTATGCCTACTATCCCTGCGTTGTGCAAACAAAACATATACGCTTGACAATGCACATGCTCCAACTAATGAACAAAACAAATAAGACCGGGAAGACACAGATAGTGTGTGGAAACTCCCGGATGTCAGATTAGCGAAAATCCCAAAACACCACGTGAAGATCCTAATGGGCGATATTAATGCATAGGTAGGACGTGAACGGAAACGCAGGAAAGTTGTTGGACTCTAGCCAGCACACAAAAGAACCAACTAGAGTGGAGAACACCTCACTGAACTATGTAATAACCATAACCTCCAATTGATATCAACACACTTTCGTCACTTACCTAGAAAGCAGACGACACGGAGACGCCTAAATAATTCAATAGGAGAATTCCAAATAGACCATGTTGGTATATCTCGAAGATACAGTCCGGAAATCATGAACGTTACCGTAAAAAGTGAATAAACATTGACTCAGATTACTACGTATCAGTAATAAAGTTCTGGCAAATCCTTCACAAGAAAAAGAAAAACGAACCTACCATAATTTTCTTTGACACAAAAAAGTTCAGGGAAAGAAAGAATGGATTCAAAGAACTTGCCCAGCCAGTGGAAAAAGACTTTAGCAGCACGAGGAAGCAGATGATATTGCAATATCACGCCCCCTCACGAGCACCGGGAGACCTCTCGCACTCAGGGCCTTGACGGGTTCTTCTCGTTGTGGGGCTATTTCAGAGAGTCGCAGTACCTCGGCTAGCTAAAGTGATGCGTAACGTTGGTTGGATCAGGTGTCTACGCTCTAGTGGAAGCGAATCGCGTCTGTCGGGGGAGGTCGGATTTGGAATCCTATCGGGCTACCTAGTTCCCGAATCTAATTCGCAGAGTATTTCTATAATTTTATGACATGTCTGTGCTTTGAGATTTTCAGTTCGTCGCTGATCTGTTTGGATTTCCTATTTCCATGACTTATATGACTTATAGTTTACAATTATTTATTGATTTGCATTAACCTTGAAACTGATAATCTTATTTGAGATCTCATTTAACCTGTTCCGTCTGGAGAAATTAATCTATCTGATAATATTCTTTGTGTGATTTCATTGACATGGGTACCTTCATGTCACACACTGTGCAAGGCATACATTACAGGAAGTTTACTTTTATTTGCGTCGAATGAGTCCAGCCAATAATGCTTTTTCATGTGTTAATTACCCTAACTGAAATCAATGATCATCACTCTATACTAATTAAATTATATTGTCCTGAGGATGCTCGTCTAAACGCAACAATAACATCCTCACACATACCTCCGAGGATCATCTTGACTTAACACTACTGCATGAAATGAATGATAGGAAGACAACACATGAAACAACAAGAAATATTTACACTCATGTATCAATCAACATCACATGATATCTCTACTACTTAAAATTAAATAATATATCCATGAAGTTCTACATTTACTCTAATTGATATCACGGTACGTGTCCTCGCAGCCATGTGTGCGGTAAGCTCCCTACGCCGCAAGCGCAACGCTATCGTACCGGCCGACAATCATAAAACAGAACGTGAATCCAAATACGGCATCCATAGTGTCGATGTAATAGATCGAATGACATTAATCAACATCGCATCGCAATTAGTAATCATCAGCATCGCTACATTAGCATGCACTTACATATGAACGTTACAATCTTAGCATACACTTACAATCTCAGCATTTATATGATCTAATTCCATAATAACAATAACACAATTGAATGGCACGCTCTTCAGTATATTTGACTGAAAACCAAAAATGGCAATGCCATGGTACATTAATGTCAAGAAAGGTCTTAAAGAACTGGGCATACGAGCAGAAGATGCACAAGACCGAGATCTTTTCAGGGCAACCATCATGAATTTTGGAACTTTCCGAGACGAAAAACGGGCAATGGATGCGAAATGGGCAGAAGAACTCGTGGTAAACACAGTGAGCTAATGAAGACGATGTGGATCAAGTGAAAAATGAACTAATGCCAGAATGTAAAATGGGTTTTATCGTGGTCCCTGGTTAAACGATTAGCGAAGTTGAATGAAATGAATACATAATAATAATAATAATAATAATAATAATAATAATAATAATAATAATAATAATAATAATAATAATAATAATAATAATAATAATAATAATAATAATAATTGTACCGGGCGGTACACCTCCGCTCCGCTAAGTCAAACATTGCGCCGGTTGAAACTCCTCTACTGGAGGAAGCCTGAACTTTAACTACAGTGTTAATTCTCAAGTTTCTCAGAAGATGTCCCTACTTGTAAATTTTGAAGTTTTCTGAACTGTGTCGTTTTCGATGTATTTATGTTTTGCCTGTAGTAAGAAGTGTGGACATTCTCTTCTAGATGGCACTACTGAAGGACTACAATTATGCACCCTAGTGCGAAGTGAACGAACTGTGTTTTTGGAGAAATTTTTGGTTCATAAGTTTGTTCTTTGTTAAATTTCTTTCAGTCATTGTTTAAGTTGGTAATATTAACCCTTTCTTTCCGCCAGTTTTGAATTTGACCAATAAGGATTTTCTGTAATTAATTTTCCACCAATAAGGGGTTTCTTCTTCGTCTAGTGTAGTAGTTTATGCCATTATCCAATAAAAGGCTTGTGGGAGGGTGTTCTCATTCATGAAGGGTCTCGAATGTTCCGCGAGGGTATATAAACTGCTGATTTTCGGGTCTCTGCGCCACTTCAGTAACATCTATCTGTGTGTAAAGTACGAAGCAGGGGGCGGGAAGCGCCTCTTTCTTCGGGCAGCAGTTCAACCAACAGGCAATGGCCGTTTTATAACTTATTTTCTTGCCAGCTCAGCAGTTTAACCCTCGGGGCGGGTTCGAAACCTTTTACCATGTAACCTTCCTCTAAAATGTAATAGACTCTTGGTATAAATTCTATCTCCTTAAACTACAAATTGGGATAGAGTGTGCCTAACCCTCTCGAGCTCCCTTTCATATTGTTTTTGAGGTGACTACGTTTTCTCAACCATTTTTCTTCGTTTCGTAATGTAATAAGTTTTTCTATCGTGTCACCTCTTTAGTATGGGATTAGCCCTTGCATAAGCGGCCTAGTGCCAAATAGGTTTTTAAAGAAATGTATTAGGAGTGCAGTTTCGCCTCCTCTCAAGTTGGTATTTTGGAGGCCATGTAACTGACCTGTTTCTTTACTTAATAGGCCTCAGTAGGTTGGGTATTTTTACCCCTGCTTTCATGTACTTGGAGGACAGCTTGAAAGTAGAGTTTGGTGTGGCATTTGATAGGCTTGAACTTTAAGAGCGGGTTGCTCTTTCTTAAAATTTTGATTTCTGCGTGCCTCGAGGAGGCTTTACGATGTAATTGGGAGCAAGAGCTCCTGGGCATGATTGGGGTCTTCTGCCCCTTTGTTGAATCTCGTATATGTGTCAAGTTGGGCTTATAGCTCAAGAAGTGTGTGTCTGGCTCTCGGAGCCCAAATCCTGTAATCACTGTAATTGTACATTCTCGATTTGTTGCTAGGCTACTAAGTACCTGTTATATTTGTTATTTCTTGATCTTAAAAAGAAAATATAACCTTGTTAAATTTTAAATTAACTTTAATTTCGTAGATTGAGACCTGTTCATCCCAGCACCTTCTTTCACCTCTGCTAATCCACCAAACCACGGTAATAATAATAATAATAATAATAATAATAATAATAATAATAATAATAATAATAATAATAATAATAATAATAATAATAATAATAATAATAATAACAATAATAATAATAATAATAATAATAATAATAATAATAATAATAATAATAATAATAATAATAATAATAATAATACCTGCAGCATCAATAATATTATCATCATTCGTATATTTTCGTAGTTAGTTCATTAGTAAGTGGGCTTGTTAGTTTGTGGACAGTACATGAACAAAATAGTTCAATATTTTTCTAAAAACCAACTCAAGTCATCAAGAAAACTTTTGTGCTCAAAATAGGTATTAACGTGACACTTGTTTGCTGTCTTTACAAGGAAAATAATTACAGGTCATTATTTTATCTTCGTATACAAAGAACAGAAAGGAAAACGAATATCTCGAATTTGCATATAGCCAGACTATGACTTATGAAACTTCATCGTAATACCATGCAAAACTGAGTTGGTCTGATAGCGTAACATTTAGCAGATTCAGAAGACATGCAGATTAACCAACAGAGCGTGGTATATACATAAACATTTCACTCAATGGACGCTCTTGATTAAACCAAGCTTGACTTCGTACTTCCTGGAATACACTTTACATAGTCCGTTTTGGATAGAATTAATTCAGAAGTTGTAAGTAACCATTACTGAAGAAGAGTATTTTCGGAATCTCTCTTCCAAAATCCGCAAATACTGAATGAATTACTTGAATAATTGACACCGGAGGAAAATTTGACTTACAAACTTATGTCCTTCCCGTTGTGTGAAATAAACCTCGTAAAGAAGTTGTCTTAATACAGGGGAATACAAGGGAATAAAAGGTGAAGTATTAAGTTGGTCTCATTTCATTATGATCCTTGAGAGCTTAAAATTTGCATTTGACCATTATCTCAATAAGAAAATACCAATTCTCTTCAATATAAAACTCTTATCTTCATTGATATATAAAATAAATATATTCCGTAAATTTTTTACAATCAATCAATCAATCAATCAATCAATCAATCAATCAATCAATCAATCAATCAATCAATCAATCAATCAATCAATCAATCAATCAATCAATCAATCAATCAATAAACTATCATGTAATTCCTAGTGGAACATAGGCCCTCCATGAAGATCGTCCACCGCACTCTATTTTGATTAAACTATTTTGTGTCCTTCTATGTCATGTTGACTGCTGCTAATTCTTGTTCCATGGACTTCTTCCAAAGTCATTCGGAATCCACCACTATTCCCTGGCCTTGGGCATCCCATTCAAGAACCTGCTTCGCGGCTGATCGTTCGTCTTGCCTCAGGATAAACCCATTCCACTACCATTTCCTCTTTTTTATCTGCTCCCCTATTGATATTTGGTTGGCTATTTTCCGGAGCGAGATGTCGGTTAACATATTGCACATGTCCCGGGCTCGACAGAGTGTTGAATATAAACTTATACTTTCACAAATATATTATTGGATGAAAACCTTCTGGATGAGGAACTTCGGAAGATCAAACCCGGACGTCGAAGCCCCATCCTCCCTACTTTCAAGCTGGCACAACGGCTATTTCAAGAGTATACGGGCCCATGGTTCTGTTGTAAAAACCAAAGTGGGCACTTAATCTGTATATTGAAAGTAGGGTGATATAGTAAGAGGAATACGTTAATCTACTAAATGATAAGAATGGGTTGTTCCAAATTCCAAAACACAATTTCCATTACTGAGAGACTCGTTGGCTGAATGGTCAGCGTACTGGCCTTCGGTTCAGAAGGTCCCGGGTTCGATTCCCGGCAGGGTCGGGGATTTTAATCGCCGCTGATTAATTCTTCTGGCTTGGGGAGTGGGTATATTTGTCCGTCCTAGGTGTGGGAAATGCGGTAGGAAAGGAAGAAGAAGTCACATGAAAAATATTTTCACACACGAGAAATACCATATTATTGCCTGCGTAGCAATTTTAAACACTGGCATTTATCACATGGGTAATGCCGATAAAAGTTTGTATCAGTTTTGGTCACTTCTGAATCTCGTTCTGGCATTCCCAAATCAACTCATTAACACTGCATGTATACTCTTTAATCATTAATCACTAGGGATCTGTCCCTTTATCTTAACATTGGTACCCGTGGGTCTCCACTATATTATTACATAAGAACACAAAATTATAGGAAAAGGATGGCATGCTCCTGAGGAAACAATATTATTTTACATTATCATCGTTGTGTTCCGACGTTTATTATTGTACAGTCCCCCATATTTATCCCATCATGAAAATAATGTCGTCGCTTGTCGCTAATAAGGTCTACATTATCAAATTAATTATACATCACACTACCGACTATACGTATTTCTCCGGGGCAATAACTTATTCTTATATTTACAAAGCGGACACACGACGTTGGTTAGCCTGTAACTCGATAGAAATCAACATTCACTGATCTGATACAATACACAACACTAAAAACTCTGTACAATGAAACATTGTCCTGCAAATACATAAATACAGTGTATAATCCACACACTTTATTGCTATCTGAAAATCTGTGACCCCTATCAGGTCTCCTGGTGTCGATAGAAGGACGTCGATACCAATCGGGTAACGAACAAAGTTAGTTTGACTTAGAGGGGCTATCTGAAAATCCCTACTACGATGTTATTTAATTATATAAATCTGAGGATTACTTCACCTATTGGCTCAATGGACAGCCCACAGCTTGGTGACAACAAATTGTTGCCACGTGAACATTCAGTACAGTGTGAAATGGGAAACATTTTAGGCAGTTAGTGCAGGTGGTCGACAGACAGTTAGCAGGACGAGCAGCCGAAAGTCGGGCACTCACCCTCTTGTCATTCCTTCGACGGTAAAACCTCTCATTTCGACGACAGCCTGGTATACAACCACAGCTGATCAGACACATACAATCTCACCCGGGCCAGGTGATCCTAAGAGTATACGGTAAGAAGCTGGTGATCTTCAAAAGATACAGTGTGGAGCATGTAATATTCAGAGTATACGGTAAGAAGAGTCAGCTCGAGTCAGCTTTCCTTTCTCCAGTCGTCATTATACTTAAGGCTAAAAGGGAAAGTAACAGTAATTCTTAATTCAATTATCTCGTGACCACCGGGCATATGACAATTTATGGATATTCTTCAGATAGCATTCCCTCTCAATATCTCAACCCTATTCAGTATTAGTTCACCTAATAATAATAATAATAATAATAATAATAATAATAATAATAATAATAATAATAGTAATAATAATAATAATAATAATAATAATAATAATAATAATAATAATAATAATAATAATAATAATAATAATAATAATAATAATAATAATCAAATTCTGTATTATTGCATATTTTCACATATACAGTTCACCCTTCATTTTCACACACGTGTACCTAGTATCCACGTCATTCACACATTGAGATGATCGTAATCGACATGGATTTAACTTAACATAACACTTACTCGCTAGCTATCTATGGTCGTGGTTCGCACCTCGAGTCAGCTTTCCTTTTTCCAGTCATCATTATCCTTAATACTAAAAGGGAAAGTAAGTGTATTCATGCATTAAAGTTGTGAAGCATCTGAATAATCTATATTTGGAAAATTGAGGTGATCCATATTAGCTGACTGAAATTGGAATGGATTATGAAGTCCGTAAATTATCTAAGTCCATCCTATTGAATGCTTCACTCAAACATAACAAATAATAGGGCCTTATACGCTACTTCGTGCAAAATCCATGGAATCACGAGCTACTACCCGCTTGCCTCGTGCAATTTCTGTGAGATAAAAAAAACATGTATGGGAAGCTCCTCATTGCGATTAATATGCGGTCTCCTGTGGTAACATTAGGACTCTGATTTCTAATGACACAAAGGTCATGGGTTCAATATGCGAGGATTTTTTACAATACAATGAGATTTTCATTACTTGAGCGACTCCACAAACATAGTGCGTTGAAATGTACAAGCTACGATTTAAAATTTATTAGATGGGAATGAGAGAATTTCCACTAAGAAAAGTAAAATCCATATTATTCATTCAATAAAACGTAGTACATAATTTAAAAAAGTGTTATGCTTAATTTTGAGCAGTGTTGTTGTGTTTTGTGACTTTCCCCGTTCATCGAGTTTCAGAAAGTAGTATTTAAAATATATCTTCCACCACTTTTATTAGAACATCCCCCAACAACAGCATCATGCGAATGAGGATATTTCGCTTTGTAGAGGCCTTGTACATTTTACCTTTGTGATATGACAGTTTGCCCTCATCGTAGACATTTTTCACGGTCCACTGCTAGCACAAAACCCAATTCTGTTGTTTCCAGGGACTTTCTGCTGTGAGATTCGGTAAAGCTCTTTCATTTTCACGTCTTTCTGTCACCATTTCGAACTCCGGTGTTGCCGCAGTGATCGAATCTGACTAGCAGGCCATCGCCTGGCACTAACCATCACGGATTGTGACGTCATTGTGAATGAATAACATGCGCTCATCGCCCGCCCGTCCGCTTAAAATGCTGTGTGTCTCCGAGACGAAATATTCAGCGTGAGCACCTTTGTTCTAGAATATGGATCCCTCACCAGGATTACTTGGCACGAGAACTGGAAAGGATCCGAAAGACAGTTGTAGTATTTTTTCTGAGGTATTTCCGAAAAACGTAGTGTTACGAAAACTTTGAGTTGGGAAGACTTGGGATTAATGAGACAAGCTACTCGAGTACGCGGTATGTTCGGAGTTGTCAGCAAGGATATGGTGTGCAAGGACATTAGTTTGAGTGGAGCATTTAAAGGTAGGAAAGATCACAATACGAAGATAGATTTGGAATTCAAGAGAACAAATTGATACAAATTTATCGAAAAGAAATTACGGATTGGAATAATGTACCAATGGAAACGTTCGATAAGTTTTAAGTTTCTTTGAAATCATTTAAGAAAGGATTAGGTAAATAACAGATAGGAAATCTGCCACCTGTGTGGTAGGCGTAAATATAGAGCAATGAAAATGAGTGACTGATAATTTGACTGATTGAAGGACGTTCGGTGCTCCTAGCTCTTAAATTGTCACCGAAAGCAATGTAGTCAACCATTCCGCACATAATGGGAGGGAAACATAAATAAATATTCAACATTAGGAAGAGAAAATGCCACGTAGTTCGCTAAGAAGACGCGGAAATCTGTGAAAAGCACTTCGCGGCCAAGTCCACTTTCTTTTCATGTGCGTATAAAATAGGAATAACTACGCATGTAGGATAAGTATAACGATGTAAATGTTCAAATTAATTTTCGGTACAAATATTAAAAATCCATAGCTTTTTTTAATTTCACCATCTCCGGTAAATTGTCACTTCAGAATTGAATGTAAACAATTTTTAAATAAAATAAGCATTTCGTATCTCACCGAATGCTCAGATTTTCACAGTTTTGTAAATGAATATGACTCTGTTCTTACCACCAGTAATTGAAGTGATCCTATTGTGGAATTATTTCGATGTAACGAGGAAATTGGCGTAGAAGTCTGTTTCCGAGGTCTTAGGAAGTCAAATTTAAGAGCCCGATATGAAAGTTACTGTAAAATTAATCCTTGTATGTTCCAGCGGTCGTTAGAAATTTAAAACAAAAGTCGGTTCTCAAACGATAACTGTTGGAAATCTTCCCGACCACCAGCTGGTAAAAAACATAGATATCGTCAGAATTCAACCCGCATTATCACTGTGCAGCAACAGTGACCGCCAAGTACTCTTTAGGAATAGTAGTCTTTGTATAACAGGCGAGCGTTCACAATTTTAAAATTTGTATAGAGTAGTGAGCATGTTAAATAGTTAATACATTGTTTGAGTTCCTATGTAATGAATTAATCTTCTTTCTTCCTACTTAATGCAATATTCAAGATTAGTAACAATATGGCGACCATGATAGGGAGGGAAAGGTAGAAAAGATGAACATATCAAGTGAGACGCTTGTTTACACGTGCTACCAGCCAGCTTAAAGGAAAGCCACGTGACGATATTGTAGATAAAGGTTAAGTGGAATCGTTGTTCAAAATGCTGGAGGACAAGTACTTCCTTCTCTTCAAAGACATCGTCTCTTCAAACTGGATGAAAAAATTCGGGAACCTTTGTTGTATAAGGAAGACACGGAAGATGAAGCCTTCCAGAGAGACTATGAATACTCGGAAGCTTACAGGGATGAGTATATTATCATCAAAACAAGGTGTGAACATCTCTTTCGATATTTAGCTGCCGACCAAATCTGCGAAATCAATAGCGTTGGTGAACTTCACTCAACTAACAGAAACTTCACTCTTGCTAAACAGGAATTTAAGTCCTCTGATGGAAATATAAGGAACTGGCATGGGTTCTGGTGCCAGTTTAAGATACTCTACACCGATAACTCTTCAGGACGATGATAAAGTCTCGTACCTACTTCAGGCAATGGCAATAGTTTCTAATTATAGGGATGTGGTTGAAAATTTTCCTTTGTCAGGGATTAATTACCATCAAGCTATTGAACAGTAAAAAACTCCTGTAGCCATGGACAAGCTCCGTATTGAAATCTATGTTCGTGAGCTTTTGTCTTTTTCTCTGAATCAAGCATGTTTTACAATTGGCTTTTTAGTCGCACCGGCACAAATTGGTCTTACGAGGGCAATGGGATAGGAAAGGCCTAGGAGTGGGAATGAACCAGCCGTAGCCTTAATTCAGGTACTGCCCCAGCATTTGCCTGGTGTGAAAATGGGAAAACACAGAAAACCACCTTCAGGACTGCCGACACTGCTGTTGGAACCCACTATCTCCCGAATGAAAGCTCACAGCTGCGCGCCCATAACAGCACGGTAAGAAAACATGTCCTTAAGCATTCTGTATGATAAATCTGGAAACCACTTAAGAGATTTGGAAACATTAGGAGTTACCAGAGAGAAAAATGGTGTACCCTTTGGTGAGATATTCATTCCCAGGGGATGTCATGTTAGCTTGGGAAGTACCTCGTATTAACACGACTAAATCAGATGATCTGGTTGTTCTTGCTAGCTTACAGACATTTCTCAGGTTCAAGGTCAAGAGTGAATAACGCTTTGTACTTGTCAGGTCTGGTTTCAGACTTAATTGTGATACTGGGATTTCTGCTTACAGAGCTGATAAATATTTTTTTAAATTTCTCTGTTGGGCAAGTTCTGATTCACGAGAAGTATTCGTATTAAAAAATTGCGGGACAGGGTCGGGATAGCTCCTTGTCCATTCTTACTACTTTGCTACTTTGCGCCATCACCCCATCTGACACCAGAGGAAATGGGAAATATGGCTAAAAAACTGAAGAAGTCGTTTAACTGTGTATCAAGTGTCGATTCTGAGGCTATGTTAAGAAAATTCGTGAAAGAAACTAACAAGCTATTGTCTACTGAACAATTTGAACTCCGTGGGTAGAGCAGTATAAAGTTACAACCTGACGCAGGTTTAACTGGAGGTGAGACGGTACCACTGCTTGTACAATTGTGGAACACTAACAATGATGCCATTTTCTGTGATGTCAGTTCTGCAGGGCTCATAGGTAAATCAATCAGGAAGTGAAAGCTTCTATCCGTTGGCTAAAAGTTATTCAATCTTCTTGGATTAGCAAGTCCGGCGTTGTTAGTGCCAAAACTCTTCCTGCAAGAAATATGGAAATTATAGAGCACCTGGGATGCAGAACTATCTGACGAAGTGTTGAATAAATTCTGGCGTGACTCAAAAACCTGCCTTGGTTGGAGAAATGTCGGGTAAAGAGAATATTTTATTTATTTATTTATTTATTTATTTATTTATTTATTTATTTATTTATTTATTTATTTATTTATTTATTTATTTATTTATTCACAAAGCACATGATACAGCTGCACTGTGCTATTTTCACTTGTACTGTCAACAGACTAACTAACAACAGTAAACTTTCGTAATAAAATTACATGCATAACAGATACGTAACAAGATCAGGTACACAGCTTATTTATAGCAAGTGTCCAAATCGAAGACTAAGAGAATATCTAAGTTCATACCAAAGTCGTCGTAGGTCAAGATGGCGGTATAACAACTTCACATCTACTTATTCTTAATAGATTATTAACACACCTCTAGAATATACTTTCATTGATGCTATATAAAGCTCCTGTCTCTTATTAATATTATCAAGAAGAGTTGTAAGACGGATTAAGACGGATCAGTGGAGTATTGTGTGCTGAGTTTGGGAATGTGGAAAAAATGAAATGGCGTGTGGCTTTTAGTGCCGGGAAAGTTCGAGGACAAGTTCGACTCGCCAGATGCAGGTCTTTTGATTTGACGCTCCTAGGCGACCTGCGCGTCGTGATGAGGATGACACATACACCCAGCCCCCGTGTCCGCGAAATTAACCGATTATGGTTAACATTCCAGACCCTGCCGGGAATTTAACCCGTGACCCCTGTGACCAAATGCGAGCACGCTAACCATTTAGCCATGGAACCATGTGGAGTACGTCCTTTACTCTGGCGGGGCGGGAAGGAATGCAGAGAACGAAGAGTGAGACAAGATTTTTCAAGCGATAATACCCATTTAAAATTCCGTAGAGGAAACTCAGTTTAGCATGCCTGTCACCGTATGTGCAGTGGCGTCACAGTTATTACTCTTAATACCTGCTGCGAAGACAGATTCCTAAGCTTAGGGTTTCTGTTCCTTACAGCTTCAGCTAAGAGGGACACTGAAATGAAATGGCGTATGGCTTTTAGTGCCGGGAGTGTCCGAAGACAAGTTCGGCTCGCCAGGTGCAGGTCTTTCTATTCGACACCCGTAGGTGACCTGCGCGTCAGAGGGACACTGCTCAGTATAAATAGACAATATTGGAGGGGGAGACTGTTGTCCAAATCGGAGAGCAATTGTTCTAGAAGTTGAATGCTCGTGAGGAATAAGACGCGAAGAGCAGTGGGATGAGAGATTTTTGTGAAACGGTAGAGATTGCCTAGTAATGTCATAGACTCGTCTTGATATGTTTGTGTGAGCTTCTTGAATTGGGCTCGTCGTGTAAGTAATACGATGTCAGTAGAGGAGATTTACGTATGGTTATGGTCGTGTGGCTGCATTTTTCTGGATTGGGGATAAATTTCGAGAGAACGTTGAGTGAAGACTGTAGAAAACCTGCATTTGCTCGATTCCTGATCACCCTAAGTATCTTGCATTTGTCAGCAAAGAGCAGGGTATTTGCGGTTTCGTTGAGTTTGGATGGCAGATTTACTCAAACAAATAAAACAGCAAAGGCCCAAGAGCACTGCCCTGTGGGACACCGCTGGTGACTGGTAACTAGGAGGATGATGTTCCTGAAATTACTACCCTCTGCCAAGCGTTATGTACATTGAATCGTTCGGAGAGTTTATAGAGCAGTAGATTATTGTCTACAGAATACAAATATTTCGAAAAATCTGCGTAGATATCCGCCTGAAATTTATCTACAATGACATGTGATGCAAAACTATGCAGATTGGCAGGCTCATTAGACAATAGCCACCTGCTAAGGAAAAACTTGCTGGTTGGTTGTGATATAGGGCGAGGTGAAGATCAGAAGACGCTGGTGTTTATATTTATCAAAGATAAAGGATAGTGTGTGGATAATATAAATCGGTCAGTAAGATGAAACATTGAAATTGTTGCCTGATTTAAGTAGTAGGACAATATTCGCAAAGGCTGATGGCAGCATTTTTCAGGAAATGAGGACCTTTAGTGCCCTGACCGGTAGCTTTAATGGTACGAAGAGTTTGAAGAAGAAGATAGTTCGAGATAAAGAGAGGTGCCGATGGAACCATAACCAGCATGTGTTCAGCGATGCTAGCAAAATATCCTACATAGGGTGTGCGTTCTTGAGAACTGACTGTAAAGGAAAAATAACCGTGCCTCTAATTCAGGCAAAAGCTAGAGTAGGGTCATTAAAGTAATTATCTGTTCCTTGACTTGATCTACTTGCCGCATGAAGACTGTACCATGACGTACAGAAGAGTCTACGGCTGGAATGTTGCAAAACATACCAGTTGTATGCATAAGTTCTTGCCAGTTTTTGTTGTAAAAACATGTAATTTTCAAGGGAAATACATTTTTTGTTTATTCAAAATATTGGCCATCGGCTTCTACACACTTCGCCCATCTTTCAGGCAAGTTATGAATACCATGCCAAAAAAATTGCTTGTCTTTTGCGGCAAACCATTCGTCGAGCTATTTTCCAACTTCCTCGAAATTGCTGAAGTGCTGCTCCGCAAGCGCGTGCCGCATTGATGGGAAGAGCTGATTTCAGATCGAGCCAGGTCGGGGTAGTACGGCGTGTGCGGAAGGATGACCCAACCAAGCGATTTCAATGTTTCTTTCACTGGTTTTGCTGTGTGGGACAGCGCATTGTCGTGTATGAAAATCAATTTGCCATGTCTTCTGGCCCATTCCGGTTCGTCTTTCGATCAAGGCGTGATTTCAATTAATCATTTGTTTGCCATAGCGTTGTTCATTAACGGTTTCGCCGGGCTTCAAGAGTTCATAATACACAATACCGCTCTGGTCCCACCTGACACAAGACATGGTATTCTTGCCGAAGCGATTTGGCCATGGTGTTGGAGGACCGGCTTCGCCAGGTGACGGCCACGATTTTCTCCACTTCGGGTTTTCAAAATAAATCCATTTTACGTCACCCGTCACAATTCCGTGACTTCGTATATTATCATACCAAGACCTGCTGTCCATTTCACAACATTGTTGAGGTATTTTTTGCAGTTGCTCACAATCCTGTAACTTCTTGACTACTCTGTTCTACAGAGTATGAAATCATCCACAAAAAGTTTTTTTCTCTAAGTCCAGTTCCTTCAGGTCTAACAATACTGCCTTAAGAAATTCACCTGTTAATGATTATGGGATCAGATAATGCTTCACCTAATTTAATTTTCTGAGTTCTGTTTTGTAGAAATATAGCCACCCGTTCAGTCACTCTTTTGGCTAGACCAATTGTATTCACTTTTACCAGTAGTCTCCCATGATCTACCCTATCAAACGCCTTAGATAGGTCAATTGCGGTATAGTTCATTTGAACTCCTGAATCAAAGATATCCGCTTTATCTTGCTGGAATACTACAAATTGAGCTTCAGTGGAATAACCTTTCCTAAACCGGAAAGGTCTCTATATCCTCATCACCGCTCCCTAGTTCACTCCTTTATCCCGATTGTACCTGTTATCTGTTCGATATAAGATGTTGTTTGCATGAAGTGAAGTTTATGTTGAATTGCGTTTTCGTTAGTCGTGTCAAACACTTGCTAAGCTGTTCCTGTTAGCTTTTGTTATTGGAACGATGTCTATTGGCTTTGGATGTAGTTTATAGAACATTCTCCTGCAGAATAAATCATGCATCAGGGACTCACAGTTTGAAAATACAAACTCCCCTTCCCTTTCAACTTGATCAAAATCAGTATCATTAATTCTAAAGTTATTGATCAGTTTGCCCATTGCAGGCAGAAGAAGGCAGATTTTCTCTGTAAATAGGTGAATCATGACTAAAGCTCGGATGTTTAAGACCTAAAAGTAGCCCATACAGTATAAGTGAGCAAATGTGACCTCAAAAGTGACGAAATATGACCTCAAATGCTACGAAATATGACGTAAAAATTGCAAAATGTGACCCAAAAATGATTAATCTAAATATGGCCATTTTAAAATAAGTTATAAATTGAAATGGCAATTCCTTTGATACATATTTGTTAACTAAATTGTTTACTATTACTTTCATATTAATTTTATGAATATACATTTTTAGCAGTTATTCACAGTCCATTGTCCTCTATTTACTTTTCAAACATTTGTGAATACATACCTATAAAATACTAAATTCGCTAAGATTATCAGATCACACAACATTTTAAAAGTCAAAACGTGTTTGCACCCGTCATTGTTGATTTGAAATACGAGAAATCAATCTGTTTTTTTTTTAATATTTTGGGACGTTTAAGCCCAGATTACATTAATATTCCTCAAATGAGTTAAAGTTTAAATTGAGCGCCTGGAAACAGATTAAGTAGATGTCTTTCGATACATTATGGTAGGCGGCAGGGCAAATAGTGCAAACTCTGGTGCAAACTCACATAATTTTTCATTCTTCTCCGCGGGTGGAATTGAAGTGTATGACAATATTCATCTTCAAATCATTTGGCGCGAATTACCTCCTATTATCACTTAACACATTCTTGTAAGAAGAGAAGCTCCTTTCTACGTCACAATACGTTACTGGTGCATATTTACATAATATTAAATCACTGCTGTCGAGTATGAACTCATCTTGAAATGTACTGGTACCTTCTCCTCTAAGAACATCATTTATCTTGCACACACAACGAAAAGCGTCACTTCGATTAAGCACATTTTAAAGTTTCCATTTTACACTGACGCAAACTATTCCATGTGATTGTTGTGCTTAAAGTTCAACACTTCTCACTTCAATACTTGCATGAATTTCTAAGCTAGCAGCTTCTAAACGAGTAGGCCTAATTGCACTCGATATAATTACAAAGTTCGACTTAATATATGCCAGACTTTCTGACAAACTGTAGGAAAATAATTCCTGCGCCTTCTTGATAGAAGAGGCAGAGTATTCCACTTGTATTAACTACAGATGTGATACGGAAAAGCAGTTTTGTGAATACTAGTTTACATTTGGAAAGTTGAAGATGATTTTGCACAGCTACAGCTGTCGTCAAACCGCCGAAATATGCCCGAAATATGACGTTCCTACAAAAATAGCTCAATATATGACCTTTTGACAAAAAATAGCCAAAATATGCGTTTATGTGGCAAATAAAAATCACTTAATTGTGACGATAATCACCTGATTTGCACCAAAATCCAATAAGGTTATAAAATAGAGACAAAAATATGACTTTTCCTAAATATCCGAGCCCTAATCATGACTATATATGTATAATGTTGTGCACCACTGAACTTTCAATCCGCCAGCCACCACTTCATCTAATTGTTGATCGCTCTTAATACAGCGTCCTTCAGGATGTTAGGGTAATGATACCTCACTCAGTCCGTGAATATGGAGAATATAATGGACGAAATAAATTAAGAATAAGCCCTTTGCGAATCATGCATTTTATCGTAATATGCATCCATAACGCAGTACTACTTGTGGTATTTATGGCGCCTCTGTTGTATTTTTGTAATTAGAAATCAGCCTTCTGATAGATCTGTTTCAAAATATGTTGGCGACAATGACTGTCAAAAACAGGCACTTCCCACAGTTAGATTTTTAAACCTGTCAGACACATACTTTCACTGCGCAATGTTTTGAAAATTCTGACGTTATAGCTGTACTGACTGCCTCTGAAGTCGACACAGTCTCGTTTCCATCATTCCAGTGTGGTTATATACACGCCGTAACTAGATCAGTCAGAAACTTCCATGGTACATTGTTCTTTGTTGAATTGTGCGTTATCACTTGGATCCACGGATATACGGTAGGATAAGCAGCTCCTAATTCAGTGCAAATTATTATCACTATTATTATTATTATTATTATTATTATTATTATTATTATTATGATTATTATTATTATTATTATTTCTAAATATTTCACATGGAATATTTTTGGCAATAGCGTCTACTGGGCATAATCTTCAACATGCAAGTTCAAGGACTACAATTGTGAGAAAAAATAGAATCCTAAGTGTACAGACTACAGACTAATGGTGTTTTGTTCCCTTCATGGTAGTCCCCTCTGCAAGTAATACGCACATACTGATGTTTCGAACGTTTATGAAGCAGCCTGAGAAACCAATAATATTAACGTACTACGTGAGAGTTCGTTGCAGATAAGATAGTAGGAGTTTACGTGGATAGGTCTCCGAAATTCATGAATGTTCTTTACAGAAAGCACGAATTAATTTTCTTACAACCTATTAAGTCTATTCCTCTGTTATTCGTCCTCAGAACATCGCTGATTCCTGACATATTCACATCCAACTAACTTGCTGACCTAGCTAATTATAATATCTCTATAACTCACTGTCATTCGTACAATCCTAATAAATGTCAATTTGTTTGTAGTACTGCACCCATAAACAGGGTGCAGTACTTCATCAAGGAGCTCCTGGGCATGAAATAACTAAGAAGACACATATTGATTCCAGTTTTATGTTAACTTTATTGGAGTCTCCGTGGCTCAGGCGGCAGAGCGGCGGCCTCTAACTGCTGGGTTCAGTGGTTCAAATCCCGGCCACTCAATGTGAGATTTGTGCTGGACAAAGCGGAGGCGGGGCAGGCTTTTCTCCGGGTATTCCGTTTTTCCCTGTCATATTTCATTCCAGCGACACTCTCCACCATCATTTCATCTGTCATTCATTAATTATCGCTCCAGAAGAATGCAACAGGCTTCGACAGCCGGAACAATTCCTATCCTCGCTGCTAGATGCGGGCTTCATTCATTGCATTCCTGACCTTGTCGAATGACTGGGAACAGGCTGTGGACTTTCATTTTCATGTTAACATTGTTACTTCGATTCGCCTCCTCGTTATCGAGTTCTGGTCTCTGATTCACGAGATCCTCTTGACCTATATTCCTCTTCATCAGCCACTCTCTTCGTAGTTGAAACTAAATAAAATAAGCGTGCATTTGATCGACCCTAATGTGGGTATAGTGTATTGCTCTCCAAGGTGACCACTTGAGGTGATGTTTATATAAATTTCTCATAAAGGAGATGAGTCATTCGTTCAGGCTCACTATTGCGCCTAGTGAGGAATAATTGAAATGAAATTAATTCGTTCCTACCTATCATATTTACTTTGACAATAGCCTGTTCAGCATTCTCCTATTCTAAAGCATGACTATTTTAAGGGCTTATACAAAGAATGTGGTCGTAAACACCAACCTATCTGTAGCAGGACATTTCGTTACTCTTACTAAGATGCACCGAGATATCTGGATAGCAGTACTCTTAATAAGCCAAGACCACTTGCTGTGCGTACCACAGGTACCACAGGTACTTAGGTACCTCTCATTTATTCTAACAGCGTGTTTCAGAGCTATCCACATATCAATAGTGTCACAATGTTCTAAAACAAAAATATTTCTTACAGATCCATGTTTGTATGTGTGAGATGATCACAAATTTAGAGTACTAAAATAGTTAATCCGAAATTTTAAATCGCTGTAACTACTAAAGCTGAAAAAAGAGAAAAAGGAGTGAGGGCTCAAATTAAAGGTCATAAAACAATCTTTCATTAATAATTTTTAAGAACTTCAAGAGTTTCGAAAAAATTGAGAAACGTCATTAACATTTTCTGTCGCAGCGAAAACATCGCTACCATAAAATGTGACATAAAAATTACTACCACCAAACGAAAACGCAAATAAAGGACTAATTAGGCATTAAAGTCAGCGAAATCCGGCCTAGAGTGCATGCGTGGATTCAGAAATTCACTGCGTTCGGTAGGCCTTTGGATTCTCAGCCACCTACATCGTCCCAACCGACTGTGGAACCTAGTAATATTCGTAATATCAGACTGCTTAATCGAAATAAGCTGCTTCGCTGTATATGCGTACTGCTGACAGCACTAGTATACGTAACGTTTGCTACATAACGTTGTTATACCTACTAAGAGTAATAGACTAAGTTGGGATGAAACTGAAGCTCTCATTGGGAGAGTGGATAGACGTGTGTTGAAGGGAGTTGATCATACGCTGCGCTCACTGGAACGTAAAAATGGTCTGGTAAGTGGTAGCATTGATATGAATGGGAGTTTAGCGAATGGGTGCTCATAAGTAGTACCAACACCATACTAAATATAGAATAATAGGATTAGTCTCTCTACCGGAAGGATAGGGTCGTTAATAATAATCATGATTTCGTGTAGCTATTAGTAGCTTAGTGCAGCCCTTTAAGGCAGACCCTGCTACGAGGGCGGGTGGCGTCTGCTGTATATATAAATCTGTGTGTTAGTGGGGTGGAGGGTACGGTCATGTGTGGTTGTGTGAGTTGTAGGAATGGTGAGAGCATCACAAACATACTCAAGCATCCAGTCCTGGAGCTATATTAACCATTCACGATATTACAATCCCAGACTGGGCCGAGAATAGAACCTTCGTCACCATAAGTTCTACCTGTGTTGATGCGACATATTGCAAATAGTAAAAAAAAGAGAATCGAAGCCGCGTCACTGAGGATTGGAGGTGAGAAACGCTTACCAGTCAGTCACACAGCACAACAAAGGGATGTTGAACAATACAGTTGTCTATTGTTAGCAGGTAAGAACAGAGATGTATTCCGATGGTCAGGTATGAAATGACAGTACCTACTTCACACCAGACATCATTGAATTTAGTGCATCGAATTGGAAGTTAATATAACATACACATAGTGAGCTCATGGATTCAATTCCCAAGCCTTGTAAAGTAAGTAAAAATGATCGAGGATCCTCACTTGCAGTAAAGGCATGGAGTGAATGTTTTCCTCTGGGAAATAGGAAGGAACAAGTTATAAATGACAAAATATTGGGTTTGAATGGGTCTACAGTATGTTCTAAATCGCAACTTATGACCAGTACCAGATCATCCGGAACTACTTTTGTCAGTAAAATGTAGTTCTAATACCATGAAAGATAAGGTGAGTCAAAAAGTAGGACCCCATAATTTATTTTTGGGTGCGCAGCTAAAAATAAATGGAGATGAAGATCAGAGTTATATTTTAGACTCACACCTTTAATTTTTGACCCAATTACGAAAGTTATTCTTGCATAGGCCTTATCACCGAAGTTACTGATGCTATTTTTGCCATACCATAAAATTCGATTTTTTATATCCTGATAATTGAAATTCGCGTCCTGCTCGTCGAGCCATTTCGTCTTTCACTTCATCATCCCATGGAAATTATCTGCCTCGTAGATGATCATTCATTTTCTCCAATACCTTACATGGAAATCTGAAGGTTTCGAGTCCGGCCTGTGTGGTGGACGATAATCGTTGGAGCGTAAGCAAATTTACGGCACCATGTTGCATAGCAATCACTTTCTTACAGTACATAGACACGGTCTTATCGTGAATGTTGCCCACAGACTGTGAATGCCTCCTTCTCCAGTGAGTATTCTTTCAGAACTCCCGTCATTTTGTGATTATCGCTCTCCAGAGGTATGTTTCAGTGACATGTGTACGTTCTGTCCGTGGGACTACAATCTATCGGACGAATAAGTTGAAAAACGCCCTGTTCCTTTGTTTCTGGACATAATTTACATATTGCTGGTAGAATAGTTGAAAAGAACAAACGGATAGTCATCTAAGTTATTTCAGTAAAAAGAGATTTGCGAAGCCGACAAAACCGAAATTAATAAAGACCCGTGTCTTCACATGACTGGTGCTTAGAAGAAATAGTAATTTTCAAGTGGAAATCATGCAATATTTTATAATTGAGGACCAAAGGTGGAAAAGGGTGAAAGTGTCGAAATATGAAAAATGTGTTGTTTTGTAATAAGTGTATGCATTAGCCATGCCGCATGTGGCGGTAACTTGTGCATGTGCCTGAGGTCATTAGTTTAGTTGGTAGGAAGTTCAGCGGTAAGAGCCGCAATCCAATGTGCCCAGCTGAGTCTGGTAGAGAAGGGTGAATGTGTCAGAGTCTCGCGCTGCAAGTCTTTTGTGCTGTCCATTGTGTCAGTGTGTTATCACGTCTTGAGTTCTGTGCTCATGCAGCGCTGTGTGAAGTACGATCTGGTTACTGTATATTTTATCGTAATCAGGAAGTGTTTAACAATAAGCTGCTGTTATATTGTTTGGTGTATCCGTGAATTGTGCTAGAATGTCACATACAGAAAAGGAACTGGTCAGGAAAACAGGAGGTGTGGGAAACCGTATGTTACATCATTCGGCAAACAGCTTCCAGGGAAACCGTTACCGCAGGACTCAACATGAAAGTGTAAGTTTTCTTGTAAGACACAATTAAATACATAAACGGCAAGACTTTTTATGCAGTATAATACTCATAATGCGGAGCAGCAAGGCAACTATATTTTTAACCGCATTCAGCTGGTTAATATTGCATGAAGACATATGGTGAATCATCTGAAAGTCGTAGGCAGGCAACGTTTTATTATTGAGTGCCTGATGGAAAAGGAGATCACGTTCAGGTGTGCAGTAAGACATTCAAAGACATTTTTGGTCTAAGGTCAAAAAAGCTGCAGGTACTTTAATAATAGAAAAACATAGGTGCTTAGTGTACACGGATGAACGTGGGGCAAATCACAATCCTCATGGTCATTACAGTAAGTATTCTGATGATGATAGGAACTTGGTTCGTTCCCATATTAACTCCTTCCCCCCGGAAAATAAGTCAGTGTTCTAGGAAGAAGACGTCCTTAGAGTATCTAACTAGTAATCTAAATATAAATGTCCCATTCACTGCTTGCAAGGAAAGTGTCCTAACATAACTATTTCGCATTGGTACTATGAACAAGTGTTTAGAAATGATTTCCCCAAACTCTCTTTCGGCAAAAGAAGAAGCCAGTCGTGTCGGACATGCGGCAAACCCTCTAGTTCTGTGAAGTCAATAGTAGATAGAAGCCTAAGGAGAATTTTTTACCTGTCTTGAACTTGACCAAGCCCGCGCAAAAAGGCTCTGAATCTAATGAAGAAGGAAGAACAGAATCTCAGCCGCCAACATCCACCTTTTGCTCTCATGGACATACAGCAAGTTATATTCACACCCACACTCACACATTGCCAATTGTTTTACTCCAGGCAACTGTCATGCTGTAACCTCTGCATGCATAATACAACCAACAGTTTGGCTTATATGTGTACATGGCATGATGGCATTAGTGGACGTGGTGGAAATGAGTTAACATCATGCTTTTATAATATCTTGTCTTCCGAACGTGTTCAGTCGGAAAAGGCACTGATCCGGGCTGATAACTGTGCATCTCAGAATAAAAATAAACTGATTATCATGCATATGATATACCTTGTAATCAGGAATGGATTCGAGTCAAATGAGCAGAGGTTCTTAGTTTCCGGTCATAGCCTCACGGACTGCGACAGAGACTTCGGTCTCATTGAGAAAGGAAAGTAATGTGCCTTTAAGTCACTAGTTCCAGATGACGTAAGCAAACTCATGACATTGTATCGGCCGTCAAATCCGTTCATTGCCATTGAGATGAAGGAAGAAGACTTCGTCGACTTTGGGAGCCTTACACGTAATAAACTTCATATTGGAGCCCGTATTGTCAAAGTATCAACTTGTGAAAATTTGGATTATATAATTCCACCTTTACAATACTGCAAGTGTCTTTATTGAAAAGACTACATTAAATTACATTCATGATACATGTTTCGTCCTCCTATGGGACATCTTCAGTCACAAATACAAAACATTAAAAATAAGGCGAGGACACGTTGAATTGAGTAGATAAAAAGTCTTAGTATCATGTGACGCGGCGTGGTGGCGTCTTGTCAATCATCAATATTAAAAATAGTCACAATAAAATATACGAAATCACGAATGTTTTCAAGAAACTTAATATGAAAGTTTCTTTTAAAACAACCAATAACAACGCTCATCTTTTCTTCAATCAACACACTATTAACAGCGGCAGTAGCAAATTTCAGAAATCAGGTGTTTACAAATTAAAGTGCCAGCAGTGTTCCGCCAGTTATATCGGGCAAACAGGCCGCAATTTTAATATAAGGTACGGTGAACATGTTAATGCGTCAAAGTACGGCAGATTCTCAGCATTCGGTTCTCATATGGACGATACTAATCATTCATTCACGGGCATACAACAAGACCTTCAAATTCTCCATTTATGTAAGAAAGGTAATCTATTGAATATTTTAGAGAACATTTTTATAAATATTGATCAAAAATGCAACCCGATTTATAATCTTAATGAGATATCGGAGGACATTAATATACTTGTCGAGGAGTTAATCAAGAAATTCTTTTCACGAAGGCGCGTGAGTAATGCTTTACCTCACGCCTCTCCCCTTACATCAAACTCCCCTCAACCTCCCCTCACGGTCAGTCCTCAACGACCTTCAAGGACGTCACTCAGTTAGCTTTAGCACTTGAGGTGAAGTGGTCGATGTAGGACGGGCAAGGAGGTGAGTGATTGGATGGGCACTTAGTTCACATTTCAATTGAATTTTATTTCTTTAGTTTCATTCATATATTTTTTCTTTTTAGGCCCCTATTGTCAACACACTATCAGTTTCAACTTGTATCACCAGTATAACTCCACCTCCTGATCAAGAAAGCTGTTGTAATGTGGCATCACCTCAACAATATTTTTGTATAATAGCCACATAATTTTATTCGCACAGCCACTTACTGTGTTTTACATTTGACAATTCGACGTTTTGAACAACATTTTTAACTTATGATTTTATTGGACTTCATGTTTCACATCGTGTTCACGCCTCACTATTTTTAATATTGATGATTGACAAGACGCCACCACGCCGCGTCACATGATACTAAGACTTTTTATCTACTCAATTCAACGTGTCCTCGCCTTATTTTTAATGTTTTGTATTTGTGACTGAAGATGTCCCATAGGAGGACGAAACATGTATCATGAATGTAATTTAATGTAGTCTTTTCAATAAAGACACTTGCAGTATTGTAAAGGTGGAATTATATAATCCAAATTTTCACAGTTTGGGAGCCTTGCTGATGAGATTATCAACACTAAAAAACTAAACATTAGCAAGCTATCTTTGGTTAGTGTTAACCGGCACAATCCTTCTGCACTTTACGTGATCGATACTCACAATGAACTCAATGAGCCCACTGCGCACCATATTTTAAAGAAAAGAAAACGAGTGCTCGTCTACCTCTTCCCAGAGCAATACCAACAGTAAGCAGAAAGAAGCCAGTAAGTGATGAAAAGAAGATAGCTTTACGAATGATGATACCTTTTCTATAGAAAGAAGAACATAAAATGTTTTACCGGAATCTGCTCGGTATTCCTGGGGATGGTGATGTTGAAAGTGATGAAACAGAAAACTTATCACATTCTCTTCATTATGCACGATAGTGCTGAGTTGAATAAATGTTAGTTCACATTATTGTATTTATATTTCCAAATAAACAAGTGTAATTTGCAGATCACGTTCTGTTAAATTTCTCCCATTATGTAGTTACAAGTGGGTCAAACAATATTGAGTGGTTCAGGAGGAGCTAGTTATTCCACAATGAGGTGAAACTGAGAAAAGATTATTGTATTTGAATGCTCACGTAAGACATTGAAATGCATACCATTGTAAACCTCACATTACATGTGAACGATGTATCCCACAACCTTGTAAACACTTACAGATGTTATCAGTGATTGTGCAAGATACCGTAAGCATATTGAAACTCATGAACATTCTAATATCTAAACCACTTAATTACATTATTGAAGTTTTGTTATGTAATTAAATAAAATGTATTGGATGTAGTATACTTGCACTTCAAAGGTAGTAGGTTATCATTAATGCCTGGTCTCCTTTGGTAGAGGAAGGAGGAAGTGCCCTTGTTCACGGGAACTCTATTATTGGCGTTTACGTTCACTCTTTTCCATTTGGGTCGTCAATTTTATTTTGGAATATTTTGTAAGAGAGATTAATTTTCTCACTATCCCTCGGTGTAACTGAATGTATCTTGTCAATCGCGGATAGCTGTTATTGATAGTGTGCTCCCAGAAAGTGTAGTTGTATAGGTGAACTTCAAACGTGTATTTCCTTAAAAATTGGCACACTCATTCATTAAAGCGCGTGCTTCTCATCAGGTGAACTCTGGTCGAGAAGTGCCTCGAATTTTTTTATCCAAAAGTGCTGTCCTTTGCGATGGGGATAGCTAAGAAGACTGCAGCCACTACGGGAGCCGGGACTGGGGCGACTTTAGCAGACACTATTGTCCAACAGGTAAGAAGAGCCTTTGAGTCCAAGGATATTTTCTCGGCTATTGTGGAAGCTTCAACACGGAAGTTGCAGATGATTTAAAAGCGGAAATACTACAGCGCGAGTTTGAACTGAGTATGCTTAAGGACGAAATAGAGAGAAGTAAAGACTTTCTTGAACAATATCAATGGAGAGAGAGTATTCCTGTGTTTGGTATTCCTGAATCGTTAACAGAGAACACTGCTGAGTTAGCAAGCCGTCCTTTTAGGAACAAGCTAGACCTGGATATTTCTGTACTGGATATTTACAGATCTCACAGTGTAGGGAAGAGGGAATCGGGAATAAAGCACCCTATTACAGTGAAATTTGTCAGAGAAAGAGAGAGGAAGTATTTTGGATGAAGCGTAGATTGGCGGGAATTGGTGTCGCTATTAGGGAAGACTTGACTGCTGGAAAAGTAGACATTCTAAAAGGCACTATAAATATGTTCATTGTTAAGAACGTCTGGACTATTCAAGGACGTATAGTGATAAAGAGAGAAGACACCATGCACTATATAACAACAGTGGACGAACTGAAAAAAATCAAGAAAAATCACTGTTGTTTATAATGTCAGCGACTTTATAATGTATTCTGATGTATTTTTTATAGTACCGTATTTGTGGCACTTTGTGTGTAATGTGCAGGGGTGTAACTCTGTCACTGGTAGGCCCTAGCGCTAAAGTAATTTTCTTTCGAGCCATAACACCACTAACCAGGGCACTTGTCGTCTGAGCAGTCATCTTAAATTACTCCCATCCTAATAATGTCCGGTGTAAGAGTAAATTGTATAGAAATGATAAAACTCCCTCACTTCCAAGTGGTATCCTAGATACCTATATTACTACCCTCTAGTAAATCGGAATGAAAATCTCATTTACTCAAGCACTAGGGTACCGGCACTTCCTGTTCAAAAGCAATTTACACGCCTTCAGGTGTTCACAAATTTGGGAGTGCAATATCTCATTCAACATGCAGTATACAAATTGTACTTATCGTCTTTTTTAAGTTTGTTCAGTTTTTTTACAACTTTTGTAGTTCTAATTTCATTACGTGCATAGTTCCTTCACTCATATAGGTTACCGTTATTTTTATATTTTTTCTTGCCTTTCGTATTTCTCACTTAACTATTTACTTCACTAGTAGCAACTAGCCACTAGTTATACGTGTAACTTAGTAGTAATACAGTAATCATTAGCCTACAGATTTTTAGTTTCAAACGTTTCAATGATTACCCGCACATTATTATTATTATTATTATTATTATTATTATTATTATTATTATTATTATTATTATTATTATTATTATTATTATTATTATTATTATTATTATTCAGTGGTTCGTGGTGTGAGTTACTGTAGTCACGTCTTACTTCGTGAACCATGGGCCACGGCTGGGTAGCCTAGCAAATAGTTCTGAGTGTCGGAATACTATTTCCTATGGAATGGGAGTGGACATCTCGGACATATTCTGAGTCATGGCCTTCTTTGTGCTTAGGCTGTTAGGACTATTCAATCCATCGGTGGTTCCTAAGCCGTCAGTGGAGGGGTCCCCGTTTGGACTACGTGTAAGTAAGGGTAGCATCGTGCTTCACAGAACTTTCGCCGAGCACGCCCAGAACGTTTTAAGCAAGCCTCAGAGCTACGGGAGTAACCGATTTCCACTCCCATTTGGAAACAGTCTGGAGAACGAAATGGAATTCAGTGGAAAACTATCAATATTAATGGGGCTTATGGAAGAATGAAAGTAGAACTTGCTCAGATGGCAAAGAGGATGTATCTTGATTTGTTAGGAGTTAATGATGTTCGTGTAAGGGTAGTCAACGAGGAAGAGAAAGGAGATTATGATGTGAACTAGACGGTGCTAAAAGGGAACGGCAAAGTGTTCATCAGGAATAATATTGGAAGCATTATAATTTCTGTTAGGCACGTAAATGAGCGGATGATGTGGGTAGATATACTCACTATGTCAGGATGCAGAAGAGGATGAAGTTAGCAGATTTTACGAAGCATTGAGTGACGTCGTAGTCAGGGTCAACAGCAAGGATAGGATAGTTCTAATGGGGGTTTCAATGCGGGAGTTGGAAATCGCTCTGAAGGATGCGAAAGGATGAGTGGTAAACGTGGGGAAGTTATGGAAGCTAATAAGAATGGGAAGTGTTTGTTGGACTTCTGTGCTAGTATGGGACTAGCAGTTGCAAATACATGTTTCAAGCATAAGAAAATTCACTGCTTCACATGGGAGGGTAGGGGCACCAGTTCCATAATGGACTATACCGTAACCGAATTCGAATTAAAGGCATCTGTTAGGAATATTCGGGTATTACAGGGATATTTTGATGACACAGATCACTATCTGATCTGGAGTGAACTAAGTATATCCAGGCCTAGAATAGAGAAAATGAAATTCGTCTGCAAACGAATAAGGGTAGAAAAATCTCCTGGAAACAGGAAATTAGGCAGAAGTACTAAACAGTGGACAGTACGCAGGTTCAGGATATACAAAGAGAAAGGTGGCATACAGGGATGCCGTAGTAGAAACAACAAGGGAATGCCTAGGAAAAACTGTGCGTAAAGATAGGAGAAAGCTTTTGGTGGTATTATCAAATGATAGCAGCTTGTAAACGTGAATAGAAGGCGTATCAGAATGGCTCCAAACAAGGACTGATGCAGACGGGGAACTGTACGTAGAGGGAAGAAACAGAGCGAAACAAATTGTTGTCAAATCTCAGAAGAAGCCTTGGGAAGATTTTGTAATAACATGAAAAGGCTAGGCCAGGCAGCCGGAAAACCTATCTGGACAGTAATAAAGAATCTTAGGACGGGAGGGAGAAAGGAAATGAATGGTGTTTTGGGTTATTCACGTGTACTCATAGATCTCAGATAATCACTCGAGAGGTGGAAGGAATAATATCAAAATCTTCTTAACGTAAAAGGGTACCTTCCTGGTAACATCGCGATCAACGGAGTTCATGGGAAGGAGGACAATGGTGCTGGTGTAATTACTGTTGAGTAATTGGAAAGGATGGTACATGAACTCCATTGTCATAAAGATGTAATTTGACCTGAAATGGTGAAGTAAAGTGGGATGGCAGAGGTGCAATGGCTTCATAGAGTAATTAGATTGGCATGGAGTGTTGATAAGGTACCTTCAGAATGGAGAAAAGTAAGTAATTGCAACTGTCTATAAGCAAGGGAACAGGGAGGATTGAAACAACAATCGAGGTATTTCACTGATCGTTATACCAGGCAAGGTGTTCGCTGGTGTCTTGTAAGAGAGGGTGTGATCAGTGGTTGAGAGGAAGTTATATGGAAACCAATGTGGTTTCAGACCACAGAGGGGCTGTCAGCATCAGATTTTCAATATGCGCGAGGTAACTGAAAAATGCTGCATGAGGAATAGACAATTATGTTCATGTTTCGCAGATATGGGGAAGACATACAACAGAGTACCGAGCGAAAAGGTGTACGCCATACTGGAAAACTTTGGGATTAAGGGTAGATTACTAAAATCAATCAAAGGCATTTTTGGTGCCAAATGCGCTGTAGTGAGAATTGATGGTAAAATGAGTTCTTGGTTAAATGCATATACAGGAGTTTGACAAGGCTTTAATCTTTCACATTTTTTACTCATAGTTTACATTGAACGTTTGCTGAAAGGTATTAAGTGTCAGGGAGGGATTCAGTTAGGTGAAAATGTAATAAGCAGTCTGGCCTATGATGACGACTTGCTCTTAATTGAAAATTGTCCCGAAAGCTTTCAGTGTAATATCATGGAACTTGAAAGTAGGTGCAATGAGTATGGTATGAAAGTTAGCCTATCTAAGATTTAATTGATGTCAGTAGGTAAGAAATCCAAGAGAACTGAATATCAGATTGGGGATACAAACCTGGAAAATATGGATCATTTCAAGTATTTAGGATGTGTGTTCTCACCATATGGCAGTATAGTAAATGAGATTGAACCAAGGTGCAGTACAGTTAATGCAGTGAGCTCGCAGTTGCGATCAACAATATTCTGTAAGAAGGAAGTGAGCTCCCGGACGAAAGTATCTTTACATTGGCCCGTTTTAGGACCAACTTTGCTCTACGGGAGTGTAAGGTGGGTGGACTCAGGATATCATATTCATAAGCTAGTTATAACAGTAACGAAGTTTTCGAGAGTGATTGTTGGTACAAACAGGTGCCAACATTTGTAGAAGGGAACTCAGAATAAGGAAATGAAGGCTAAGTTAGGAATGAACCCGATTGATGAAGCTGTACGCAAAAACCGGATTCGGTTTAGGAGTAGTGTAAGTTGGATGGAGGAGGATATTTTACCTAGGAGAATAATGGACCCTGTTATAGAGGGTAAGACGAGTACAGGGATACCAAGATTACGATATTTAGACTCATTTTCTAAGGATTTAAGGATAGAGAACTGAACATGACCACAGAACTAATAACAAGTGGAGGATTGTGGCGGCGATTGGTAAATTCACAGATGCTTGCAGACTATACGCTGAAAGTCATGAGAGCCTATAATGAAGATGCAAGTATGTATTATTATTTACTGTTCGGGAATGAGTACTCTTTACCAAATGATGATCCGACGTCAAGTTTCCCACGTGAATTATTAGGAGTATTGGGTGGCGACCCTTTCGATACCTTGGAAGTCACCCCTCACCTACCCTCATCAACTATAAATCACTCTGAGTATGCATCTCTTAACAGGTCCACAGCCTTCTCACTTCAACATGCTTTGTCCTCACATCCTAGAGCCCTCCATGTTCTTCACCTAAATTCTCTGTCTCTCATACGTCACTATGGTGAAGTAATTAATATCCTGTCTGCAGTAAACTTTGGTACACTCTTCATCAATGAATCTTGATTACGGCGTACACCTTCTTTTAACTTGGTAGACCTGCCCGAATACAGTCTGATCAGAAACTACAGGGTTTCACGAATGGGTGGGTAGCAAACTACGTTAGAGGTGAATAAGATGTAGAATAACGTTTGGAATTCCTGGAAACTATATCCACCCTCATCCTGAATGCATAGTTCTAAAAATTGGAACCTGTCCACCTAAGGTACCTTTCATTAATGAATTAGAAAAATTGATTTATGATCACGTAAGCGAGCACTATAATGGGCGGTTTCAACTGCAAACTACTTTCGAATAACAGGAAGAGTCAATAACTCTGCGGTATGCTTCAGTCATTAAATGTACATATTCTGCTCTTGAAAGCTACTCATTTCAGTCGTAATTTTCAGTCCTTGTTGTACGTAATGAATACAAGCTGCAGTCAAAATGGTTTACTTCATGGGCAGCTCTCAGTACCAGGTATATCTAAACATGACAATATACATAACATATTTTCAACGTTGTCCTAAGCGTAAACCGAAACTAATTTTTCTTTAGGGACCTAAAGAACATCAATATTGAAGCACTTAAATTTGAAGCTAAATGTGCTCCGTAGCAACATAATTATAAATTCAATTTAACTCATGAAAAAGTCGAGTCATTAAATTATTTCATACTAGGAATTTATGACAGGGATACTCCAGTGTGGGTCGTTCGAGCAAAATGTCAATGACCTGATTGGTTAAATGCAAAAATCCAAGGCCCGATGGTTCGAAATGACTGTGATTTCAGTTACTTCAAAAAGCACAAAAAGACGAGTCCGTGGAGGGATATAGAGTTATACAAAATGAAGTAATGCAGTCAGTCAGAATTGCTAAGGTACGTCATGCACGCAATCTACTGAATACTAATAATTAATAGAAATTGTGGCAAAACTTACCGGGCCTAGGAATAACTAGTAAAAGTTTCAGTAGTTATACTGACATAGCACTATCACTGGACAGTCTAAACACAAGTTGCATTACTCCCCCCATTCAGATAGACCTCGAGACTAAAAGCGCTATCATTTACACACTAATTACGCAAAAGCCTGACTGCGAGGAATTTGTAATGACACAGTTTCTATGAATCAAGTCAAATTGGCGTTGGGCAATAATAATATATAATGTAAAGGAGATGTTGGTATTAGTTACTGAAATGCTTGACCTAATATTGGATGAAACCCTTTCCGTCATAACAGACCTTTACAATTACTCGTTGGCAACTTACATTTTCATCAGAATGGAAGCGTGCAACTGTTCATCCCATTACTGAAGTCACAAATCCCACAACCCCCTCGGATTTTCGACCCATTAACATCATATCAACTGTCTCCGAAGTTCTTGAACTAATCATCCATGCTAGAATGTCAGAAATTCTTCTCAAGCATAACCTATTAGACCCTCTGCAGTCGGGATTTAGACTCAGCAGCCAATCGTAATGTCACAGAAGACATTAGAAAATCTATAGAAAGAGGGAAGATATATCTGTGTCTAATCGATTTCAGTCGATCATTTGACAACGTAGCTCATCCTATACTCATTTCAAAGTTCATAAATCTCAACATGGCCAATTACACGGTGCAGTGGTTCAATTCTTACCTCAGAAACAAGAATCGGAGAGTTATTTTGGGCAATAGATCATCATCCTGGAGTGAAGTAACTTGTGGAGTTCCTCAAGTTCGGGTGATGGGCCCATTATTGATTTCGATCTTTATCACTGACATTTCTAGTCACTAACAACTTACAGTTACCCTATTTATGCCGATTAGTTGCAGGATTACACACACTGTGACCCATGTCACATCTAGGGAATCATATTAACACTCAATTCTGAATTGTCATTGTTTTGTAATTGGTCTACACAAAATGGACTCATAACAACACCGAAAAGACCCAGATCTTTTATTAGAAGTGACCTGACATTGCGTATTACGGCGCTAAATTTGCACTGAGTAAAACAGTAAAAATTTTGGGGTATGTTTTATGAAGGCCTGTCGTGGGCAGACCATGTCAAATATACTTGTTCAAGAGTGTAACTATCCCTCCATACATTGCAAAGATTATAAAAATTTCTACCCCTAGCTAGAGAAATTAATCTAGTTAAAATTCTAATAATGCCCTTATTTGATTACTGCGATGTTGTATATTGTCCCCGACGTAGTCAGTCAGCGAACACGAGACACCCCAGGGGTGCTCAGTTCGATGGCTGTAGGCTTATAAAAATAAATGAATGTGGCAGGATTAACATAGGGTCCATCGAATAAGCATGTTCAAGGTATAGAACAAATATGACACTTTTATTGAATTCAATGAAATATTAGCCATACTGAAGTCTGTGATTATGATTATGATCACTATTTTATGTAATTTAATATGGCTCTTGATGTAACAAACTCAAATGCAAACAAATGGGATGGTACACGGCAGTTGTTTTCCCTAATATTCTAACAGAGTATTTTACATTGTTAATTGTCTTTATCGTCTTTAAAAACATTAAATTATTAATTTAAATTTGAATCAAAAATTGTTATTCAAAAAATGAGGTCTGGGCCAAGCCTTCCTTGAACAATCTAGAAAAAAAATGCAGTAATTGTAAGAACGAGTATAATAAAGAAATATCCAAGATTCAATAAGTTAACAGTTATAGCAAAATAAAAATTACATTCGTTATATCAATAATTTTGTAGTTATAAAATGAAAAGTTGAATTTGCCTTTGTTTTCTCTAAGTTAATCCGAGACGTCGGATATATCTGTTCACGTCGTCTCACATCTCTTTTCGTGAGAATTAATACTGAGCTTTAAGCATCTGATCAATAATTGAACAAAATAAAACGCCTTCTGAGCTTACGAACATTCATAAATGGAGAGAATATCATCCATGTGGAAATCCCATCCACTATCCATCGATAATATCAAAGTTTCACACATTATCAGAACAAAACACATAGAAAATAATTCTCTAACTACTAGCAAATTACTACATCTACAGCTAACTACTGAAATTATCAACAAGACTGTGATTATCAAGAAGAAAATATCTACAATATTTACATGTCGACGAGTGTCGATCAACTATATCACTCTCCTGTTAACAGATTTATTACGTTCCAACAAGATCGAGTTACCTCATGAGAGCGAAATATTGCATTAACGAATGAACTTGCCTAGTCACGAATCAAATATTATTGAGATATTTCATCGAAGGTCTGTTCTTCAGACCTAAGGCCTTCGCGAACATTCACCTGTACCTTCAACTTGAAATTATTAAATTACTTGAGCAAAATTGGGATATTCTCACGAAGTAAGAAGTGCATCGATTAACATGGACTTTCATTTTCTTCATCTGAAGACACTAATATTAGACTACACTGCGTTCGTCTCGAATAATCCATATTCACATTACAACCTAATCAACATCAGGCTTAATGATATTACAACACTAACATGTGAAAAACTCAGTTTCACGAAGATTCATATCATGCGCAATTATTCCACATACTTTACATGTACAGTGTACCACAATGACGACTCTAACTTGTTGCATCCTAATATCAAATATGTGCAGCCACGAAATATAAGAACCTACCATAGTCCTACAAATACATAATATCCACTTAAATGCGTCTCGATGATTAATTAATCCAATTAATTATCACATGCTACAATGCACATATTCTCATTAAATTCATACATAGAATTCAGACTTAATATCCCGATGATACGTTATCTCAAACACGAGGTACAAGTAGAAGTTCCATTTCAAGGAAAATATTGAAAATATTGACAAAATATCCTTTCATTAATCCATCGGACATTAATTAACTCATATTCGTAACGAAATTCACTCAGTAAGCAAAGATGGTTTCGATAACACATGGATAACTCTATCAGAACCCTCGCTGTCAAATTCATGGCCACATGGTCATTAAGCAATCGCATGTGCTAATTTTACGACATATCCGAGCGAAAGATACAACCATAAAAATGTGTGAAAATAAATTACTAAGAAGAAAGTAAGAATAGAACAAAACTACATAGAACAGATATAAATGAGACGTAATCGACTTAACTTAAGGAGATATCTTCACGTCTGGAAGTCTGGATTCTCAATCAGCCATTCTAGGATGAAGGAATCTGCATCCCGACGCCGCCGACGGTGGTCGATGGTTTAGAACTTCATGGTGAAGCACAGGTAATCCATAATACGAAGTTCCGTCCTCTTCTGGAAATGATCAAGTCCAGGTCCTCCACGTTCACTCGTGAGAAAGCTGAAACTTACACAAAGTGTTTTAGAATAAACTCCAAACACACACGTAACTGTATTTTGGAAATGACACGTACTTAAGGGATTAATATCTGCACATTCGACGTCTGATCACAGCACTGTTCTACGTTGTAGACAATTATCAGAAGTGTAGAGCACAGGAGTGAAGCCACTATTCCTGACGACAATATTCACGATGTTCTACGTTGAAAATCTTGTTGGCAAGGAATCTGAGCGACTGAAGATGATAGTTCGGGAACACGTCAGTATGTGAGAGTGAGTACTCTTATCACATATCGTGTCTGGTGCTCTTGCACGGAAGTAAAGTCAATTTAGACACTGAATTCTTCTACCGTATGAATATATAATTTTATCACCATTTTAGCCAAAAGGTCGTGTAAATTAGTTCAAAAATTTTAGTTTTTAATTTATATCATCTAAACGTGCTATTATTCATCCAGTTTATTTTAATTTAATCCATGAGCATTCCGTAATTATGCATGTCACGCCACCAAAGATATTATAAATATTTCATTCATATCGTTCCTCGCAATTACAAGTAACAGGCAATAGCAACTTTTTTTCTCTCGCCAACCTTCATTTTCTATTTTATTTTATTTTGTTAGTCGACCAGCCACCCTCTTCACGTCAAAAAAACTTGTTCTCGTCCACGAGCCAAGGTCGCGCACACTCCCTCTCGCCGACAAGCGAACACAAACCACACACCAACACCTGTACAGTCAGCTGTGACCTAATTACGGCCACAATATAGTGATCTTAACTCACAGTTAGCCAGTAGATTACAGAAAGCTCAACATTTCTACATTCGATTTATCTTCAACGTAAAACCGCGTCAACATAACACTCCATATCTTAACAAACTGTCAATGCTAAACCTGCAAATGAGAAAACAACTTCATATCCAGTGTCAGCTACACAATATTGTAAGGACGTCTTCAGCGTCCTTTACACGTATGCATAGGAAAATGAACACAACGAATATTGTTCTGATGGACTGTACATTGATACGTGGCTGGGAGGCGTGACCAGTCTTAAGGAAAATATTGGATGGGAAGAAAATTGTGAGATATGGCCTTTTGCCTGAACAGTGGCGAAATATTGTGGTTACCTATCAGAGATAGGAATTGCGTGATGAACGTGAAGTAATACAAATGGTACTTTAGTATTAAACCGCTCTAAGTAGTAAATGATAACTATTTATTTGTCACTCCAACACCTATAATTTCTGCTTACCATAAATGGTGAACGGTTCATAACTACCCTGCGACTTGCGGATATCATATGAAAGAAATTACATTTACTTGGAAACTGTGAGACATTCAGCTCTTGAAACTGAACTCCCTAAAAGTTTACATTCCCAGGCCTGGAGGGAAAGAAACTAGACGGAATGTATTTAGTTATACGTGCAACAAAATATCAGATGTGAGGAATATTGTTCGTTCAGATAGTTGTCGATTTTTGACTTTGGACTTGATATGACCAGGTTTGTTATCCTCATTCTAAGTGTGTGAAGTACTTCTATTCGCTTAATGCGAGATTAAAAACCCACGAACCATTTCTAAAAGCAAAGTAAACAAGTTCTAGCTCCGTTAAAGTCTGTCCTCGTCTCGTTGTCTGAGAAACGTTTCTCCAGAGATGTTTACAACAACCGTAAAATGTCGACAATTCCGCGCACCAGCACACAGAAACACTGGTAGTAAATTTGTACTCGTGCATTCTATAAATACATGTTACTGACGCCTGCTTTCTCCAAATCTACGAGATATCAGTTTTATATTGGGCACACTTCATAGTTGTAGATTGGTAGAATTGAGATTGTGCGATTCGTGATCAAGAGACTACCTTTGTTTTCTATCCATTTGAAATTAAAATAAATTAGTAAAATGGAAACCTTTATAACAGAGTTATTCCTCAATGTTATCTGTGTTACGAGAGTCACCATAGTAAAATACATACATAAAAGTTTCCTGTGTTGAAAGTTCATTTATTGGAATAATGACATCAATAATTATGATTACACTGTTACATTACAAACAAACAAATATGCGAAATTTAAGAGACACTACAAGAAGAACAGGTATTCTGAATGCCAAGAATTCCTTTAAAATACCATGTGGATCCAATCAATGTTCCAGTTTTATTATAAGCATACGGCAGAGAAAAAAATCTCTAATTACAGTTGACTTTAAAATGTAATCTAATAAAATAATATACTAATATTGCATTAATGATGATCATGATAATGATATATGGATCAATACATGAAAATGAACATTATGATGGTAAGACTGGTAATAACTTCATGTATTAATTACGATCAACTTAAATACTAGTTAATTGTTTACATTTTAAACTTTTGTTAGTGCCTAAAACCTGAGACTGAGCTGATGGACAAAACTTTGCTTTTTACAGACAAAATCTAGTATCGTTCTGTTCAGGGCCATAGTGTTATACTTACTGCGTATTCTGTGACGTGGAGAGTTATTGTGACTGGTTATTGTCACGTTTGCACCGTTCTTCACCTATATTTTAATAATAAATGAAAATGCCACTTATCAAGGATGCTACTTACAACTTTGTACATAAGTATCACTCGCACAAATCTTGACTTGATGACAGAGATCTGAAATGTGTATCTGTGAGTAGAGACTTGTACCTCACATTCAAAGAAAATTCACCATATTTTCTCATCTGTAGAAATTTCGGGAAATGTTTGTGAAATAGGCCGACTTTCTCGCACTCAGGCTAATTACATGAGTTCTCCGAAACTGAAATATGCACTGATTTTGTGCTCTTATCTGTCATCGAGGGCATGTATGACCATAGATCGCTTGTCTTTACTGGCTACAAATCAACTAAGTTACACGCTACTCTGCAAATTGAAGATGGTCAGTGCGCCGCCAGTAACGTGGGGTGTGTGCCCAACTGGCGTGAAACCATTATGGTTCAGACACCTATTTGGCACCATTCTCTATAACGCACAAACAAGTCAAGCGGCGAATTCCAACTTGATGTTGAAATTTTCAATCCAAATAGTGTATTGAAGGCTTATAACTACAAAGAGTGTTCTCCTTATTCACTGCTGCATAGCTCGTAAACAGAAAAGCTCTTTGTTTTCAGAACTCACTTTTTCTTTTCAGGAATCAGGAATAGATCCTTTTTTAATTTCACAACAAATTTAATATCTTCCCTTACAGGCTCCTGTCGGAGCTGCACAATGGCATCTTAGTTCGGATGTTTCTACAAAAATCAATGACACTAAGTTCTGGCGTGCAAGAAATACTGTATTCTATTGTTGATGAGTTAAAAACTATACCCTATAGTGACCTAATTGATCAATTATCGATTAATCGTATAATGGTGTGATACATCCTTGCAGTGTTTCTCTGAACGTGAGAAAGTACGGACAATGGAATATTTTATGTAGTCAAAACCTCTCCATTGCTTTAATCGTATGTGCACATTTTTAAATTCAGAAGGCCTTTGTTATCTCCCATTAATGTTTATTTTAGTGAAACTGATTATTCAAACATTTTTCAGTAGTGTTTGCAGCGCGGTACTGATGCCGCGAAGAGAGTGATTGGTTATTGTCACCTACGATTTGTTGTTGTCATGAGTTCTTTGTTTACGAAAAATTGATGGTATAATACATGCGTGCATGGTTATCACTGAACACGAAAAAGTACAGACAAAACAATATCATAAGAATTAAAAACGTCTCGAGTGTTAAATCATGTGAATGTATTTCATTTTTCTTTGCTATAGTGTAGTTCAGATTTCAGTACTGGAACATTATTCTCGGTATTTTATAAAATGGCAATCGTTGTTTAAGTTTATATAGAAATTAAAATACAATTTTAGACAACGAGGAATTCAGAATGAAATTACCTCGTATGAAACACAACTTTTAGAGGGGAAGGCAATAGGTCCTACAATCATTTGTGTGAATAGTAGATACTTATGACTTACGACGTATAGCTGGAAACCTCGTATATTCAGAACGAGGTGCTAGACTGTATTAAACGGCATTATATTCCGATTTAATGAAATGGTTTGATAGAGAGCCTTGAGTACATAAATATCTGTCGGCTAATATCTGTGGACCAAGAAGTGTTTCTTTCAAGATCCTCATTGTTAACTAAGAATATATTTGTAATACAATATACCAGTAGGCTATGCATTGCTTCTTTAATTAAAGGAAATACGAGCAATATATACTTATTTGAATACGAAGTGCGCGGTAACCGGGACATATGGGGGATGTGGAGGTACGATAGAAAGAAATTTTGTGATCGTGGAGAAACATTATCAGTGTGCATAGGATCAACTAACACATTACCGGATTAGTAAAAATTCGTGTGTAAACAGGTACGGTAGCACTCATAGTAAATTGAAAATATCACAAGGGTCAATTTAATGCGGTAGATATCGAAATCCTCAACGCGCAACAGTTGTCATATTTTATGCGCTTCCAGTCATACTGACGAACATTAACACTGATTGGGGAGAACTATATCCAGAATGCAGACGTGATCATAAATATGTAAATATTATGTATTTCACAGATATGCTGTCGCTACAACCAATAGCTGACAGTCGCTGTAAATAAAGTTTATTTTGTTGATAGGGAAGTTTTTCCTCAGATATATAAATGTTTAATTTTGTGATTGAAAGCTAACAGACATGTAAGTGACATTATACTAATGAAAACTGTTCTCGTTATATGTCAATCAATTTGAAATGGTTTGATAGCGAGACATGAGTACACGAATATCGGTCGATTAATTTCAGTGGATAAACAGGTGTTTCTTTTAACATCCTCTTTATTAACTAAGAATATATTTGTAATATTATATTCCTCACGAATGCATAATAAATAGTTGATTGTGCTTACTCCACAATTCTCATATGAATATGAACACCACTTCATTTCTGACAATTTTGGAATTCTGTAGCAATATTTTTGCTAGCTACACTTAGCACATTCTTGAATAGTTCTTTCAGATTTTAATTTAAATCTAGTTTGGTTGTTCATATTCGAGCTACGCAATAGTACCGTATGTTAGTTCCTACATAAATCGACGGCATTAAGTTCCGGGAGGTAAATATGGCGTACAATGAAATACTGTATCCCATTGTTTGTTTAATTAGAAACTATTCCCTATAATGGCCTAATTGCTCAATGATTGATTAGAGTATTCTAATATAATGTTTTACTTATTTTATCCGAATTATGGACTAATATTATTTCCCTTAACTATCTGAGTACCGTACCTTACTCGAATTACTGCATATTTTATTGCATTCTATGTTGGATTAGAGATATGAGAGATTTGCTACTTACTCAAAATAGCAGACGCTCGAAATTTAATCATAATTCTATTAAAGACGAGGGTTTAGGATTTAACACGTTGCGCACATTTACAGAAAATCCTGAATAAAGACGTTACTCTATTCCTTTTTTGCTAGTGGCTTTAAGGCGCACCGACACAGATAGGTCTTATAGCGACAATGGGAAACCACGGAAAACCATTTTCAGGGCTGCCGACAGTGGAATTCAAAGCCACTATCTCCTGCATCGAAGCTCAGAGCCGTGCGTCCTCTTATCCTATTCAATTTGGTCACTAGGTCATATCACTGTAGGAAATGATGACCTCCATATTTGGACCCTAAAAAATCACAGTCATCATCATCGTCACCAGCAATGTCATACCACTATTATAATTGTTAGAATGTAAGGAAGAAATACGACATTGATACATTTGTACCACTGTGGATTTTCTACTGTTCATCTGAATTGCACCAGATATTGGTAACAAGATAAAGAAAATATACTTAAAGGTACCTTGCAGGGATGAGACAAACGGTAACTTTCCACTATCTTATTCCAGTGCACCCATTGCAATGAAGTATTAGGTTGGAGTAAGAGGATATAAAATTAACATAATATAAGTTGCAGGTTAGCTTTTGGGAGTAACAGCCTTTATACCTGCTGCTTCTTGCATGCCCTAGCCGTACCTTACTAAGTACGTTTCCAAATAGCAGTACCCTATCTTCATATCGATGTCCTTAATCTCACTTTTCGTCACTCTCATTCTTAACTATTCAAAGAACTTTTTTTTAATGACACATTTACATTCACAGAACTAATAGCTAAAAATCTTCATTTATAAAATGTGCAGTGACAGTTCTGTATTCATAGATGTCCAAGGATATGTAGTGAAACAGACATGCAACCCCGACGTTGTGAAATATGTTGACAAAAGAGTGTCAAACACTGATCATATGCAGCTTGAATCACAGATGACGAAATGGTCCTATCAGGCGAAACGTAAGGAGTGTTTAATTCAGTACTTTTTTTGTACAGATCGGTCCTATGGCGTCGATGGGGTAGGACAGGACTAGGAAGGCAGAATCCTCGGTCTTAATTGTGGTACATCCTCAAGCATTTGGATGGAGTAAAAATGGAAAGCATGGCAAACCATCTTCTGGACTACCGACAGTGGTGTTCATACTCACCGTATGCCGAATGCAAGCTCACAGTTGCGAGACGCTAATCGCGCAGCCAATTCGCTCTGTAAATCCAGTACAAAAGTTAACCAAAATCTTCACCTGCCACTGAAAATAGACTGTAAATCAGCGGTAAAAGACTGCGGAAGTAGCTTGTCCATGTTTTCTTTCCGTACATCACTCATTTCCTTTTGTACTAGTAAAAAAAGTGACAGCCGGGCTGAACAGCTCATGTGGTAGAGCGCTGGCCTCCTGAGCTTAAGTTAGCGGGTTCGATCCTGCCTCAACCTGGTGGTATTCGAAGGTGCACAAATACGTCAGCCTCGTATTGAAAAAATTACTGGCACATCAAAGAACATTTGCGGGTCGAAATTGTGGCACATCCGCATCTCCGTAAACCGTAAAAGTGGTTAATTTGGCGTAACCCACTGTGTCTTGAATGCAAGATAATAGCTAAGGAGCCTACACCACGCAGTCAACTTGCTTGTTAGTATTATTGTTCCAGGTTTTTCCTTGGTTCAAGAGGGGGAAAGAGTAGTAAGGTGTAAATGGCTGGACGAAGCATAAACCAAAATGTAAGTATTGCAAAAAAAAAAAAATAAAAAAAAAAAAAAATCAATGAAGAACATTATTTCTTTCTTTGAGTATGGATGGACGTGTTCAACAACAGCAACGGCCATATAAATAATTCACCTTAAGGGCTTTGACGCCCTGAAATTTACACAAAAGGAGCTCGTAAGCTCAAAAAATTACAATTTTTGGGGAGGAAAACTCCCATTTCGAAAGAATCTGTCGAAGACTTCTGACACGTAGGTATCCAAAATTTACTTGGAAAGGGTAGGCTAACCTTTACATATCCGAGAAAGGTACGCTTCAGTGAAAGAAGCAGTAGCTTCTATAGCAAATCTTCATAACACGGGTTTCGAACCCTGGAGCTCAATTTACAATTAGTTTTACAAAAGGCCCATTATTGGGCCAGTAGACTGCATTAATCACAGTTGTCTGACACCACAGACACTTGAAGCCACAAATAATGAAATAAGTCACTAAGTTAATACCTTCGCTACCCTCGAAAAATGATTGAAAGATCCTTAAGTAATCAAAGCCATAAGGCCCACAATACACGGCCACGAAAAAGGAAAGAGAGAGAGAGAGAGAGAGAAAGAGAAGGAAAAGACTACACTCGAAAAGCCAAGAACAAAATGAGAATAGAGGCTGGATCACAAACAACTTCGAAGTTTAAGTTCAATATTAACCCGCGAGTGGTCGCTATATGAGATTTTCTCTCACATTATTCTTTCTTGTGATATTACTTCACAGTGATGAAACGGAGGTGACTGTTCCTTCTTCTAGCTGTGTTTATAACTGTCATGAGTAGAGCGATTCACATTTGAAGGGTAAGCACACCCTCCCCTACTCAGAACAAAGGTTCCTATATGACCGTGCGCACTGCGTGAGAGTTTCTCTCATCGCGCTACCAATGGCGTTGGTGTTATGTTGAAGTGGAGCGGAAAACTTACTCCTGTTATACGCGTTAGTATTTGTATTATGAGCACTTCTTGTTTTCGAAAATGTTATTGTGTTCAGAAACCTTGCTTTTTACGTAAATATTACTAGATATAATGCATGTGTGAGATCTTATTCTTTTACAGCTCCAGGATGGAAGTTATTTTTATGTACATTGCATATGTTATTTTAAGTAGCAGTTTTTGTCTCTAATAGACAGCTAATCATTTCATATTTATGTCCGGCTCCATGGCTAAATGGTTAGCGTGCTGGCCTTTGGTCTCAGGGGTCCCGGGATCGATTCCTGCAGGGTCGGGAATTTTAACCATAATTGGTTAATTTCACTAGTACGGGAGCTGAGTGTATGTGTCGTCTTCATCATCATTTCATCCTCATCACAATGCGCAGGTCGCCTACGGGAGTCAAACCACAAAAACCTGCACCTGGCGAGCCGAACTTGTCCTCGGTCACTCCCGGCACTAAAAGCCATACGGCATTTCATTTTCTTTATTTCATTTTTATCTGAAATATATAAGGTAGAACTTGCGTTTGATTTCAGTGGTAAATTTCAGCCTTACGCCCCATAAAACTGAAAAATGTCATATTTATTTTAATGTGAGAGAAAGTCTCACGCGCGACCACACACGTTACATTTTGGCTAGCGACCACTCGCGGGTTAAACACCTAAGTGGATATAACGCCTTATGGCACAGAGGCTAAGCCATACTATAAAGTGACTAAAGGAACTAAATTTTAAAGGCCGAAAAGTGGATTATGCATTTAGAAAAATTTTAAAAATTTCACCCAAAAGTGAAAACTGAAGAAGGGAATTGAGGGTGAACACTGGAGCGCCCTTACATTTTACCAAATTCCCATTAGGGGAGAAATGTAATAAAGTCCTAAGACTGCCTAGATAAACCTACATTTAATTTAAGTTGAAATTAAAGAAAACTCTGACAACTTAACAGTTACATTCTAAAGAGGAACTTTGGAATCTTTACTATCTTCACACGCAGCAAGGTTTACATAATTACAGTTCTGCCACATCTTGTATATAACCGCCTTTTCATGCCAGCCCCCATTCCCCAGTCTCCCGAAAGGGATCTCCTCGCTCACGTAGAACACTCAATAATACACTGCCGCAAACACACTTGTATAAAAAACTCACACATTTTATAAGGAGTTGGCAGATATTTCTAGGTCAAATTAAGTAACGCCAATTTTTGTGGGCTGATATGATTTTTTTATATAGAGCCGTATAATTGGCGGATCAATTTAACCGCGGTGATGATGACTCCAAAAAGCCAAATAAACAATTGAATATTGATTAAGTTACCAAACTTCAAAACACAAACATTCTTGAAGATAGAGTTTCTGAGCACCAGGTACAACTAGAAAATTAATGCTAAGGGTATTTGGTCCCAAAAGACAAAACTTCTGCAATATGTGATATTTCAGTGGGTTGGGAACAGATAACACCACTGTTGAAATACGGCGGCTGTTTAAACAGACGGGCATGTTTATTATTATTATTATTATTATTATTATTATTATTATTATTATTATTATTATTATTATTAGTGACTATAGGAGTCGACTACACGGTTTGAATCGCGTAGCTGTAAGATGATGTTCGAGAGATCGCAGCACAACTACTACTATCAGCAGCCGTCAAAATTCGTTTTCGCGCTTAACCATTAATTAAGGATACGGCTGCTACCTTTCCAGTTCTAGAACGATCCCATCCTCTCGTCACCGAAAGCTCATATGGGACATTTCGCCTTTAAACCCCAAGTAGAATGAAAACTATGTTACCGGGAGAGATCACCCAGTAAAATTCTCAGAATAATCGAATTCTTCTTAACGGAGTTCTTATTTTGATGACTAGGAGTGCTGGCGTTAGTACTAGCTACCATTACGCAGCCTCTTCCCAAAAATAAAATGTCAAAGTTAACGTAACTGGGTAGATTTATAATGTGTAATCCAGTTTCTGTAATTTTCTATTTCTTTATTCTTCCTTGTGGAATTATTTCGAGAAACGTAATGATCATAAGTATATCCTTGGATTCTTCTGAGAAAATGAGACGGGCTGTACGAGACATCAAACATTTCAATCTAGTTGTTTCTTTTAACATGTAATATACCTTCGCCTCTATATTTTACAACTAGTATCCTAAAATGTTTGTTAAAAGTATCGTTTAATCACAGGGTATAATGTCCTATTTAGTCCGTATGGTGTGCCAAGAATTAGTGGAGTGAATTACAGACACTGTAATGACCTTTCGTTAAAAGGAGAACATTTAATTGTGCTTGTTAAAGGAAGAGGTCATTTTATAGATCATACGAGGAAACGTACCTAATGTTTATTTTCACGACACGTACAATTTATTTTCTTGTGCCCTCGCTTTAAAAAAATGACCCAGCCCACTTAAATTAACCATATACATCTCACGTGCAACGTAGCAACAAATCTACTTTACTATTAACAAACCTACTACATTTACGTGTTAATAGTCTGAATAAGCTAATTAGTACACATAAAATGTTCGCTGCATTGGGGTAAAGTTGTAAAATGTAAAACCAAGTTATAGGGACGGTCATGAACAGGTGACTAGTAGTTGGAGACTGTTTTCCATCGTGTAAACTGTTCTCATATTCACAGTTAGAATAGTCATCTCGGCGCAATGTACATTCTGCAGTAGGATGAAAATACTTCCTTTGTCCACCTGTACCTTAAGGTAAATGCAGGACCGGTCACCGAGAAAGATCAACAGGAATGTTCCCATTAATTTCCTACCGGGATTTTAATTGTTCTTTGTCACCTTTTCTGTAGGTCTTGACTTTCATTCCATTGATGATTCTGACAATAAAGCGTGGTATCTCCTTCTAATGTAGTACGTAAATAAGGCTAGGTTCGTGAAATGGAACGGATAGCTATTTATTCCAATAATCTCGTCTTCTCTGAGTAAGAATCTAGTGGCGGCTAATTTGGTTAAGAGCTATTGAAGTTATCTTAGAACTATCGCGATCGCTTTGCATTAATGCCAAAGAGATGATGAGGCGTAGCATGTAGGGCACCATCCAGAAATCAGACGAAGCCTTGAAGTATTTAACTCACTGTGTTGTGACTGTCAACCCCTGCCGTTCTGTTATCCTAAACACTTGCTGCTATGTTAGTTACTAAATATTGTACCGAAATCATGCACAACTGGCACATTTGCAGTTTTGGCCGGGTGTTATGGCTGGATGTACTTCCTCATGCCCCATTGAGCCGATCTTTATGATGGCTCAGTTTCTTATTTTATATGCTATGCCGTCAAAACGACGCAGTTTCTGGCTTAATTATTACAGTGATCATACCTATGTCTGAAAGTGCTTGCTATTTTGGCCGCTAGTTTTCAGGAGATTACTTCGTTTGTTCCATGAAGTGCCTTTTTGTGACTCTTTGACCCGTTTATTGTTTATGTAATTAATCTATGAGATGACTGGGAGGAAAATTGCAGAGATTTCTGAGTTCGCTGCTCTTTCATTCTATCTTCTTCTGCTGCTACTTTTCCCGCACATGTGGGGTCGTGGGTGCGAACTGAGTAGCACATGTGCATTGGGCCTGTTTTACGTCCGGATGCCCTTCCTGACGCCAAACTTATAAGGAGGGATTTAATCAATATTGTATATTTCTGTGGTGGTTGGTAGTGTAGTGTGTTGTCTGAATATGAGAAGGGGGGTGTTTAGTTAAACACAAACAACCAGTCCCTAAGCGATTAAAATCCTGATCCATCCGGTAACCGAACTCTGGACTCTCTGAACCGGAGGCTTCAACGCTGACTACTCAGCCAAGGAGTCGAACTGCTCTTTCATTCTATATGAGATTATATTTGTGCATGACTAAACATGACTATAATTCTCGCAATTACAAAGATATGTTTTCGGATACATCCTGGTTGGTCCTGTACGTTTTTCTAGAATGATATTAATCATCTTCACAAAAGATTGTTCTTATGTCATGTCTGTCTCGATCCTTAAGCTGTCCCATGCTGGGTGTCTGAGAACTTAATGTTTGCTCTCATTTATGCTTCCCTACCTGCAGGGAGTGTATAAAATTACGTAACTTAATTTATACTTCTTCCTATATATTTGTGTGTGGTCATTGTTTTCCTTTAGTCTATATATTATCACCCTGTTCTGTGCTTTAGAAGAGTCATGGTTTATCTCTCCCCTACATAGTGAAAAGTATATTAGAATGAACGCTGTGTCCAACTCATTCGCTGAATGGTCCGCATGGAGGCCTTCGGCTCAGAGGGTCCCTGGTTCGATTCCCGGCTGGGTCGGGGATTCTAATCGCGTCTGATTAATTCTTCTGACCTGGAGACTGGGTGTTTGTGCTTGTCCCAAAACTTTCCTCTTCATATTCAGACAACACACTACACTGCCAACCACAGAATAGTAATTACATCCATCCATATAGGGTTGCCATCAGAAAGGGCATCCGGCCGTAAAACCTTTTCTGACCCACATGTGCGACACAGTTCGCACCCGCGACCCCACAGATACGGTGAAAGCGGAGGAAGATGAAGAAGATTAGAATGCATGCTGTGTAATTGAATGGCTTCCTTGTGTGGCGTGGCCTCGCCGGTTTTATTATTTCTCGCAGTGACGGGATTAAATTTTGTTACGCAGATAGATGACATGTAGGGCTGTAACGTTGATTGTTAAGTTGCGAAAGATTCCTTTCAGTTTTCACAGCACGCAACAACAGAAGTCCTGCGTGACTAAATTCCGGCACCACGGCGTCTGAGAAAACCGTAAAAGTAGTTAGTTGGGCATAAAGCCAATAGCATTATTATTATTATCATTATTGTTATTATTATTATTATTATTATTATTATTATTATTATTATTATTATTATTATTATTATTATTATTATTATTATTATTATTGCCGGCCCATGGTGTAGGGGTAGCGTGCCTACCTCTTACCCGGAGGCCCCGGGTTCGATTCCCGGCCAGGACAGGGATTTTTACCTGGACCTGAGGGCTGGTTCGAGGTCCACTCAGCCTACGTGATTAGAATTGAGGAGCTATCTGACGGTGAGATAGCGGCCCCGGTCTAGAAAGCCAAGAATAACGGCCGAGAGGATTCGTCGTGCTGACCACACGACGCCTCATAATCTGCAGGCCTTCGGGCATCAGTACACAGTGACCCGCATCTGGCGGCAATGCAGGCGTGTATTCACGCATACAAACGATCATAAAGGTGCCGAATGGTATCCTACGATAGATTGTCCAAAGCATCATGCAACTTTTGATACAATTGGACAATGGTTCTTTCAGGCTCTGGAGAACGCGTAAGTTTCCGCTTCACGTGTTATACGTCCTCAATTGGCGAGAGATCCGGTGATCTTGCTGACCAGGGCAGTTGTCCTACACCATGTACAGCACCATGCATCGCAGCAGCTGTATGTGGACGTGAAGTGTCCTGCTGAAAAAGCACATCACTGTCTGGTCGAAGAAAGGGCAGTAGCATGGGCACTGGTCATTTTACCCTCCAAAAATACCAACTGTGGCCGAGAGTTTTAACTGATGGCCCCCACACCATGAAGGCTGGGGTGGAACCTGGGTGTCGTGGGCGAATGCACTCTGGAATAGGCCGCTCACCAGGTCTACGCAGTATACGTGTACGTTCATCACTTGCATACAGACAAAACCTACTCTCGCAACTGAAGACAGTAGAGCGCCATTCCCCTCTCCAGTCGACTCTTTCACGACACCAGAATAGTCGTACTTGGCGGTATCGTTGCGTCAGTGGTAGCCTGACCAGAAGCACACGTGATTGTAATCCTGCTGTAAGCAGTCGATTCCCAATGGTTCTTGGTGACACAGCAGGTGCAACATGTGACCGGATTTATTTTCTGGATGATGTTAGGTCGACCACAACTGCTCGCACAATGCGTCGATCTTGACGTGCGTCTCTACTACGCGGACGTCCGGACCCTGGTCTGTGGGTGTAAGAATGTTCCACAGACCACTGCTGAACGCAGTAGCACATCACCCATACATTGTGCCCAACATGTGCAGCAATCCGTCGATATGTCCATCCAGCTTCCGGCAGGCCCGCAATGCGACCCCGTTCAAGTGGCTGCAGTTGTACAACAGGAGCACGTACTCGTCAGTAGGACATGTTGCAAACACTGTACACCTCTAACTTCAGCACAGTTACTGCCTGCAGAGTCAAGACAGAGTGTGCACAGACATGCCTCTTGAGCGCCATCTGGTCACCGATGTCCGAGAAAAATGAATCACTAAAACAACAACCTCTCAGTATGCATATATGATATCCTGGTGCCACTGAACACAGTCCTCGAGGATGTTGCATGCTTTTTTCGGGAGTATATGATTGCCGTTCGTGCTATACTCGTTTCATTCAACGTTTAGAACGTGGTAGACATAAACACCGTGTTGCATTGCTTGTGAAACCTCTCTGATAACATTTTCAAGGGCAGGGTGCGTTATAGCACTAGTTACAAAAGGAGCAGGTGTGTGATAATCATGCAGGTACTTCAAATTTAATGATATCTGAGCACTTTATAGGAATGAATGCGAATGAACATGATCGGCAGTCGTTAATTGATTACAAATCTTGGTATATTTATACACACTGACTCTTTGTATACTAGAGTAGAACCTCCTTCATAACCTACGTATAATTAGGTGTACACGTACATTATATTGGTTATCAGCATTTTATTGTACCTATACACCAGTACATTCGATTGCAGCCCAGTCTATTAACATGAATCAACAGCAAGAAGTGATCAGCGATATTTCTCTGAAAGCGACCCTTTTTTAACTCGCATACTAAATTTATCTGCACTATAGCTTCTAATCTGGTTCTTAATGTGTCCAATAACCTACTTCGCATCAAATTTATGGCTGGTGCACTTAAGGCGAAACATGTACAACGCTGAAAAATTAAGCTGAAGCGACAATTTTAAACTGCTAGGGGTGAAGTGTTTAAGGTGACATTCCAGAAGTTATATACCGAGGCAGTGACCGAGCAAGTATGATAATATCTTACATTTGAGACACAACACAACGCGAATTAAGTTTCTTGTTTCGGGTTTTGACCACAGCTGCTTCTTTGAACCTCCTCGAGAAGAATACCCAACCAAAAAGTTTATAGCAGTGATTTACTCTCATTTTATATAAGCCTGTGGTCTTACAGCTATGGCTTGCAATTCGTCTTGAGCCGGGTACAGATAACAGACATACATTACATAGGCGAGTGAAAGGGCAAAGGTTCTTAAGAGACATTGTGTTTAGGGAAGCAAATTAACGAAGTATGTCTATTTGGGAAGTTACAGAGTGATCACATGAAGGATATATTATCAGCCTAAGGAAACATTCTCAATTATTTCGTAATTACTCGGAATCAGGGGGCACCACGAAGTGGTCACATGAGGGAGGTATAATCAGCCTGAAGAAATATTGCTCGGCTGGCACCTAGGAAATTCATGATTAGTCTATATACATTTTTAAAACGATATCTTACTTCCTATAGCGGTAATGCTCCAACATAAGGAAACACTTCGGATATCCTATTCTAGACACGAGTTCCAATAGACACGTGAATACATTTCTCCTTATTCTTGTCTTCTATAGTACTCTCAGTTCTATTTGAAAATGTTCAGAATAGGATTGAAGGAACATTTGAAACTGAGATCATGCTTGTCAGGGACTTACATGTTTCTGCTAGTAACGTTAGGTATAAGAATATCTATCGGCTCATACTCACCGAAATTACTCTGGGTTTATGTCTCATAACATTGTACAGTGAGTATGGTATGGAACGGCACGAGTGAAACTGAGTCTGTGTGTTTTTTTCTACCCAGTAACTTAAAATTTTAGTGCCGAAACACCGTGAATAACAGTGTTGTGAAGGAACATTTGTGTAGGGCAGACGATGACTTCCACGCATTTAGACGACCTCACTTCTAGGGAAGGGTAAAGACGTGCCTTTACCGTGATTTTCTTCTTGCAATCTGAAGGACTCTTCCTAAAGAGCTAAGATGAATGTTCACTGTAACTGAGGAAAAGCAGGAAAACATTTAGGTACAGTGCACGATTTCTAGTAGAAGACAAATAAATAAACATTACGTAATAATTTTCATGTGTGACTGTAGTAACATTGGTAGTTACTCAAATTGAAGCGTGCGACTGGTGCCATCTAGAAGCGATGATATCCAATATTCCACTGTAGAAGATACATGACTACACCAAATAGATTACATAGATCATAGCAGAAAGCAGGCGTTAAAACTTGCGACAGGAACTGTGACTCACTCTGGTGGCTTGAAGTGTACACTAACAACCGAGCGTTAACAATGTGATGTTTGGGACATCACTGAATGTTTTTAATTATTGAACTATATATTTAATTGATAAGATGTATATATTTAATCACTGATAGGTCATTTTAAATTAATATGTATATATATATATATATAGGGCTTTTATCATCCATTTCAATCATCATTTCATTTCTTTGTATCGCGGCTATAACTTATTCTGAACGAACAAATTATTGGGTAAAGTATTTCAACATCACACGCATATTTATAACTTGCAGTAAATTTTCCAATAGCCGTTGTGAGGTGACCAGAGTCAGCAGGCTAATTTCAGCCCAGTTCCAGGAAAAGTACGTCATCGAGGTTACGAGAGATATTACCCTCTCCACCTCATGAAAAGACAGTTGATACATTATTAACACCCACTTTTCAAACTCAGCTTCGAGACGCTTTATTTCAGCGGGAAAGTTCAGCCTATGTGAATGAACGTAATGAAGCAACGTGATGGATGCACAGCTATACAAGGGAGAAGGGATGAGACCTCGAATCTTACTGGACCATGTGATAGGGCTGATGGAAGGAGACTTTTGAACCAATATATACCACCGACAAGGGCTGGAGAGGACATTCTCACATTCAGATTCACATTGAGTTTCGGACATTCTGATTCTGATTCTCACGCTTGGAAGATACTCTTACTACGATTCTACGTCTACAGATCGGAGAAGATTTTAACTTAGTTCACTTCGCATCTGAGTATATTCTACTCAAAAGTTACTCTCATTGGGACTTGTTATCTCAATGACGAGATGTAGTCAACGGGAGACCGGTTCTGACTGGTATAGGGGAGGAGAGCTTTTATTATGAATTTAGCTACGCTACTGTTCCGTAATACGGAAGAATACGAAGGTATTCTCTCCATGAACATAACCCATGGTGGTTTTGCACTTAAAATTAGGACTCATTACGACTTTATGTAAGGAGTACAATAGGAAGTGTTAAAGACAGGAAATGTGCATGTAGGACTGGAGTCCAACAAGAGATGAGGCAGCCTGTGCGAGAGATCCACCCATCTTCAGCTTCAAGACAACAGAGTCTACATTTGGTGAGCTTATGGCATAAGTTACTGCAAGTCTTCGCGCAACAGTTCATTTTTAAAATTAATTTCATTCAATTTTCTTTTGCTTCCGTAAGTTCAGATTTCGTTAATACGCCGTTACGTCACGTTTTTCATCTTAATAAATAGCTGCTTTAATTTGTATTTTACGAAATGATTATTAATGATCCTTAAATTCCAAGTTAGTGTACTTAATGATTTGTGTTCCGTTCACCCCACCCCTGGGAGTTTTTTGAGTCTCATTACGTATTTTTATTTATTATTATTATTATTATTAATTATCTACTTTTGTTTTCAAGCCATAAGCTTGAAGACTGGCGTCCTTGGGATACTGTTTCTGGAGAAACCATGACATATCATTTATTTATTTTAATATTAAAGTGACCCGCCACGTTATAAATTTGTCATACATCTGTGGGCAAAGTGGGTACGTCACATATTGTCGCCACAACTGAGGGGCTCGTAAATCATTAAGTACTGGTATAGAAGGATAAAATCAGTAGCTTGGGGGTAACTGTTGTGTATCCACAGTATATTTTTCTTGTGTGTTTGATTTTGGGGGTAACATGGCTGAGCAAGAGGAGAAAGGTATGACGCTGCGTAGTGGACACGTGCTGAAGGGTAGTACTTTAGGTAATTCTAAGGAAGAGTTAGATAAATGTGTAGAGGAGGAAAATGATATTAGGAGCGAAGATAGCGAAGGGAATAAGAGTAGGAATGACGAAGTTACGTTAGATTCAGACGATAGTACGATGGGGGGCGAGGCGGAGGTTAGTCCTAACAGTGAGGGTAATAATAATCAGTTACTTGAAATGATGCAGTTAATGTTAAGTAAGATAGAGGATAGTAAATCTGAAATAAAATATGAAATGGAACAAAATAAATCTGAAATAAAAAATGAAATGGAAGAAAATAAATCTGAAATAAAAAAGGAATTGGAACAAACTAAATCAGAAATTAAAAATGAAGTAGAACAAACTAAACGAGAATTAAGTAAGGCATTGAATGAACACAAGGTAGAAGCTAATAAAAGGATGGACGAACATAGCAAACAGTTACAAGAATTATTCAAGCAGAATGAAAGATTTAACAAGCAGATAGAGGAACAGAAAGAGACAGCTAAGCAAAACAAACAAGAGGTAGAAAAGAAATTTGTAGAGCAGAGGAGTGAGTTGTTGGGATTAATGGAAAAAGAAAGCAACAACACTAGAAAGGAGTTAGAGACACAGGTGACAAGTGTTAATAATAAAGTTGAGATCCAAAAGGAAGAAATAAAAGAATTTAAAGATCAGGTACAAAACAAGATCGATACCGTTAAGTGTATAATAGAAGACAACACTAGGGAACAAAGAGAAAAGTTTGCGATAGTAGAAGGCAATACAGTGGAAATTAAGACATTGAAAGAAAAACAGAACACTGTAGTGAATGAAATTGAAAGAAGAAATAAAGATGTAGATAACCGCATAGCGATGGCAGAAGCACGCATACGACGAGAAGTAAGAGAAAGGCAAGGTAACACTGAGAGGCAAAGTCATGGAGGGATTTACAGTAAGGAAATCGAATTACCGAAGTTCAATGGGAAACAAACTAACCCACTAGAATTTCTGAAAATAGTAGAAAAACGGTTTGGGAAACGGATTGAGGAAGGGTTTATGGACTGGGAAGAGGCGATCGACATTATTGATCATGCTTTTGTGGGAGAGACGCGTTCCTGGTTTTCAGTCTATAAAAGTAACATGAAAAGTCTGAAGGAATTTAAGACGAAGTTCACAGACAAATACTGGAACGAAAACGTTCAAAGCCGTGAAAGAGAAAGGGTAGTATTTGGGAAATTCAAACATAATGAATGTGTCTCTATGACTGAGTATTTTTTGTCACATGTTATGATTTGCCAGAATTTAGACGGAATCACGGCTGATTCAGATGTAGTCAGATTACTGTTACGACATTTTCCAGACAGGGTACGCGAAGCAGCGTGTATGCAAAGTATTAAAACTATTCAGGAAATGGAGCAGTTATTAGGGAGTTTTGATGCGCTAGGAAACATTGGGCATAGAACAGGAAACTCACATAATTTTGTTCCTCATAGTGAACCAAGGGACAATAGGAGAAGCCAAACTACGAGAATAGTAATCAGTTTCAGCCAAGGCATAACGGTAGGGGTGGCGCACCTGAAAATAGAACGGGAAATACCCAACAAGTCAGAGGACAAGGTACTAACGAGCCAAGTGTAGGTACACGATCGCAACCTTTAAACTAAATGCAGTCTGTAATTATGGGTCAGAATTCCAGCCTTACCAGGAAGTAGTTAGGAATTATGTTATGAAACTATTGCCATATGACCTAGATGTTAAGGAAGACCTTATGTGTGAACCAGATAATAATTATTTAGATTCGGGTGATGAAGTGATTAATACTGTGGTTCAATTAGAAGTTTGGGGGGCGTATGTTCACGCGTTAATTGATACTGGAAGTCAGAGATCATGTATAAGTTCAGAATGGTATGACTCTTTAGTTAAGCAGGGTATTATGATAGAAGAGATGCCTGTTAAGTCTACATTCATTATTACAGCTGTTGGTAAGAAGTCGAAACAAATATGCAAGCAGGTTGCGGTGCCGATTTGTATAGAGGGTTTTATTTCAGTACAGGTATGTTTGGTTATTCCTCACCTTGTATTTGATCTCATCTTGGGATGTGACTGGCTGACTTTAAAATCGGCTCAGCTAGATTACGATGATGCAACGGTAAATCTGAAGTGGGATAATAAGTATGTCAAACTCGAACTGAAAAATGAAATTCAGAGGAAAACGAATGTTTGTTCTATGTGGAGTGTTATTGAGGTTTCTAGATATGAGGAGAAACCCAGTGAGGGGTTTAATTTATGCCAGTTGTGGTTGAAAGAGGATCAGAAGGATGCCTTATTTGAAGCTGCGAGTAACAGTAAATTAGAGGAAGTCCAGAGGGACGAATTGTTGGCAGTGTTATGTGAACACGCTAAGATTTTTTCTAAGAAACCCGGTAAAACACATGTTTATGAACATTCTTTTTCAGTGCTGGATGACAGTCCTTTCAGCGGGCCACGGTATGCTATCTCACACAAATATGCCAAGGCAGTTGACGATCAGATACAAGCTATGTTAGCTGATGGGATAATTGAAGTGTCTAATAGCCAGTATGTAAATTCTTTAATCGTTGTGCCTAAGAGTGATGGGAGCGTCAGACTTTGCATTGATGGGAGAGGTATGAATAGACGTATTTGTAATGACCAGTTAAAATCACAGACTATTGAAGAGTTAATTCAGGGCTTTGAGGGTAAAAAAATGGTTTTCATCTGTTGATTTAAGAAGTAGTTTTTGGCAGATTCCTTTGAGAGTAGAGGACAGGCCTCTGACAGCATTTAGTCATAAGTACAGCTTGTATCAGTTTCAGCGCGTTCCCTACGGGACGAAGACTAGTTCTGCAGCCTTAATTAGAGCATTAAATATTGCATTAGGTGATGATACAGGTGATTTCGCCATGATTTTTATTGATGATATGGCTGGAGTTTTATATCAAGGACCTTATCGTATACATAAGAAACTAGGACCGTGTGCTTATAAATTATCTGACGGTGATTGCATTTTATTGGGTTCATTCAACATTCGAAGTTTACGTATATATATTACGAGTCCGATGGATTTTCCATAGTGCTGGAATATAGGTCAGTGAGCCAGGCCACGCTTATCTCTTATATAATATACACCTGTCGCAGCGTGGAGTGACTGCTCTCTGGTAGGTGGAGTTTCCCAAGTTTTGTTTTGCTTGCTACACGATGTGTGTGTATACGATTGACACGAGTTCATTACCAAGGTTTACGTCTGTTCTCTTTACGTAACGCCATGTATGGGTAATCTAGTATTTGATTTTATATAACGAGGATAATTAATATTGCAGTTTAAAATTTGTAAATTCCCCGTAGACTATAAGAAGTCATCATAAAGACTTGCAATAATTTTACCCTAGGCTAAAACCACGTGAAAGTGTTAGCGTGTGTGAAGTGATAGTCATACAGCAAGAACGTATAAACACTTGAAAGAGTAATACGATGCATTTTGTTTGTGTAAATTTTGTACAGATCTAAATTGAATTGTCAAGTATTGCATATACTGCATTCGTAAAATCAGCAAGAGGTGACGAACATTTGAGAAAGTGAGACATCAGAAACTCGCTAAGTTGTAATATTGTGTTTTAATGGAAATTTTGAAGTGTTATATATTATCTGTTATTAAGTTGTAGGTGGAATCATCAGTTGTAATTTTGTAAAATAGTGTTATGTTGTATACAGTAATGAATGAATGAATGTACAGTTGTTTTTGAAACAAGTGAAACGTAAGTGGCAAAGTGTGGGTGTGAGCCCTCAACGAAGTACTACTTGTTTCAGGCTCAGAGGGGCGAATGTGATGTTTGGGACATCACTGAATGTTTTTAATTATTGAACTATATATTTAATTGATAAGATGTATATATTTAATCACTGATAGGTCATTTTAAATTAATATGTGTATATATATATATATATATATATATATATATATATATATATATATATATAGGGCTTTTATCATCCATTTCAATCATCATTTCATTTCTTTGTATCGCGGCTATAACGTATTCTGAACGAACAAATTATTGGGTAAAGTATTTCAACATCACGCATATTTATAACTTGCAGTAAATTTTCCAATAGCCGTTGTGAGGTGACCAGAGTCAGCAGGCTAATTTCAGCCCAGTTCCAGGAAAAGTACGTCATCGAGGTTACGAGAGATATTACCCTCTCCACCTCATGAAAAGACAGTTGATACATTATTAACACCCACTTTTCAAACTCAGCTTCGAGACGCTTTATTTCAGCGGGAAAGTTCAGCCTATGTGAATGAACGTAATGAAGCAACGTGATGGATGCACAACTATACAAGGGAGAAGGTATGAGACCTCGAATCTTACTGGACCATGTGATAGGGCTGATGGAAGGAGACTTTTGAACCAATATATACCACCGACAAGGGCTGGAGAGGACATTCTCACATTCAGATTCACATTGAGTTTCGGACATTCTGATTCTGATTCTCACGCTTGGAAGATACTCTTACTACGATTCTACGTCTACAGATCGGAGAAGATTTTAACTTAGTTCACTTCGCATCTGAGTATATTCTACTCAAAAGTTACTCTCATTGGGACTTGTTATCTCAATGACGAGAGGTAGTCAACGGGAGACCGGTTCTGACTGGTATAGGGGAGGAGAGCTTTTATTATGAATTTAGCTACGCTACTGTTCCGTAATACGGAAGAATACGAAGGTATTCTCTCCATGAACATAACCCATGGTGGTTTTGCACTAAAAATTAGGACTCATTACGACTTTATGTAAGGAGTACAATAGGAAGTGTTAAAGACAGGAAATGTGCATGTAGGACTGGAATCCAACCACAGATGAGGCAGCCTGTACGAGAGATCCACCCATCTTCAGCTTCAAGACAACAGAGTCTACATTTGGTGAGCTTATGGCATAAGTTACTGCAAGTCTTCGCGCAACAGTTCATTTTTAAAATTAATTTCATTCAATTTTCTTTGCTTCCGTAAGTTCAGATTTCGTTAATACGCCGTTACGTCACGTTTTTCATGTTAATAAATAGCGGCTTTAATTTGTATTTTACGAAATGATTATTAATGATCCTTAAATTCCAAGTTAGTGTACTTAATGATTTGTGTTCCGTTCACCCCACCCCTGGGAGTTTTTTGAGTCTCATTACGTATTTTTATTTATTATTATTATTATTAATTATCTACTTTTGTTTTCAAGCCATAAGCTTGAAGACTGGCCCCCTTGGGATACTGTTTCTGGAGAAACCATGACATATCATTTATTTATTTTAATATTAAAGTGACCCGCCACGTTATAAATTTGTCATACATCTGTGGGCAAAGTGGGTACGTCACAACAACTATGATGTAATGCAATGTCAAGTGTGGGTAATATTTCATTTTGTAAAGAAAAATGGCTGGCAGAGGTAGCATTTTGCGCTATATATATGGATGCAATGATTACAGACAGCAAAGTGCGTCAAATTCTTTTCACATCTTTCCGAAAAATACAGAAATGATAGTGAGAGTTGAAATATTAGTGCAGATGTTATGTGTGATATTCTTTTATTTCTTGTTGGCCCATCAATACTTTGCAGTCTTCAATAATGTCTTTGCAAATAAAAAATGTTTCTATACATTTAAACATCTAATCATATGGCAGAAAGTAAGAGGTACGTGATTTCACGTTGATGTGCATAATACGACATTTGTTAATAATTATGGCAGGTGTAGGCCTATACATGTGTAGTTGTCACTACACGTACCTAATCTCTAAATACAAAAAGGTAGCATGTAGGTATGCCTGAGTGAATTCAATGGAAACATGGTTGCATGGCCTATATCGAGCGGAGTAGCCGCGCGTGTTAATGCGCTACGGCTATGGCCGCCCTGTGATGTCCCATTTCCACTTCCAGGAAAAGAACGGGACTAAGGGATAGACATACATGGTTGCACGGCCTATAGTTGTACGTAGATTGTTATGGTAATTTTTCATTTCTAAACTTTAATTTGTATTACCTGAAGCCATCTCTTTTCAATTTCGACTCAGTTAATGTATAACTGTTAGGTTACTCAGTCTGCCAAAATTAATTTTGAGTAAGGTAACTTAGGGAGAACTCGACACTTTTAATCTTAGCGCCTTTGGTAACCACAGTACTGCACAGGTCAAACTTTCAACTAGGCTATATTTACTGGAGTCGTATGGTTTTGCGCTCATGGTCATCCTGTTAGCTAAAGATTATCGCTGTAAATACAAGGCATATGAAGAATTGAAGGTGAATAATTAAGTGATATATGATTTTAAAGTAACTTTCTATAATATGATGAGTAGGTTGTGTAACGAAATAGGTAAATATGCGGTACTTTTAAGATAATGTTTTAGGTTAGGCGCACAAAGCAAGTTTCGGAGAAGCGGTCATGCCATTCCTAAATCGCCAAACCTTCAGCTTGGTATGTGTTGCGACCTCTTGCCTGCCAATGAAACTCGGGGAGATCTAGACACGACAAGCTGGGAGATCTCGACACTCTCGAGATCTCCCGGAATCTCTAAACTGGGATACATTTTTGGGGACAGGGTTTAATGGTGCGTTAATACTAAGGTTAGTAGGAGTAATAAATTATGACAATGTAGTGTACTAGGATATTTATAATATTTTTGTAATGCGATATTTTTATAACAATGGTTGTATTGTTTAGTTAAACTCGAATAACGAAGGTTGGAGACTGATGATAAAGTAGAAGTTTCGCATTAATAGTTTTGCATCCAAATGGTTATAGGTGGAGGATGCCACGGGTATATGTGTACAAAGGTATGCTTGGACGATTGAATGCAGAAGATATGGCTGCTGCTATTAAGGACGTGAAAAAATTGGAACTACTTTAGCAACAGCTGCGAAGTATTTCAGTATTCCAAGGAATGCACTCAGATCCAGAATACTATCTGGTATATCTATCAATAGAAAACTGGGAAAAGGAGCAACAATTGACAAAGCTATGTAGGACCATTTAGTCAACCATATTTTTCATCTCGATTCTAAGGGGTTTGGGCGAACAGTGACTGACTTACGAGAACTGGCTTTTAGGTTCACTCGGAGAAATGGTGTTAAGAAGCATATTTAAAAAACAAAATGCAATGGTTTGATATGACTGGGTTTTTCGAGAGCCTGGTAATATTTTCAATGCCAATGAAACTGGTGTTTAGCTCATATTTAAGGCAGGGAAGATTATCAGTGAAAAAGGAAAGAAAAACGTCTTTCACAGCACCACGGCAGAAAAAGGATCTACGGTAACAGTAATGGTGTGTGGTATTGCTATTGGATATGCTATCCCACCCTTTCTTATAATGAAAGGGGTAAGGCAAAAGGAATGCCCAGTGGATCAGGTGTTAAAATGTCCGAATCAGTGTATATGACCACTGAGGTATTTTCATTATTCCTTGATCACCTAAACCGTTACAAACCTCGGGACAGGATTCGGTTGATAATCGACGGACACTCAACGCACTGAAAAGACGGATGTGCTTGATAAGGCATCAGATTTATGAATAGAGGTGTGTTGCTCCCCCACCCCCCACCACCATCCGCCACGGTGACTTCACAGGATTATTGGGAAAATTTAAAGAATAGGAAACGCAAAAATGAAAAGAATCCGTCAAATCGAAGGACAACAACGAGAACTCGGCGTGCGCAACGGGGAAGCTAGTTTCTCAAGGAGTCTTCTTTGCTCTGAGAATTACTGCGCAGTATGTGACGACAGCCGTAATGAGGCATGGCTCCAATGTAGTAGGGAATGCAGGAAATGGTTCCTCGAGATGTGTGTGGAAAACGGAAACGATGAGCAGTTTATATGTACCCATTGTGTACAATAGTTATGTAACTATTCGGAGGTCCTACCTATTGTCAGGTTCTCCCTAAGTGCAGGAGAAGTGGACATTATTGCATCCTTTATTTATTTGATAATTTAACATGTTATAAAATGCTATTTTTTGCCATAAATAACAGGAAAGATAAACTAACTGTGAACAAAATCACCTGGGAAATAATTGAAATATTTTACAAATAAAGCATGATCAAAATTACAGATTTTTGCTTAGCGTGTCTAGATATCCCTAAATTACTATAATAAATGTATAAACTACCTGAAAAAGGAAGCATATGGTAACAGTATTATACTTGAAAAAGGAACAATTTAATTAAAAATACGTTCTCGAAGGAAAATAATCAGATTCTATCAATTTACACTGAAATATTTGTAAGTGTGTGAATATGTATGTTTATTTCAGTTTGAATACTTAGAAACCTATCTTAATGAAGTCCTCATTTGTCTCCTCTCTAGCATATAAGGCGAGGTGTTTGAAAATCGTTGCTCTGCCACTAGCGCGAGTCCAACTGGGTAGCCAGTCTGAAGACCTTCCGCCACGCACGGTGCCCTGCCTAGGTCAATGACAAGCTGCATTTTATATTCATGTGATTTATTTTTCGTGCTCCAATTATTATTATCATTGTTATCATTGTTATTACTATTATTATCCTCGTATTATAATTCTTTTGTGAGCTATGCAAGGGTTCTTAATAACATCTAATGTGCTGCCTATTATCCCGGTAATTTTTGGTACTGTAATATTTCGCTTAACTGTTTTGAAACAGCACTTGCAGTTAATTATTATTATTAATACTATGTTTTTAACCTGGAGCGGAAATTTAGTTGTGCTTGGCCTGTATGTGTGGCGCTGCAATTTCATACTTCACATTTGAGTTCATTCATTTAATATACCATTTTAATTTTTATTGTTATTATATTATTAACTTAATTTGAATTGCTTTTAAAGCTCCACAGTACTGGAGACGTCTGGTCAAGTCGAGGATCACAATAATGTGATGAGTCCTGCTCATTTACTCGTAGTAGGCCACCCCGCTACGCTACCTGTTCGTTTGGAACCACCAACATGTGTCCCAGTAAATGAATTTATTCGGCTCCACCAATTAACCGATTACTACATGAAACCGTAGAGCACAGAATACTTGCTGCAGCTACAAATTTTCCATTAAGCACGGCACATGACGAGGAAAGCAGTTGAAATTACAATAGGAAATGTCCTTCAGGAAGACGATCGGCCATGGCACATGCGGAAGAAGCGTGGGTTCAAGCGCAGCTGAAAGGAAGAGGCGGACTTGTACGCACAAGAACACCCTTCACTTCGTCGGGAAAACAAAATCGCTTTTAACTTTTGAGCTAGTCATTCCCCTGCAGGTAGACGAAGGTGGAGAGGCTTTCAGGGACTGAAGTGTTTCTTAGAGTAGAAAGCTATTGAATAAATGATAGATGACGGATTGTTTCAGCTGACCAATTCGTTGGCTGGAAGGTCAGCGTACTGGCGTTCGGTTCAGAGGGTTCCGGGTACGATTCCCGACCGGGTTAGGGATTTTAATCTTCATTGGTTAATTCCAATGGCTCGGGGGGTCTTAATTTGTACTGTGCTAAACATCCCGGAAACTCACACACCACACATAGTGCTATCCTTCACCATAATAACACTCAGTTACCTACACATGGCTGATGCCACCCAACCTCACCAGAGGGTGTGCGTTACAAGGGCTGCATCCGGCTAGAAATAGCCGCACCAAATTATTATTATTATCTTTCGGCTCAATTTATTTTAAATTACTCCCAAGTTTAGGAGTCGTATTTCTGTAAAACGCGTATAGAATAAAATGACGTAGTGAAAGTATGTGTGCGTTCTTGTTTCTAGTCAGTACCACTAAAATGCTAAACGATACGTGTTGAAACATTATCAGAGAGGACCTGCACCTGCATCCTTACACATTTACTGATGTGCATGCGTTATCCCTTCCAGACGAAACTTCGCGCACTGAGTTTTGCCGGTGGTTTCCGAGTGAAGTGGAGTCAGGACTTTTGGATCCCCAGTTTTTCATTTCTTCAGATGATACAATTTCCAGCATCTTCATTGATGTTCACTAACAAGGATCAATCCCGCGTCAGTCCTATTTTAAATCATTTCTCGACCAGTCTTATTCAGTACATGTCATTCCGATGGTCTGCGGTGCGGTTTACATGTTACGTCCTAGTTCGTGAATTACTAGTAGAGGCTGAGTGGCGTAGTATGTGCTTTTGAAAGTCGGGATACCAGTTGCTATGTGATGGGAGTGGACACTCGGAGATAATCTGCATCATGACCCTCCTCATGCTCAAGCGGCTTAGACTATACAATCCACCGGTGGTATTTACCCCATTAGAGGGAATGTCCTCACTGGGACTGTGTTTAAGTAAGGTAGTATCCTGCTTCATAGGATTTAACGACCTCAGAACATTCTAAACACGCCTTGGACCAATGGGAGTAACGGAGTCCCATTTCCATTAACGCGAGGGACTCCTTGTAAAAAAAATTGGTGAACGGAGTGGAATTAGACGGGGAGCCATCAATATTGATGGGGATTATAGAAGAAAGATTCAGCAAAGAGGATACATCTGGATGTGTAAGGAGATCATGACATTAGGGTAAGAGGAGATAACGACGAACATATAGGAGATTGTAGTCCTTGACGGCTGTTGAAAGGGGACAGTTAATCAGGAACACTTTTGCACGCAGTATAGTTTCTGTTAGGCACGTAAATGAGCGAATGGTATAGATAGATTTGGCAGTTAGAAGAATTAGGACGAGAATAAATGTCTCAGTGTATTCACCATGTAAGAGTGCAGTTTAGGATGACGTTTTAGGAAGCATGAGTGATATCGTAGTAAGGAGCATCTGAGCTAGTATGGGATTAGCCATTACGAATTCATTATTCAAACATAAGGCTGTACACCACTACATATGAGAAGGGAGGGGAGGGGTACCGGATCCATTATAGACTATATCACAACCGATTTTTAATTCTGGAAAATCTTTTAGGAATGGGCGGTTTTCACGGAAATTATAGGACGATAAGGGCCACTATCTCACCTGCAATGAGCTAAATGCCTCTAGGAATAGGACAGAAATCTATCTATATATATAAAATAACTTGTCCTGACTGACTGACTGACTGACTGACTGACTGATTCATCATCGCCGAGCCAAAACTACTGGACATAAAGAAATGAAATTTTGGGGATATATTCATATTAAGACGTAGGTGCTCGCTAAGAGAGGATTTTTGGATATTCATTCGCTAAGGGGGTGAAAACGGGGGTGAAATTTTAAAATGAGTTGCTCTATATCTCAAAACTTTAAACGTTTACAGATGTAAAAATTGGTACTTAGAATCTTCTTTAAAAATAAGGAAACACGTATTTTTTTCTTTTCAGAAAATCCCAATAGGAGGGGTGAAAAAGGGTGAAAATGGGGAAAAATGGGTTGAATGCCTTTAATCAGGATACCGGTACCTATATCTCAGAAACTGAAGATATTACAGACCTGAAAATTGGTACTTTTTATCTCTTTTAAAAATAAAGGAACACGTAATTTTTTGTTTTTGGAAAATCCAATTAATAGGAGGGTGAAAAGGGGGTGAATTTTTAAAATGAGTGAATCTATATCTCCAAACTTTTAAAGTTTGCAGATGTAAAAATTGGTATTTAGAACCTTCATTAAAAATAAAGGAACACGTATTTTTTTGTTTTCGGAAAGTCGCAATAGGAGGAGTGAAAAGGGGCTAAAAATTGGTTGAATTCCTTTAATGAGGCTACTTATATATCACAAACTGAAGATATTACAGACCTGAAAATTAGTGTTTGGGTTCTCCGTTAAAAATAAAGAAAGACGTATTTTGTTTTGTTTCTGGAAAATCCAATTTAGGGGGAGGGGTGAAAAGGGAGTAATATTTTAAAATGAGTGTATCTATCTCAAAATTTATAAAGATTATATATGTGAAAATTGGTATTTAGAATCTCCTTTAAAAATAAATAAACACACGTATTTTTTCGTTTTCTTGAAAATCCAAATATTGGGGGGTAAAAAGGGGGGAGGTTAAATTTTTTAAAATGAGTGTGTATACATCTTAAAACTTTAAAATTTACAGATGTATAAATTGGTAGTTAGAATCTCCTCGAAAAATAAACGAACACGTATTTTTTGTTTCCTGTAAGGGTGAAAAATGGGTTGAATACCTTAATTGTGGACACACATATCTCAGAAACGAAAGATATTACAGAACTGAAAATTTGTATATGGGATCTCCTTTAAAAATAAAGAAACACGTATTTTTTAGTTTTGGAAAATCCAATTAATGGCGGTTAAACAGAAGTGACAAATTGGGTGAATTTTTGGAAGACTATATCTACAGAATATCTTGGAAACGTAAAATGTTACAGACGTAGAAAGTGGGTGTTTGTAATCTCCTGTAAATCTAAAGAAACACAGGTGATTTGTGTTTTGGAAACTCCACTTAAGGGGAACTCAAAAGGGGTGAAATTTTAAAATGAGAATTTTTACAGTTTATCTCAAAAAACTTAACATGTTACAATAGTGAAAAATGGTATTATTTATCTCTATTAAACATAAAGAAACGTGTATTTTTAGTTTTCGGAAATACCACTTGGGTGGAGGGGGGGTAAATGTGACTGAAAATGGTGCTGAATTCTTTTAATTAGGCTACTGATATCTCAAAAATGAAGATGTTACAGACGTGAAATTTTATATTTGCAATCTGCTTTAAAAATAAAGAAACATGTATTCTCGGAAAATCCAATGAAGGGGGGGGGTGAAAGAATTGAAAAATTAATTGACTTAATTGAATGAGAATACATACATCTAATAAAAACTAAAGTTGTTACAGACGTGAAAATTCGTATTTGGATCTCCTTTAAAAACAAAGAAAAACGCGTTTTGGGGGGAAACCATCTTGGAGGGCGGGAGTGTAAAGGAGTTGAATTCCTTTCATGAGGACACATAAATCAAAAACTGAAGAAGTTGGAGTCGTGATAATTGGTATTTAGAAGATCCTTTACTATTAAAGAAACAAGTATTTTTTGCGTGAAAATTCACTTGGGGGGGGGGGGGAATAGTGTGAAATGAAGTGAAAAAAGTAAATTATTTTTATGGCGATACTTATATCTCAAAACTGAAGGTAATAGACGTGATCATTGGTGTTTGAAATCTTCTTTAAACATAAGAAACAAGCCTTCTTTTAATTTTTTTTTGTGGGGGGGGGGGGGTGGCGGTAAATAAACTTAACGGCGGTGGGGTGTAGAAGGAGGTGAGACCAATTGATTTTACTGTTCTTAATGTACTGATAAGGATCCTCGGCAGCGCGCCGGCCTCTCACAGCTGGGTTCCGTGGTTCAAATCCCGGTCACTCCATGTGACATTCGTGCTGGACAAAACGGAGGCGGGACAGGTTTTTCTCCGGATACTCCGGTTTTCCTGTCATCATCCATTCCAGCAACACATAATAATAATAATAATAATAATAATAATAATAATAATAATAATAATAATAATAATAATAATAATAATAATAAGAATAAGAATAAGAATAAGAATAAGAATAAGAATAAGAATAAGAATAAGAATAATAATGATGTTCCGGACCGTCGTCAAATGTGCGGACCGCGCTGGAAACGGCTCCTGGACGGGTAATGACTAAGAATGCAGTCCGGCCGCGGGTTCAGTGCCTTCTAGGCACCCAATATGACACCACGCCGGATCTCCTGAAGGATTTTATCCATATTAAAAATGATTATAGGAAAAGATGGCAAATATTTACGGACCCAACTGACCGGGAGGAATACCTGAGCCTAGCCCGGGAAGTACGAAATCGATTGCTGGAAAAGAAGATTGAAAAATGGGAGGAAACGTGCCGTAATCTAATAGAAAACGAGTCAGATCGGGAATTTTGGTGGGTTCTCGCAGAAAACGAGTCAGACCGCGAATTTCGGCGGATTATATATCTAAAACAATAAGCATTCAATTATAAATTTCAGTATAATACCGTAGCGAAGCACGGGTATCTTGCTAGTATATATATAAAATAACTTGTGCTGACTGACTGACTGACTGACTGACTGATTCATCATCGCCGAGCCAAAACTACTGGACATAAAGAAATGGAATTTTGTGGATACATTCATATTAAGATGCAGGTGCTCGTTAAGAGAGGATTTTTGGATATTCCGTCCCTAAGGGGGAGAAAAGGGGGTTGAAATTTTAATATGAGTGTATCTGTATCCCAAAAGTTTAAAAGTTTACAGATGTAAAAATTGGTATTTAGGATCTTCTTTAAAAATAAGGAAACACGTATTTTTTTTTCAGAAAATCCCAATAGGAGGGGTGAAAAAGGGGTTGAATGCCTTTAATCAGGATACCGGTACTTATCTCTCAGAAACTGAAGATATTACATACCTGAAAATTGGTACACTCGATCTCTTTTAAAAATAAAGAAACACGTATTTTTTTGTTTTAGGAAAATCCAATTAATGAGAGGGGAAAACGGGGGTGAATTATTGAAATGAGTGTATCAATATCTCAAAACTTTGAAAGTTTACAGGTGTAAAAATTGGTATTTAGAATTTGCATTGTAAATAAAGAAACACGCATTTTTTGTTTTCGGAAAATCCCAATAGGAGGGGTGAAAAGGGGGTGAAAAATGGGTTGAATGCCTTTAATGACGATACTTATATCTCAGAAACTGAAAATATGACAGACCTGAAAATTGGTGTTTGGGATCTCCTTTAAAAATAAAGAAACACGTATTCTTTTGTTTTTGGAAAATCCAATTAATGGGGGTGTGAAAAGGGGGTGAATTTTGAAAATGAGTGCATCTATATCTCAAAACTTTTAAAGTTTATAGATGTAAAATTTAGTATTTAGAATCTCCTTTAAAAATAAAGAAACACGTAATTTTTTTGTTTTCGGAAAATCCCAATAGGAAGGGTGGAAAAGGGTGAAAATGGGTTGAATGCCTTTAATGAGGCTACTTATATTTCAGAACCTGAAGATATTACAGACCTAAACATTGGTATTTGGGACCTACTTTAAAAATAAGGAAACAGGTATTTTTTCATTTTTGGAAAATCCTAATAATGGGGGGCGAAAAGGGGGGTGAATTTTTAAAATGAGTGTGTCTACATCTTAAAACTTTAAAAGTTTACAGATGTAAAAATTGGTATTTGGAATGTCCTTTAAAAAGAAATAAACATGTATTTTTTTGTTTTCGGAAAATCCTAATAGGAGGGGTGAAAAAGGGTACTTATATCTCAGAAACGGAAGATATTACAGTCCTGAAAAATGGTAATTGGGATCTCCTTTAAAAATAAAGAAACATGTCCTTTTTTTTTTGGAAAATTGAAATAGTGGAGGGTTGAAAGGGAGTGAATTTTTAAAATGAGTGTATCTGTATCTGAAAAATTTCAAAGTTTACAGATGTAAAAAATAGTACTTAGAATCTACTTTCAAAATAAAGGAACACGTATTTTTTTTGTTTTCGGAAAATCCCAATAGGAGGGGTGAAAAGGGGTGAAAAATAGTTTAATGCCTTTAATAAGGATCCTTATTTCACAGAAACTGAAGATGTTACAGACCTGAAAATCGGTATTTGGGATCTCCTTTATAAATAAAGAAACATGTATTTTTTGTCTTTAGAAAATCCAAATAGTGGGGGGGGGGGTGAAAGGGGGCGAGTATTTTAAAAATGAGTGTATCTATATCTCAAAACTTCAAAAGTTTGCACACGTAAAAATTGATATTTAGAATCTCCTTTAAAAATAAAGAACACGTATTTTTTTGTTTTCGGAAAATCCCAATAGGAGGGGTGAAAATTGTGAATAAGGGGTTGAATGTCTTTAATGAGGATACTTATATCTCAGAAACTGAAGATATTACAGCCCAGACAGTTAGTATATGGAGTCTCCTTTAAAAATACAGAAACATTAATTTTTTTGTTTTTGGAAAATCTAATTAATGGGGGTTAAACAGGAGTGACAAATTGGGGTGAATTTTTAGAAAGACTATATCTACAGTATATCTCAGAAACGTAAAATGTTGCAGACGTAAAAATTGTTATTTGGAATCTCCTGTTAAACTAAAGAAACAGGTATTCTCGGAAAATCCAATGAAGGTTGGGGGGGGGGGGGTGAAAAATTGAAAAATTTATTGAATTAATTGTATGAGGATACTTGCATCTAATAAAAACTAAAGTTGTTACAGACGTGAAAATTTGTATTTATATCTTCTTTAAAAATAAAACGACACGTTTTTTGGGGGGGCGGGGGGAAAATCATTTTTGGGGGTGAGTGTGAAAAGGAGTTGAATTCGTTTCATGAAAACACCTATCTCAAAAACTGAAGATAATCGGTATTTAGAAGATCCTTTACTATTAAAGAAACAAGTATTTTTTGCAGGAAAATTCACTTAAGGGGGGCTGGGAGTGTGAAAGTAAGTGAAAAAAGTGAATTATTTTTATGGGAATACTGATATCTCTAAACTGAACGTAACACACGTGAATATTGTTATTTGGAATCTCCTTTAAACATAAAGGAACACGTTTTCTTTTTTTTGGGGAGGGGGGAGGTAAATCAACTTAACCGCGGTGGGGTGAAAAAGGAGGCGAGACCAATTGATTTTACTGTTCCTAATGTACTTATAAGGAGCCTCCGTGGCTCAGGCGGCAGCGCGCTGGCTTCTCACCGCTGGGATTCGTGGTTCAAATCCCGGTCACTCGATGTGAGAGTTGTGCTGGACAAAGCGGAGGCGGGACAGGTTTTTCTCCGGGTACTCCGGTTTTCCCCGTCATCATTCATTCCAGCAACACTCTCCAATATCATTTCATTTCATTTGTCATTCATTTAATTATTGCCCCAGTGGAGTGCTACAGTCTTCGGCAGGGCTTATTCATTCCATTCCTGACCCGGTTGAATGACTAGAAACAGGCTGTGGATTTTCAATGTACTTATTCTGATCATAAACCGATCATTTTTAATCTCTCCTGGGTTCGTTTTCAAGAGCCATCTTTTCCTTTGGAGAACCTTCTTAGATTACAGTAGATTCTTCTGGCATATAAACAAAAAATTAAACATATTTGAAATAAACGATAGATATATGATTGACCGTGCAGTTGTTCACCTCTGTAATAAGGTCAATAATGCACGGAAGTATGTCATTCGTATCGCCAGAAGTCCTGCGCACTTGCCTACGGGCGACAATGGTGCTGGTCATACTGTCATCAATGACAACGGCAGCAGATGTAATTTACCGCCAAGTAGAGGTTCAGTACCGCTAAGGCATCCAAGACGATACCACGCCGGATGTCCTCAAGGATTTGATCCACATTAAAAATGCTTATAGGAAACTATAGCAAAGATTTAGGGACCCAACTGACAGGGTGGAATACCTGGAACTATCCCGGGAAGTACGAAATCGATTGCTGGAGAAAAGATTGAAAAATGGGAGGAACGTTGCCGTAATCTCTCAGAAAACGAGTCAGATCGCAAATTTTGGCGGAATCTCTCAGAAAACGAGTCAGATCGCGAATATCGGTGGGTTATATATAAAACGATAAGCATTCAATTATAAATTTCAGTATAATACCGTAGCGAAGCACGGGTATCTTGCTAGTCAGCCATATAGTGAAATATGCCTGCAGATGAATCAGGGTAGATAATCTCCAGGACGGGGAAATTGACAGAAGTACAGGGATAAGATGAGTACGAAGTTCCAAATAATAGACAGCAAGCAGGTTCAGGAAATAGAAACAGAATGGTTGGCATTCAGGCATGCTGTAGTAGAAACAGTAATAGAATTCCTCGGAAGTTCCAAATAATAGAAGCAAGCAGGTTCAGGAAATAGAAACAGAATGGCTGGCATTCAGGCATGCTGTAGTAGAAACAGTAATAGAATTCCTCGGAAGAACTGTGTGTAAAGTTAGGAAAAAGCGAACATATTGGCGAAATGATGAACTGAGGGCAGCTTGAAAATGTAAAAGGAAGGAGTATCAAAGCGGCGCCAAACAAGGACTGATGCAGACAGTTGAATGAAACACAGCGAAAAAAGTGTTTGTTGAATCCAGGAATACGTCGTGGGTAGTGTTTGGTAAAAATATGGAAAGACTACGTCAGTTAGCAGGGAACCCTCCCAGGACACTAAAAAGGAATCTTCGAAAGGGAGGGTAAAAATAAAAGAGTTTTGGTTACATCAGGGGAACTAGCAATATTTCCCAGGGAATCATCGGAGACGTGGAGGGAATATTTTGAAAATCTTCTCAAAGTAAAAGGAAACCTTCCTGTGACGTCGTGAATAACCAAGGTAGAGGGGAGGAAGACAATGACGTTGGTGAAATTTTGCTTAAGGAAGTGGAAAGGATGGTAAATGAACTTTTCTGTCATAAAGCAGGAGGAATATATGAAATTACGCTTGAAATGATGCAATGTAGTGTGAAGGATGGGATGAAATGGCTTCATAGCGGAATAAGATCAGCATGGAATATTAGTAAGGTACCTTCTGATTGGACGAAAGCAGTAATTACATCTAACTATAAGCAAGGGAAATATCGGGGTATTTTAGTGGTCAGCATACCGGGCAAGGTGTTAACTGGCATCTTGGAACGGAGGGGGCGATCTGTAATTGAAAATTGCTACGAGAGGAACAGACAGTTATGTTTATGTTTCGTAGATCTAGAGAAGGCATATGAGAGGGCACCGAAGGGAAATATATTCGCCGTACTGGAGGACTCTGGAATTGAGCATAGCTTGTTGAAATGAATCAAAAAGGCAGGTAATTAGCCTGCAATGAGACCTGGTAGTAGAATGAGTTTTTGGTTCAAGGTACTTATAAGGATTAGACAATGCTGTAATTGTTAACCTTTGTTGTTCCTAGTTGACATGGATTATCTACTGAAAAGTAGTAAGTGACAGGGAGGGATTCATTTAGGTGAAATTGTAGTAAGCAAATTGACCTTAGTCGACGGCGTGATCTTAATGACAGATTGTGCTGAAAGCCTGAACTGGAACTTGAAAATGAGTGCAATGGGTCTGAAATGAAAATTATACTTTCCAAGACTAAAATGATGCCCGTGGGTAAGAAACCTAAGAGAATGGAATGTCAGGCTGGGAATGCAAAGCTGGAACAGGTAGATAATTTCGTGTTTTCAGGATGTGTATTTTCCCATGATAGCATGTGAGACTGAATCTAAGTGCAGCAAAACTAATACCATGAGTTCAAAATTGTGATCAACAGTGTTATGTTAGAAGGAAGTCTAAGAAAATCCAATGGTTTTGCAACCTTATTTAAATTAGCATGCTCTTCTTCTCCACCTTCTTACGCTTTCCCGCATACATCGTGATTACTGGTAAACGATTCCGTACGAGTAGAATTTATAACCACAAGTGAATATAAAGCAGCTATTATGAAATTAAAGTCGAAAATATCATGTGGCCCTTATGGGATATCTCCCTACATACTAATAGCATGTTTTGAAGTGTTACTCATTCCTCTTCTGAGCGTGTGTAATTTGATAATTAAAAAGCAGACATTTCCCTAAGCCTGGAAAATATCGAGAGTTTGTCCAATCTATAAATCTGAGGACAATAAGATGATTGAGAAATACCGACCTGTCTGCTTTTATGCACTCCGTGCAAAATCCTCCGTCGCATTTTCGCACATGTGTGGAGGGCTATAAGTGAATATCATGGCTTTATGCCTGGTAGATCGACAATAAGCAATTTCATTAATATTACGCAGTATTCTTTTCATGTGCTACATAGGCAAGGAAATGTTGATCTTCTTTACTTGCATTTTACGAAAGCCCTTGACAGAATTGATCACTACGTTTTTTTGGAAAATGATCTCTTGATTTGGAATGACGTCGCCAATGCTAACATTGATTTCATCCTACCTTAGCGACAGAAAACAGTATGTAGCATATCGCATTTGTAATTCAGATATTATATCTCTATATTCTGGTGTTCCACAGGGATCAAATCTGGGTCCATTGCTGTTTAACCTTTATATCAACGATCTCCAATACAAAGTTAAGTTTTCAAACTGCCTTTTATATGTGGATGATGCACATACTTATAAAGAAGTAAAATGTTATGGAGACATAGACAAACTACAAAATGACTTGAATCAGTTACACGAAAGGTGTGTAGAAAATAATTTATATTTCAATATAAAGAAATGTTGCTTCTTGAAAATTACACACGGAAAATCCCCTAAAGAACACGCGTACTCTATTAACAATGAATCACTGAAGTAGGTTAATTCAATTAATGATCTAGGAGTACGCATCACAAACAATTTGTTGTTTAACCCACACATTTATGACACAATTAAGGATGCCTATAAGAAACTGGGCTTCTTAATCCGACACACCAGAGACCTGAATAATATCCAAGCCATCAAACTTCTTTCAATACACTTGTGAGGTTCAAACTTGAGTATGCGTCGGTAATTTGGTCTCCCCTTTATAAATATTATCAAATCCATGTGGAGAAAGTTCAAAAAACGATTCTTACGTTATCTTTACTTTAAAAAATATCAGATGTTTGTCCCTAGTGGCATAATTTACTACAAAGATCTCCTGAAAGAATTTAACTTCACTTCATTATTAAATAGACGTATATTAAATGATCAAAAATACCTCCATAGAGTTATCAATAATGTGGTAGATAACAGTTACTTTCTACAACAGTTCTCGTTTACTATCCGAAAAGGAAGTTGAAGACACGAACATCACTTATTTCTTCAGATTCTGAGTCAGTATTTTATAGAAGCTCACCACTCTTTATAATGTGTACTACATTTAACGTCACAGTTTATAAATTTCTTGATCTTGATATAGACTTTTCTGTTAGATACAATTATTATACAAAATCATTGAACAAGGCACACAATTAAATTAATGGTCGCACTATGTTCGGCACTTTGAGTTCAGTTAAAGAACTATTATTGAAGGTATGCCCTATTGGTGTATATGTGTACTATATTTATACTTATTTCGTGGTTAGTTTGTGTTTCATTTCAGTATTTAATTTTATTTACATTTATTTAATTTAAATATATGTATAAACAAGATGTGGGGGAAACTGCAAACAAACTGTCATTACTAGCGCCTATCTGTACTTAAGACATAATGTGCTGTTCATACTGATTGCCACAACTCATCTCTTACCAAACATATACGTATATTTCGTGCCTTACTTTTCATGATTTTCTTTTTATTCTTCAGTTGCTTAAACTGGCGTTAGTATAAGACCACAGTTATTTACTTTGTAGATACTAATTCTTAATTTATTTAATGTTTCTGTATTTCTACTTTTATTTTGTTCATTTTTAGATATAAAGTATTTTAGGTCATAAGTCCACTTCGAACTTGAAAAAGTATTAATGTTCTGTAAATTCCGTTTGCTGTTTTACTTCTTAATAATGTTGTATGTTTTTAGATATTAATATCTTTCTGACGTCTGTCATTTTTAATAATTAATGTATAGTGACTAAGCCACCTGTATTTGTGGAAACATCTCTGTCGGTGGTATGAAAAGGAATAAAATATATGAAAATAAATAAATCTCCCCGAAAAAACTATTTTTACACGGTTCTATTTTCAGACCAAATTTGCTTTAAGGAAGTGAAGGCTGGATAGGTTCTGGATATATTATTCATAAGTTGGGAACAAAAATAGCAGGGTACTCATAATGACGAGATGAAGACTAAGTTATGAAGTAACACGATGGGTGATGCTGTACCTATAAACCGACTTCTGTGGTGTGGTCGTGTGAGTCGAGTGGAAGAGGGGAGGTTAGGTACGAATAATATGGTCTCTGGTATGGTGGGTGAGAGGATTAGAGGGTGACCAAGACGACGACGGTAGGACTCAATTTATAATCGGTTAATGACGAGCTGTATTCAACTAAACAAGGCCACAGAACTGGGTACAAATAGAGGAATGTGGCGACAGTTAGTAAATTCTCAGAGGCTTGCAGACTGAAAGCTGGAAGGCATAACAGTCTCTAATGAAGATATATATATTTATGTATGTATATATCGTCGCTTCACCGGCAAAATGTTGTATTCCACATAGCTCTTTCTATCCATTATTCTCCTTAAGACTGGTCACGCCTCCCAGCCACATATGGATATGCAGTCCATCAGAACAATGTCCGTTGTGTTCGTTTTCCTATGCCGACGAGTAGCCGAAAATGAACCTTACATGCATTATAAAATAGGAGTGCATAAATGCGTAATGCAAGCATACATTCGTATAGTACGGTACAGTAAGGTTAATTTTTCCTTTAGACATGGGCATAGGAAAATGAACACAATAACATTTTTTCTGATGGACTGTATAACCATATGTGGCTGGGAGGCGTGACCAGTCTTAAGGAGAATAATGGATAGAAGGAGCTTTGTGGAATACAACCTTTTACCGGTGAAGCGACGATATGTTTATAAGTATGTAGGCCTATGTATGTATGTATGTATGTATGTATGTATGTATGTATGTATGTATGTATGTATGTATGTATGTATGTATGTATGTATGTATGTATGTATGTAATTCTGTGTTTATGCTCATGCATTGTTTCACAAAGTCTCCTACTTGCCCATTGTTCTGAACTGTTGGTAACGTTAATTGTTTAATTAATTGTTTATTATGTGCCTCTTCGAAAATTGACGCACTTCTTCCCTCGCTTAGTTACAGTAGCCTATAATTTATATCGTTTGGAACATAGAAAATTACCCACGTTACGTTCCATTAGTGACTATTTACACTGTGAGTGAATGAAATCCCAATCAAGGAAGTTAATTTGATATCGTGCTCTATCTGTGGGACTCTTCCTTTGGAAGTTAGCATAACAAGTGGACGTTAGGTAGCTAGCCAATTCTCTTAGCTTGTTGAATCGTCAATAAACTGAAGGTCCATTTCCACTGCAAGTGCTCCAATTGTTAAATAAAATTTTGTCTTGAACGCAGTTTTTGCACAATTATACACCTAACCTTAACCTCCGTCGCGTCGCTAATGTCTCTAAATTTTGAGAAATGTTGTTCAATATCTTCTTGATATACGCATATATGGATTACGACAACAAATAGTATTGCATTTAATAATCTTCAGTCTTAACTGAGAGTGAAAACCAGTAATAAAACTGACCACATACCTCGTGTGAGTAGGTCAATATTAATGGAACGTTCCCAAACTTTAATGAGTTGGAAAGGGATATTATTGTCAGTAGTTTCAACGGTGCAGCGCCGTGGTTAGCCGTAATGAAAATCTGGTGGAATTTATTCCCTTACAAACTGAACAGCTGGTTACATGGGAATGTTTCAACATTGGTGAGAACACACATATGGAATCCATCAAATCTCATTGATTCTCATTATTCTAACTGCAACTTAAAAAGCGTTAACGGAATAATAATACATTTAAATAAACTTACTTTTAGGGGAGAAGGAAATCGCCTTTCTAAATATCAATCAATCAATCAATCAATCAATCAATCAATCAATCAATCAATCAATCAATCAATCAATCAATCAATCAATCAATCAATCAATCAATCAATCAATCAATCAATCAATCAATCAATCAATCAATCAATCAATCAATCAATCAATCAATCAATCAATCAATCAATCAATCAATCAATCAATCAATCAATCAATCGATCAATCAATCAATCAAATCCACCATACTAGAATTGCATTTAGAACTGTCAAACAGGCATCAGATTTCCTTTCATTGTTGATCCAGTCTTTTCCTGAGTGATTTCACACAACTTGTAAACTTATGGAACGTTTTCCTTGCTAAATTATTTAATTCCCTAATTCCTTTTAATATGAAAGAATATTTGCCCCATATTTTGGTCCTCTTGAATTTCCACTTCGTCTTCAAATTATTAACTTTCCCACCTCGAAAGGGTACAATCAAGATTATTCGTCTACCAATGTCATTCCAAGCCATTTCTTTACTGACATTCCAGAATATCCCGCTTAGTCGAGCATTTCGGCTGCTTACTCCAACTCTTCCCAGCCCAAAGTCTGCAACATTTTCGTAACTTTCCCCACTTTCCCCATAAATCACCCAAAATGTATCGTGCTGTTTTCCATTGTATCTTCCCGAGTTCTCGTAATCCTGGTGTGGCTCCCATATACTGGAAGCATACTCTAATCAATCAAATCAGATACTGCGTTTAGGGCAGTCACCCAGGTGGCAGGTTTCCTATTTGATGTTTTCCTAGACTTTTCTTAAATGATTTCAAAGAAATTGGACATTTATTGAACATCTCCCTTGGTAAGTTACTGCAATACCTAACTTCCCTTCGTGTAAACGAATATTTGCCTCAATTTGTCCTCTTGTATTCGAACCTTATCTTCATATTGTGATCTTTCCTACTATTAACTGCAACAATCAAACCTATTCGTCTACCAATGTCATTGCACGCTATCTGTCTACTGACAGCTCGGAACATATCACTTAGTCGAGCAGCTCTTCTTCTTTCTCCCAAGTCTTCCCAGGCCAAACATTGCAACATTTTTGTAACGCTCTTCTTTTGTCGAAAATTAAAAATCGAGCTGTTTTTTGTGTGTGTGTTTTCCATTTCTTGAATCAAGTAATCCTGGTGAAGGTCCCATAAACTAGAACCATACTCTACTTGGGGTCTTACCAGAGACTCGTACGCATTCTCCTTTACATCCTTACTAAAACCCCTAAACTCCCTCACAACCCTGTGCAGATATCTGTACAATTTATTTACAATTCCATGTATGTGAATACGCCAATAAAGAACTTTCCTTATATTATCACGTAGATACGTACAGTAATCCCCATATGGAACTTTCACCCCATCAACGCAGTAATTGTCCGGCTTCATGGCTAAATGGTTAGCGTGTTGGTCTTTGGCAACAGGAGTCCCGGGTTCGATTCCCGGGAGTGTCGGGAATTTTAACCGTCATTGGTTAATTTCCCTGGCACGGGGGCTGGGTGTATGTGTTGTCTCCATCATCATTCCATCCTCATCACTACGCGCAGGTCGCCTACGGGAGTCAAATCAAAAGACCTGCACCTGGTGAGCCGAACCCGTCCTGGGATCTTCTGGCACTAAAAGCTATACGCTATTTCATTTTGTACGCAGTAATTAAAACTGAGAGGACTTTTTCTGCTTGTGAAACTCACAACCTGACTTTTAACCCCGTTTGTCATCATACCATTGCCTGCTGTCCATCTCGCAACATTATTGAGGTCATTTTGCAGTTGCTCACAATCTTGTAACTTATTTATTACTCTATACAGAATAACATCATCCGGAAAAAGCCTTTTCTCTGATTGCACTTCTTTACTCATATCGTTTATATATATAAGAAAGCTAAAAGTTCCAATAATAGTGCCTTGAGGAATTCCCCTCATTATTATTACAGTGTCATATAAAGCTTCGCCTACCTTAATTCTCTGAGATCTATTTTCTAGAATTATAGCCATCCCTTCAGTCACACTTCTGTCTAGTCCAGTTGCACACATTTTTGCCAATACTCTCCCATGATCCACCCTATCAAATGCTTTAGACAGGTCAATCACAATACAGTCCATTTGACCTCCTGAATTCAAGATATCTGCTTTATTTTGCTGGAATCCTACAAGTTGAGCTTCAGTGGAATAACCTTTCCTAAACTGGAACTGCCTTCTATCGAACCAGTTATTAATTTCGCAAACATATCTAATATAATCAGAAATAATTATTTTCCAAAGCTTGCATGCAATGCATGTCAAACTGACTGACCTGTAATTTTCAGCTTTATGTCTATCACCCTTTCTTTTATACACAAGGGGCTACTATAGCAGCCTGCCTCGTAGTGTGGGGGTTGAGTGCCTGCCCCTTACCCGCAAACTCCGGGCTCGATTCCCAGCCATGTCAAGGATTTTTACCTGGACCTGAGGGCTGCTTCGAGGTCCACTCAGCCTACGTGATTAGAATTGAGGTGAGATTGCGGCCCCGGTTTAGAAAGCCAAGAATAACGGCCGAGAGGATTCGTCGTGCTGACCCCGCTACACCTCGTAATTTGTAGGCCTTCGGGCTGAGCAGCGATTGCTTGGTAGGCCATGACCCTTCAATGGCTGTAGTGCCATTGGGGGGGGGGGGTGTTCTACTATAGCAACTCTCCATTCATTTGGTGTATCTCCTTCATGCAATCGTTAATTAAATAAGTACTTCATGTATGGTACTATATCCCAACCAATTGTCTTTAGAATATCCCCAGAAATCTTTTCACTTTCAGCCGCTTTTCTAGTTTTCAAATTGGTATCTTATTGTACATGTCATTGTTATCATAGGTACATTTTAGTACTTCTTTGGAATTAGTCACTCCTCTATCTGGACATTATCCTTTTAACCAACATCATTTACTCACTGCTGACTGAATACATCTGCCTTTTGAGGATCCTTACATACACACTCCCCTTGTTCATTCATTATTCCTGGAATGTCCTTCTTGGAACCCGTTTCCGTCTTAACCAGGGATCGGTCGCGCTGTTAGAAAAAATCTAACATTGGCAGTTTCTTCGTCGCCATTTTGTTTTCGCGTAGTAGATGGTGCAGAATTCTCCGAATTCTTCCCCCACTACCTGAGTGAGGGTGGGGATGAAACGCGTGATTGATAACGGGATCTTGAATTGGCCGAGACCTGTTTATTAGTCGGAATCTAGCTTCTGGACTGGTCAAGTTAGTGTTTAGGTAGTTTCTAACGGCGCGAACGATGACGTTGAATGTTTCTTCTGCTTATAGTTAGCGGAATACGTGTAGAAGTGAGGTGTATAACATGGCTTTGAATCCAGAATAGTATCTACAAGCGTTGGGTGGATGAAGAAGATGAGTATGTGACTCTCAGTTCTTTTCTTGACGACAATGGTGAAAGTGACCCACCTTCCGAACAGAGTGAACACAATTCTGGTATCAAATATAAAATGAGAGTGGAGACGGGAGTTATGTGCGTATCCGAGATTTACTCGGACGTAGACCGGCTTCAGAGTACGTAGGTAAAGACAAAATTACGAATTGGAAGGTCAATACGCCAATTCCTATTAAAGCACGCAAGAACTGTACGAACTTCATCGATTGCTGGAAAATATTTTTCCCTGATGCAACACTAAGTGAATTGTGCACTTTACAAAAATGAAAATATACAGATAATGGTTTAGAGACTGTTTGCTCACTAGTAATGAAGAAATGGCAGAGTTTTTGGAGTGCTGTGTGCATGCTAGGAGTAAAAAAGGCTCAACACTTGAACACTACTGAAATGTTGGCAGCAGACGGAACAGCACCAGAATTTTTCTGATGTTATCTCCGAAAGAAGATTGCACATTCTGGTGTGGCCAATAAGATTCGATGAGAAGAATTCAAGAGCAGACAGGAAGAAGGAAGACAATCACGCTCCTATACGGCACATTCTTGATGGATTCGTAAAACGATGCATTGATAGCTATACCCTTGTAGAATACGGCACCGTTGATGAGATGCTGGAGCCATTTAGGGGCCGCTGTAAGTTCAGGCAATTTATGGGCAACAAAGAGGCAAAATATGGCATCAGAATCAATGCTTTGTAGATGCCAGGGCGTTCTATGTATTTAACATGGAGATCTACCTAGGAAAGCAGCCAGAGGGTCCCTATAAATTAGCAAACGATGCAAGCAGTGTTGTGAAAAGATTAATGCAACCGATTAACAAAACTGTATAAATATAACAGTGGAAAATTACTTCACTTCGGTACCACTTGCTAATGATTTATATGTAAATCATCATGCAACGATAGTAGGGACAGGACATAAAAACACCAATTTCTTAACATCAGAGGAGGAAAAGCACCAAGCAGCCTCTTTGGATATGGGAAAAATCCAAACCATTACTTGCAATTTTCATACGTTTCTAAGAAAAAAACCTTTTTGCTCATCTCAACCATACACAAGGATGACATTGATGCTTCGACTGGGGAAGACGAGGAACCTGAAGGGATCACGTTTTATAATCTAACAAAAAGTAGAGTGGATGTCGTGGACAGATTGAAATCTGAGTATTCTGTTTCGAGGATCAGCAACAGATGGCTGATGACTGTCTTCAACGGACTACTCATTGTTGGAGCAATACATGCGAAGATCATATACATAGCGAACACCGGCGATATGATTTCACGGAGGCATTTTCTTTTTTTTGCTAGGGGCTTTACGTCGCACCGACACAGATAGGTCTCATGGCAACGACGGCATTTTCTAAAGGAACTGGTCAAGACACTCGCCACACCTCATTTGATGAAACGTGCTTCACTCACAAATTTATCAACAACGTTGCGACAGAAAATCAAGAACATCACTGGAAAAGACAGAAGCCAGAAACACCTACAGCAAGTAAACCAAGGTGTGCCTACTGTCCTACAAGAAAGAACAAGTTCACGAATAGCCGTTGTGATTCTTTCCAACATCCAATTTGCAAGTAACATACAGGATCAGCAACGTTAGTTTGCAGTGAGTGTTTTCGTGGCCAGGAAGACAGTGGCGAGTAGGTTTGCGTGATCTTAAACTGTTGTATTTTGTGTGTGTCAAGATTCTTTTAATTGTCATATATGCTAAGGATTGTTTCTGTGCGTATGATATTGTCAGTGACTTGTAAGCTGATGAAGGTAGTTCATGATTCGAAAATTTGTTTCTGTACTGAGCCATTCCCTGAATGCCTCAATTTATATAATACGGTAATAGTATCAACGCCTCAATTAATCGCATGCAAGTAGCAGGGTACGAACTCTGAAGGTCCGTTATATTCGAGCTGGGAGCGGCACGGCGTGGAATTTTCCAGAGGGTAGCTCTCCAGTTTGAATTCAAAGCGAGTCGTTGCCATGGTTACTAAGCACGCCACCCAACATGATTTGTGTGTGAGAGTGGTTAGATGTAAACGAAGGGAACTCCACAACAACATTACAGGATGACGAACTTCGAATTCGCAGTTACGTGTCTCGAGATTTACAAGGATAATTTCCACACTAAGCTAAAATTCCACAGTTCCAAACAAAATATCACTCGCAGTTATAATTATCATTCATTGCTGGATCACAATAAGGTTTACTTGAGTCTTTATTTGATCATTTCATTTGAATGAAGAGACGTTGAGAAGGCGAGAGCCAGTCAACCGTCACCCAGCCTGTGTTAGACGGGGATGTACCTCGTGATAAGAGACAGGCAGTTCATTTAAGGACCCGTGGTGGGGAAAGCGTCCTCACTCTTCTGAACTTGGTGGTGTGAGTAACACGTAGTGCGCGGACGGGAAACTTTCTTTGTGTTAATAAAAACCCTTTATACGCCGGTGCGCGTTTATACTCAATTTGATATTCATCTCGAGAAAGAAAAACGCAAGATAGATATAATGTCCTAAATTTTTATTCGTCGTATTGATAGACCACGATCTGGTCACAAGAGTATTTGACTTATACTTTCAAATTAATTAGAGCTCGAACGCCGCGCATGAGATTGATGTACACACGAAGTGTGACCGGTATCTCACAAAGGTCCGGGTACGGGTTCTATGTGTATCGTGTGCGTCTCGTACGTATTTAGCCGCTATAAAAACTCATGTCCATTGGGTTTAAACACTTAATCTGATGACAAACATTTCAGACAAATATCTGTGTGTTAAAGCCGAGAACACTGACAACTTTGTGTTGCTAAAGACGCAATCTGACGCAGCCTATTGACAACTAGTTCGACTCTCCATATATCATCATTGTATATATATATAATTTGTGTGTGTTCCTTTCCACATGTGTGATCTATTTTGTGTTTTTTTTTTGTGATTTTATGTCTTGTTGCGTTAATTTGGGGCATTTCAGGTCGTCAGCTGACTTCATTGTTATCCAGTTCTGCCTGGACTGTTTTTGTGTGAGCCCACGAGCTCATGGTGGAGTCTGTATTAGTATATAAGTGTTAATTAGGGAACCACCCTACGCCATAGTATTTTTATGTGTTTGTATCCACAATTAGACGGATTGTAAATATTTGTCTTAGCTACTTTACGAATGTATTAGTCCTACCGGTTCATAATAGAGACGTTGTTTTACGACGATGTCTATGGGCAATAACATTGGATTTACTGTACACATCTGGAGCAGTCGATCATTCAAATACGATGGGTCAATTCTGTTGTAGTCGTCAATTTCTAAGTCACCAATCTCTAAGTCGTCAGTTGCTTTTAGTCGTCAATTTTATGTCGTATATTTTAGTCGTCACCTTTTAGGTCGTTGACCGCTTTTTAAGTCAGCTGTTGAATTGCCAGCTTGGAATTAATTAACTTGTCATTCTTAGTTTTAATTATTCAAGCGTAATTATAATAACAACAACAATAACAACAACAATCAATACTGATCTGCATTTAGGGCAGTCGCCCAGGTGGCAGATTCCCTATCTGTTGCTTTCCTAGCCTTTTCCTAAATGATTTCAAAGAAATTGGAAGTTTATTGAACATCTCCCTTGGTAAGTTATTCCAGTCCCTAACTCCCCTTCCTATAAATGAATATTTGCCCCAGTTTGTCCTCTTGAATTCCAACTTTATCTTCATACTGTGATCTTTCCTACTTTTAAAAACGCCATTCAAACTTATTCGTCTACTAATGTCATTCCACGCCATCTCTCCGCTGACAGCTTGGAACATACCACTGAGTCGAGCAGCTCTTCTTCTTTCTCTCAATTCTTCCCAACCCAAACATTGCAAAATTTTTGTAACGCTACTCTTTTGTCGGAAATCACCCAGAACAAATCGAGCTGCTTTTCTTTGGATTTTTTCCAGTTCTTGAATCAGGTAATGCTGATGAGGGTCCCATACACTGGAACCATACTCTAGTTGGGGTCTTACCAGAGACTTATATGCCCTCTCCTTTACATCCTTACTACAACCCCTAAACACCCTCATAACCATGTGCAGAGATCTGTACCCTTTACTTGCAATCCCATTTATGTGCTTACCCCAATGTAGATCTTTCCTTATATTAACACCTCAATGATCCCCAAAAGGAACTTTCACCCCATCAACGCAGTAATTAAAACTGAGAGGACTTTTCCTATTTGTGAAACTCACAACCTGACTTTTAACCCCGTGTATCTACATACCATTGCCTACTGTCCATCTCACAACATTTTCGAGGTCACGTTGCAGTTGCTCACAATCTTGTAACTTATTTATCACTCTATAGAGAATAACATCATCCGCAAAAAGCCTTACCTCCGATTCCACTCCTTTACTCATATCATTTATATATATAAGAAAACATAAAGGTCCGATAATACTGCCTTGAGGAATTCACCTCTTAATTATTACAGGGTCAGATAAAGCTTCACCTACTCTAATTCTCTGAGATCTATTTTCTAGAAATATAGCAACCCATTCAGTCACTCTTTTGTCTAGTCCAATTGCACTCATTTTTGCCAGTAGTCTCCCATGATCCACCCTATCAAATGCTTTAGACAGGTCAATCGCGATACAGTCCATTTGACCTCCAGAATCCAAGATATCTGCTATATCTTGCTGGAATCCTACAAGTTGAGCTTCAGTGGAATAACCTTTTCTAAAACCGAATTGCCTTCTATCGAACCAGTTATTAATTTCACAAACATGTCTAATATAATCAGAAAGAATGCTTTCCCAAAGCTTACATACAATGCATGTCAACCTGACTGACCTGTAATTTTCAGCTTTATGTCTATCACCCTTTCCTTTATACACAGGGGCTACTATAGCAACTCTCCATTCATCTGGTATAGCTCCTCCGACCAAACAATAATCAAATAAGTACTTCAGATATGGTACTATATCCCAACCCATTGTCTTTAGTATATCCCCAGAAATCTGATCAATTCCAGCCGCTTTTCTAGTTTTCAACTTTTGTATCTTATTGTAAATGTCATTGTTATCATATGTAAATTTTATTACTTCTTTGGCCTTAGTCTCCTCCTCTATCTGGACATTATCCTTGTAACCAACAATCTTTACATACTGCTGACTGAATACTTCTGCCTTTTGAAGATCCTCACATACACACTCCCCTTGTTTATTAATTATTCCTGGAATGTCCTTCTTGGAACCTGTTTCTGCCTTAAAATACCTATATATTCCCTTCCATTTTTCACTAAAATTCGTATGACTGCCAATTATGCTTGCCATCATGTTGTCCTTAGCTGCCTTCTTTGCTAGATTCAATTTTCTAGTAAGTTCCTTCAATTTCTCCTTACTTCCACAGCCATTTCTAACTCTATTTCTTTCCAGTCTGCACCTCCTTCTTAGTCTCTTTATTTCTCTATTATAATAAGGTGGGTCTTTACCATTCCTTACCACCCTTAATGGTACAAACCTGTTTTCGCATTTCTCAACAATTTCTTTAAACCTATCCCAGAGTCTGTTTACATTTTTATTTACCGTTTTCCTCCGATCATAGTTACTTTTTAGAAACTGCCTCATGCCTGCTTTATCAGCCATATGGTACTGCCTAACAGTCCTACTTTTAAGACCTTCCTTTCTATCACATTTATTTTTAACTACCACAAAAACAGCTTCATGATCACTAATACCATCTATTACTTCAGTTTCCCTATAGAGCTCATCTGCTTTTATCAGCACGACATCCAGGATATTTTTCCCTCTGGTTGGTTCCATCACATTCTGAATCAGCTGTCCTTCCCATATTAACTTATTTGCCATTTGTTGGTCATGCTTCCTTTCGACGACTCTTCCCCTGTATCATCACGATGTATTCACTGTAACTTAACGGGCCATTACGCTATCTTGTTTGCTTGTTTATATTGTAATATTTCTGGGAAGCGTTCTTCGCTGTTTATTTATTTTAACGACTGATTTGAGGTCGATTTCTGATATTTCATATAACGCATTTAGTATGGACCATTTACAGCATATGTTTTTCTCGGGATTAATAAATCCATCTTACCCCCGTAAACGTTTCTCATTTCAAGGTATATGTCCATTCTTCCTGTAAATATACTCATTAGTATACGTTTAGATTAGTTTTCGAGTCGCCCATATTCATCGAACAGGACCACTCCTTTACCGAACCCTGAGTCTGGTCGGCACCAAAGACAGGAAATGGCACATATATTTTCTGGCGCCTGTGCAACGTTGTGGCGATCGTCATTTGGCTGGAGCCTGACGTATTTTTCGTGACGTAATGTTAGGATTCTGTTTATGTGCGTGGCCATAATATTTTATCCACTGCGCGACATTTGTTAGCGCGCATCTTTAGGGAAGATATTCATGGAATGACCTTAAGTGTGGATGCATTATTGTTATTATTATTATTATTATTATTATTATTATTATTATTATTATTATTATTATTATTATTATTATTTGGACAGAGTTTATAATCTTGTTCGGGGTAAACCATGAAATTCGAACATGAGGCAACTGCCAGTTGAGCTGTGTCTACTTTTCTATAGCGCCATACCGTAAGACGCCCATAAATGTAGTTCATTATATTTATTTCGTGATCATGTTAGGACATTGGTTAGAAGTCAGGGAATGACTATAGCTCTTACCCAGAGGCCAGACATTTGTCAGGCATTTAAAGTTTAATATAGACGTAGTAAACTTTGAACCGGGGCGCACTAAAACCTGGCAACCTAGCGTTAGACATCTCGAGTCTAGCAGTCCTATGTTCGAGTATACACGTTAGTATGCGGTCATTAGGGCAAGGTTTCGATTGAAATCGTGTGTTTAGGAACAATCAGTAAAGCCTATATACATCAGATAACGTTAGATGTGAATCGCCATTTAAATTTTAGTGTTAGGAGAAACGAGAAACATGAGCCGATAAGCAAGGCATGGCAGATGAATTAAATGACTCTCTTCGAGTCTGAGAACAATAAAATGATTTCTAATGAGGTAAAATCTGAACGATGACATATCCTTCAGATATAAATCGACACAAACATAGCCTGAACATTTGTTTGCGTAGCAAATGTTAATTGCTAGTACTTGAGATAGTTTTCCATTTAGAATAAGGTTAGATACATGTGATGACTTCAGTCCCATGTGGAATATTATGAAAATGCTTGCATCTATATCGAAGGTTTGTGGCCGATAAACCTCTGTTTGGAATATTCGCCTCAAGTCGGACATATGTTGCAAGTAGGGTAATGTGCTGTTGTCTAGCACTTAGCCTTGAGCCCGAAAGTTAGGATATTTAGAGATTTTTCCTTTGGTAGAAAATATTTGGGGCTACAATCTATGTACGGTAATTCTTTTCTAACTTATTTCTCATGTGTTATTTTCATTGTGTTATCGCGGTATTAGGAAAACATAAATTTGATCCGAAAGGAAGCTTCTAAGTAGTGACTTATTGAGCCACATTGACCGCTGTCTGATTAACGTAAGATATTAGAAGCTTAAAATTTCTGAATTTTAAAAGTAAAGTGAAATACAGGGAAAATTAACCCGTACGTATAGGTCATTCGTCTTTGTGACCCAGCTGCGCCGTCGCATTTGTAACAGAGTAATCATGTCAATGACGTTAGAGGATTTGTTGGCGAAGTTGGAACCAAACGCGCAGGTGAATGAACGCCGCATAGAATTAGTAGCACAAGAGAGTGCACGCCGTATGAATGAGGTAGTAGGAAAACTAGGAGAGGAACTTTCGAATAGGATTGACAAAAATGCAGAGGAGTTATCTACTAATGTGGCGGACACTAGTGGGGAATTACGTGAGGAACTGAGCGCGCAATTAAAGCAGGCGACAGGAGATTTAGAAGTGAGAATAGATACTGTGCAGAAATGCTGTCGTGAAGGGTTAGAGAGAGTAGAGTAGCGATTAGACGAGGTAGAATGTAAGACTCAAGTGCAGGTTGAAAGGATAAGGAATTCTGTTGAAGAATTATGTAATAAGATGGCGGAAAATTCTACGAAGACAGCCAAGATCTTACATGAGATGACGACAAGCTTGGATGAGGCTCAAACGGAAGTAGGTTTAAATCGCAGTGCCATTGATAAATTGTCTACAGATACTGAGAATAAATTTGAAACTATGTCTGCCGAGATTAGTATTAAAATTGCTAACGCCCAGCAGAAGACGGAAGACAAATTAGAACTCAAGATTAAGGAAAAGCAACGGGAAACTGAGGAGAAGATGTTGGAGGAGATGAAGAAATAATAGCAGGAAGAAATCGAGGATGAAATAGCTGAAAAGGGGAAGGATGTGAAGAGAATGATATTGGCAGACCGTGGATTAGTGAGGGCAAATAACCAGGAAGTAGGTGCTAGTATAGATGCTTGGAGTGAAGGCACACAGAAAAATCAGAACAAGCTGAGCTCAATGGAGCAGGAACTAGCACATATTGAACCCGAGTGATAGGGGTCGTAATTTAATCATGATTTGATATCCGAAGTAGAATATGGTACGCGTATTGAAATGAAGAAAATTGGTTGACAATATTCAGACCGAGTAGTGTTGAAATACGGGCTGGCCGCGCGACATAGTGGAGCCGTAAGGATTAGCCTGTGAAAATGGCTAGAGTGCTGTTCTCGGTAGGGGGCCTATTAATTTACCGATCAGAAGATACGGATGTACACAAATATGTTTCGTGCAAGAAGAGAAAGGAGAACCAGGAACAACGAAATAGTTGCAACTTTAGCGCTGCGAAGATGTATTTGTGTCAGGCAGGAAATTTCCGTGATGTCACGTATTCTCGGAATTGGAGAATGGGAATGACCAGATCATCAGGGCATGTGTTGTCAAGTTGTTACAAAGGAAAATTCAAATGAGTCGCTTGCTCTAGTCCAATCAAAAATTCATTTGGTCAGCCAGGAATACCATCTTGAAAGATATGAAATAAAGTGTCAATAATTTTCGAAAGTAATCACTTCAATTATATGAGTCAAATTAAGGAACTTTTTAGATGTCATGCGTAGAATTTTTTTCTATTTGCTTTACGTCGCGCCGACACAGATAGGTGTTATGGCGACGATGGGATTGGAAAGGCGTAGGAGTGGGAAGGAAGCGGCCGTGGCCTTAATTAAGGTACAGCCCCAGCATTTGCCTGGTGTGAAAATGGGAAACCACGGAAAACCATCTTCAGGGCTGCCGTCAGTGGGGTTCGAACCCACTATCTCCCGATTACTGGATACCGGCCGCACTTAAGCGACTGCAGCTATCGAGCTCGGTGTCATGCGTAGAAGAAAAATAAATAATAAGCTTCAAATTAAACAAATTGAAGTCTGAATTTCCTGGAAACAGGACATCTAAAATCTTATTGGCTGAAAGATGACCATGCCGTGAGAGACGCTGCGAAACCCGCAAAAATGTGGAGCGATATCTGTTAATATCTCCGAAATCTGCGATCGTTAAGAGACCATATTAAACCAGGTGTATGTTCCAGATGAGGGGATTAATTTGGTATCAATTATAACTTCCAGTTCAGACTGCCAGTGCAGATTTGATAAATCCACCCCCTCTCCAAGGCATGACGTCAGCTAATCTACCAGTAAGTTCCTCCATCAATAAATACGAGTGGAAGGAACACTCACTAATTCAGTTTGCTCACTACCTCATTTGTACGAACTAGTTCAGTTTACGTACTAATTCAGTCTTCGCACGAACTCATTTTTACGTACTACCTCAGTCTACGCACTAACACGTTTTACGCAGTACTTCAGTTTACGGACGACCGCACTTCCGTACAAACTCAATTGTATTCAGAGTTCGGGCGGAGTGACTTGTGACTCTGAATCAGGTTGTTTTGTTCCAGTCACCCGCGGGCCGAGTAAAGTTAGATCACGCTAAATCATGCTACGGTCTGACCCTACGTGTTGTATATTGTGAATTCAAGTAAAGATGTAATAGTACAGTAGCAAGGAGTGATAAAATATCTTCTTTTAAAGTAACAGTGCAAGTAGGTGTACTAAACTGTGTGACGGACAGTAAATGGAAATCTTGCTGAATTATTGAGCCTGTACTCTAGGTAGCTGAAATAAAACCGCCGTCATAATGACCACATCAAGCGTGCTACTTGATATTAATTCGGACGTGCCGTGTCGGAGACCGTGAAGCGCGCCGGGTGATTTAATCGACACTCCGTCGTTTTGTGTCCAGTCCTTTGTGCGGGTAAAAGGACGAAGATAAAATAGTGTACATAGATAAAATTGGGTCTATGGTACCGTAGTGGTATTATATGGTAAAATTTAATTTCAGTGTGTCAGTGTTAATATATTAAAATATTAAAATATTAAATCTATTAAATCAGTGTTATAATGGCGGAATGCCATGGAATAAGATATGAAGGTGAAATGAAACCAGCCGTTACGGAAGTGTAAGCCGGCGTAGGGCTAAATGGGCCCCTCGTCCGTGATGCCTGCCAAGGATTTCAACTACAGATGGTGTGACTTCCCCTCTCGGAGAACAATCATCGAACGAGAAATGCAACCATTCAAGCTAAGGGCGCCAATCTTTAAGTTGAGGACTTAAAGATAAAAATTTATAATCAAGCTTGGACGGACTCTTATCACAGGGGTGGGGTGATAGTACACTAATCATTAAGCAGGAGAATTAGAAATCAAAAGGCTAATTAAGGCAGACTGATTAAAGTGAACTAGAAAAATACTATTTATTATATTTAATATAAATGACGACGGTTTAACGAGAACTGAATTTAAAATAGAAAATGAATTTAATAAAAAATTGAATGACTCTACTTCGCGAAAACTTGCAATATCTTTAACTCGCTTGCTCACCATGTAGTCTTGTTCTGCTGGTCCTTGGAAAGCTTCCATCCTTGTAGCTGGAACATCACCGGTCGTCTTTGAGATCTCTTCATCTGCAGCTAAGTACCATTCCTGCCTTGCAAATTGCACCCACCACTAATTGGAAGATGACTTCAAAACTAACACTCCCTATTATGCTTTATCCCATATATTGGAGATAAGCCCTAAGTCATAGAAGAACCACCTTGGGTTATATGGAGAGGATACTCAATTAAGAATCCTTCCAACTTTACTGAAAATGTGCTCTGAAGTTTCATTTCTATCTGGTTTAATACTACCTATTGACTTAGACTGGTTCAAACCGGTCTCGTAGCCGAGCTGTACGTACTTCCTGATGAGAGTGGCTATACACCCCTCATTCAGAATTTCTAAGTATCGAGACGAAGAATCAAGTAGAGAATCAAGTAGAATACTGTAGAATAATATCGATCAGAATATGTAGAGAGAATCAAGCCAAGAGCTCCAACACGCCCTTTTATAACCTTCTCTCGCGCTAATTACAGGTCGCTACACGTGGTCCAATCAGATGACACGTCTCTCCCCACTCCAGATATTAGAGTTGACGGGTCTTAACCATGATATCAACTGTTCTTCTATTAGTCCTTTCACTCAGTATCCATGGCAACATGACGCTCCTTTGAAAATATAGGCGGTGATCAATTTGAATAATTCTGGTCGAAATACGGTAGCTTACGTTAGAACGCTTGAACACGTACTCGCTTTTCCCAGAACTTGGTGTCTAAATTTGTCCTTCCTTCTTCCTCGGTGATGTGGCAAGATAGAGGAAATCTACTGCAAGTTAATTTTAACCGACTGTCGCAAGAATCTAAGTGAATATTAGGATATTCAGCCCTCGTTTACAAGTCGTAGTTACAAAGTAATGAAATGATAGTGAGCAAATGATTAAACATGAATTATAATACAATTACATACCAAAATAAATATCATGACGTTAAATTCCTGAATTAATTACATATAATAAAATTAACATAATTACACTGTAACGTCTGGAACGTTACATACGCCCCCATGAGTTCTTAACAAATATCACATGAGTTGAGAACTCACACACTTACTCCCACATTGACTTGAAATACCTCTATTACCTGCCCATTACGAGCGACATTATTTTCATACAATTAATTATATCTCACTGTTTCCATATCTCTCTTAGACTGCTTACCATTGCGAATGTCTGTTATTTCAGTTCATCTTGAGGTTTAGATACTAAATTATGCCCAACACAAGCAACTTTCCATTTTTGTAAAAAAACAAGATTATCCTAGAGAATATAACATAATATATATACAATTCAGATTACAAACTCTGCCGAGTGTCTATTTGTCCTTTTACTCCCCATCTCTCCGACATTCTTTGCTAGATAGCAGTAACACGTTCTCTTCCAATCTTTTACATAAGAACCATGGAAAACAAATGATACAAACAATTTACACTTTTATCACTCTTTCGAATGTTTCAACCTTATCTTGAAGCAGGATGCAATACACTTCACACGAATACCCACGTGATTTAAGCTCACGGTAAAATTATTGCAAGTTAGAAATGCACATACGGGAAAATTAATTATTTGCCGTCGTCAGCTTTAATTAGCCTTCTGTAACATCTCAGAAAACAAATATATAAAATTTCATGGCCTCACATACGGAAAACAGATGATCTATCGTCAATGAACGAGCGTAAATCTACCGCCACACAAACACCTCCCTTGTTTACAAACACAACTAGGAAATACCACCACAATTGAGACGTAAACTCATTCCGCTCGTAGTCTGACATAACAAGTAGCAACTTCCCCGAGTTACTGACCTATATCTCACAATCCGGTTCAGCCACCTCACACGACAGGTATCTCCGTAAACTACTAATGTTATATGAACCATTCATTACGCTCTCGCCATCCGCTAACTTGTAAGCACAGGGTCCTAGTTTTCTATGTACTTTATAAGGGCCTTGATATAAAAGAAAAAATTTCTTTGTTACCTTATCCTCACTATATGACAACATTGGAACTCTCACCAAAACCATATCACCTACCTCAAAGTTATCCAGTACCTTACGTTTCTGCTGCCTTTTACGTTTATCTCCAGATTTAATCAGGTTCTCCCGTGCCAGTCGGACGTAAAATTCAGCATTACGAGGTGGTTCCTCAGGCAAACCTAACACTCTCACTACGCTCTCGCATTCAATACACAAACGTATTGATCCATCAGACTTAGGCACGACAATTAAGGGATTAACATATTGACTGTTTGATAATTCAATCACATCGTCTGCTAACATAGCTTGAATTTGATCCTCTACGGCTTTGGCATATTTGTGTGGTATCGGATACCGCGGTCCGCTGAATGGAGTCTTATCCAGCACAGAAAAAGAATGTTCATACAGATGGGTAACACCAGGTTTCTCGGAGAAAATCTCCACGTGTTCACATAACACTTCAAATAACTTGTCCTTCTGGATTTCATTTAACTTATTTCTACTTACGGCTTCTTTCAAGCCACATATTTTATCCTCATTAATCCACAACTGGCACAACTTCAGGCCCTCACTAGCCTCTTCATTAACTTTAGAAACCTCTCTCATTCTCCACACTGTACTAACTTCCGTTTTCCTCTGAATTTCCTCCTCAAACTTGACCTTGATATCCTCATTATTCCACCTCAAATTTAGCACTAGATCATTGTAATTTAACTGAGCCAATTTAACGTTAACCAGTCAGATCCCAAGATAAGATCAAATATCAAATGCGGAATTACCAAACATATCTGAACGCTAATAGAATTATTAATGCAGATCGGGACAGCTACTTGTTTACAAATTTGCTTAGACTTCTTTCCAACAGACGTAATGATGAAAGTAGACTTAACAGGTATTTCCTTCAACTGAATACCCTGTTTCACTAATCACTCATACCACTGAGAACTAATACATGATATTTGGCTACCAGAATCAATCAAAACTTTAACCCACGCCCCCCAGACTTTCAATTTAACAACGGGATTGACTACTTTATTACTTGAATCTCCATTATTCTGCTCGGGTTCATACAACAAATCGTCTCTAACATCTAGGTCATATGGTAACACTTTCATGGCAAGACACTTCGCTACCTTCGTACTAGGCTGGAATTCTGACCTAACATTACAGCCTCTAGTTAGTTTAAAGGTTCCCTTTGTGTATTGACGTTGGACTCATTAGTACATTGCTCTGGCCTCCGTTGGGAATTTCCTGTCCTATATTCAGGTGCTCCGCTCCTGCTGTTCTGCTGAGGTCTGAACTGATTGCGAGCTTCGTGATTCTGTGTTCTACCGTTATGTCTCATTCCGTTGTGATGACTAAAGTTCTGAATATTCTCCGTTCTACTCCTAAGGTTACCTAACGCATCAAAACTGCCTAGTAGGTTCTCCATCTCCTGAATAGTTCCAACTTTTTGCATGCAGGCCGCTTCTCTCACCCTGTCCGGAAAATGTCTCAAAAGTAGTCTTACTACATCAGACCCCTCGGTTATACCATCTAAGTTCTGACAAATCATGACATGTGCCAGGAAGTACTCGGTCATAGTAACTCCTTCATGCTGTTTGTACCTCCCAAATACCACCCTTTCTCTCTCCCGAGCTTGTATCGCTTCATTCCAGAATTTCTCTCTAAACTTATTTCTGAATTCTTTCAGGTTCGTCATCGTTTGCCTATATACCATGAACCAAGACCGAGTTTCTCCTACAAAAGCATGGTCAATATTTTCCATAACGTCTTCCCAGTCCATAGACCCTTCCTCTAGACGCTTTTCAAATCGTTTTTCTATCATCTTAAGGAAATCTAGCGGGTTCGTTTGTTTCCCATTAAATTTAGGTAGTTCAATTTCCCTAATGTAGCTATTTCCTAGACATTGCCTTCCCGTGAAAACCTGTTTATCCTTTGCCACCTGTTTTAACTTATTTTCTGCTTTCTCCATCCGGCATTCTACATCTCTGTCTCTCCTATCAATTTCTCTCTCCAAATTAACCTGCTTCTCTTTCAATGTCCTAATTTCAATCTTATTCTCTTCAGCTATCGCCAAACTTTCTTCACTTGCCCGGGTCTCATCTTCTATTCTAAGCTTTACCGTGTCAATCTCTTGTTGGACGTGGTCTTTGAATATCCGTATTTCCCCTCTTTGAGTCTCAACTCTCTTATCAATACTAGTGACCTGCCTCATTACTTCCTCCCTAGTAGAGTTGTTTTCCTTCCCCATTAATTCCAGGAATTCACTTCTCTGCTCCGCAAACTTTTCTTCTACCTCTTTCCCTTGCCGTACATATTCATTTTTCTGGTCCTCTAATCGCTTATTAAAATGTTCATTTTTTACCACCAGATCGCGTAACTGCCTACTGTGTTCGTCCATTCTCCGATTCGCTTCCTCCTTATTTTCCCTCATCTCCCTGCTTAATTCAGCTTTAGTTTGTTCTAACTGTTCTTTCAGTTCAGATTTAGTTTGTTCTAATTCACTTTTTATTTCAGTTTTACTGTCCTCTATCTTACTTAACATTAACTGCATCATTCCCATTAACTGATCATTATTGTTACTTTCATTGTTAGTGTTTACTTCCGCTTCGCCCCCCATCCTACTATCATCTGACTCCATACTGACTTCTTTCTGCTTGCCTTCACTCTCCATACTACTTACACTTCTATCTTCAATTTCCTCTACTAGACTACACAACTCTTCCTCTGAACTCAATACGTTATTGCCTTTTATCGCCCGTCCACTGCGCAACATCCTCTCCTCTTTCGTTTGATCAGCCATGACCCTTCCCAGAATCAAACACTCCGAATGAAACGTGGATATCCAAATTTTGCCCATAATACGAATTCTGATATCGTTACTGTCATTAACTGCTCCGTACTTAATGATTTTCTCGCCACACGTTGGAGCGGCATTTATGTGATTTCCCCTCTCGGAGAACAATCATCGAACGAGAAATGCAACCATTCAAGCTAAGGGCTCCAATCTTTAAGTTGAGGACTTAAAGATAAAAATTTATAATCAAGCTTGGACGGACTCTTATCACAGGGGTGGGGTGATAGTACACTAATCATTAAGCAGGAGAATTAGAAATCAAAAGGCTAATTAAGGCAGACTGATTAAAGTGAACTAGAAAAATACTATTTATTATATTTAATATAAATGACGACGGTTTAACGAGAACTGAATTTAAAATAGAAAATGAATTTAATAAAAAATTGAATGACTCTACTTCGCGAAAACTTGCAATATCTTTAACTCGCTTGCTCACCATGTAGTCTTGTTCTGCTGGTCCTTGGAAAGCTTCCATCCTTGTAGCTGGAACATCACCGGTCGTCTTTGAGATCTCTTCATCTGCAGCTAAGTACCATTCCTGCCTTGCAAATTGCACCCACCACTAATTGGAAGATGACTTCAAAACTAACACTCCCTATTATGCTTTATCCCATATATTGGAGATAAGCCCTAAGTCATAGTTAGAAGAACCACCTTGGGTTATATGGAGAGGATACTCAATTAAGAATCCTTCCAACTTTACTGAAAATGTGCTCTGAAGTTTCATTTCTATCTGGTTTAATACTACCTATTGACTTAGACTGGTTCAAACCGGTCTCGTAGCCGAGCTGTACGTACTTCCTGATGAGAGTGGCTATACACCCCTCATTCAGAATTTCTAAGTATCGAGACAAAGAATCAAGTAGAGAATCAAGTAGAATAATGTAGAATAATATCGATCAGAATAATGTAGAGAGAATCAAGCCAAGAGCTCCAACACGCCCTTTTATAACCTTCTCTCGCGCTAATTACAGGTCGCTACACGTGGTCCAATCAGATGACACGTCTCTCCCCACTCCAGATATTAGAGTTGACGGGTCTTAACCATGATATCAACTGTTCTTCTATTAGTCCTTTCACTCAGTATCCATGGCAACATGACGCTCCTTTGAAAATATAGGCGGTGATCAATTTGAATAATTCTGGTCGAAATACGGTAGCTTACGTTAGAACGCTTGAACACGTACTCGCTTTTCCCAGAACTTGGTGTCTAAATTTGTCCTTCCTTCTTCCTTGGTGATGTGGCAAGATATAGGAAATCTACTGCAAGTTAATTTTAACCGACTGTCGCAAGAATCTAAGTGAATATTAGGATATTCAGCCCTCGTTTACAAGTCGTAGTTACAAAGTAATGAAATGATAGTGAGCAAATGATTAAACATGAATTATAATACAATTACATACCAAAATAAATATCATGACGTTAAATTCCTGAATTAATTACATATAATAAAATTAACATAATTACACTGTAACGTCTGGAACGTTACAATGGGCAATGCTATGTAAATTTATTTGGGGATGTTACCATGACTGGGAAGGGAAACAGTTTTAATTTCGACTTGGTTACTTCATGTAACAAAATGGATCGCTTCCCGAGTCCATTCTAAATTTAGTATACACGGACGGAATTAAATTGTAGTATTGTAAATGTTGGGTCAAATAATGTATTTATGTTGTTGTACATATATTTCCGTAGGTATAGGGTAGTGATTTAAATCATGCATGGATTATAATATTAATCTAGTCGAGTTTTTTCTCGACATTTGATTTTGTGTTTAATGTTCAAACTGACCCAGAATTTGCTTTTTATGTCAGTCAATTGACGACAATTTGTATTATAATGTTATGGAAAATCCAGCCACGTGCGATGCCAGCGTTTTCCGTTGTGTTATTTTTTTATTAATGTTGACAAAATTTTGTAGGGAATGTCACGAACTATTAATAAGAATAATAAATCATGAGATATCGTCTTTCAATATGAACAGTGAGTAACATTAAATTTTGAATGGAAAAAATGTTAAGATAATCGGTAATCGTTGATGACAGAATAGTTTTTATTCGGAATTAAAGTATGTGATAATTAAAATTTGTGAATTAAAAATTATGAGTAATAATACCGGTGCTAATAAACCTTAAATGCTAATAAACGTGTTGTTTAAATTACGGTCTAATATTTTATAAATAATTGTCAGATATTAAATTTGCAAATATTAGCCGGACCACGTAGGACTAATAATTACGTGATCATGATTATCGAATTTAGGCGAATATAATTTCAAGCTGTTGCGATTATTTGTGGAGAATGACCTCAGAAGTAAATGAGATATGAAGAGAGATGTTGTAGAGATCATGCAGTCAGAATATAAATATGTCGTACGATGTCGTCGATGAGAAATAAGTCAGTTGAAAACTCTGTGATTAATAAATTAATAAAATGATGTTGAGATATGAAGAGAGATAAATTCCGAATGGGGACAACTTACCGTATAATGAAGCTGTGTTGAAAGATAATGTGATACGAAGAAATGTATGAAATTAATGATAAACACAGAGAAATGAGTGTGCAAATACGGGCAATGTAACAGAGTAAAATTTAATTACGTAGAGGGCAGGATTCGGACCCGAAATAAATGGACTGCGCAGATATTCGTTCGAAAGACTACGGACCCAAAGATGAAAAGAGATTAAGATTCTACATAAATGATCTTATGGTGTGATGGTTAAGAATGACGAGTGCTAATAATCTTAATAATAATAATAATAATAATAATAATAATAATAATAATAATAATAATAATAATAATAATAATAATAATAGGTACTGTAGATCTAAAGTTGGACCGTGTTAAATGAAGGGACGATGATAAATGTGTTAAAGAGTAATATAACTAATGATGTGAAACCGATAATAATAATAATAATAATAATAATAATAATAATAATAATAATAATAATAATAATAATAATAATAATAATGTTTGACAGGAATAAGTTAAAAGTTACGTCGACATCATTCGTATGATTACGCTAAATAGACGCAAATGGTAATTTCGTGGATGAATGATAACTCTAATAATAATAAATTAAATTATGGACGACGATATCCCTCAGCGTAAGAATTTGAACGGAGATGATAATCATATGGTGTCTCGTAAATACCGTAAGGCCCGGTTTGTTTATTTTGCTTGAGGGGTGAGAGGAGGTTATCGTCCGATATTCCCACTACACCTCGTGTTATCTTATCGTGACATTGACCTATTGAGACCAGGTGGTCGAGCTCCGCAGTAATTAGATCATGCGTAAATATTTGTAGAGGCGAATTCCAGTTGGCATGGCATCCGCTGGGTAAATGATGGAGTCCGTCCATGAAATACACATTCCTTAATCATCTTAACTTTACTCAACCCGATTGCCGACATCGGGAATTGTAGATATTGTCGGAGGTACTCAATCTAAATTGAATCGGGAAGCCGACGATAAAATTGATTATCCTCGGGCTCTCAATATAAAGAAGGCTCCTCCTTGTGGACCATCAGATCATACGGACACTGGTTCGATCCCAACGTGATCAATTAGAGAACCATACCGCGAATTTGTGTTTCTTTTCCAGTATGGACATTATAAGTGTATTGTCTCCACTTGCGGTGAAGCAAGTGACCTTATTATTTAATGTGTTGTAGAATCATTGCTTTTCTAAAGTGTATCTAAATTAAGCGCGCCGGACGGCGCAATAAACTGCTCCTTCTGGCATTTATTTTCAAAGAAAACCATTCTCATAATCTTTTTATTGTAGTTAGATATTATGTCCTTGAAAAAAATTAAATGTCACTTCCAATCCTATCATCTAGTCCTTAAATTCATGTTTATGATTGAGTGTCCCTCACTTTATATTTTTGCATGCCCCGTTCATCCCTGTGTTCACTGATGCCTCTATGTTTATGATTTTGATGACTTAAAATATGAACCGACACCCCTGAAATTAATGCTAGTCTGGGACTCAGAGGGTGGACGGGTGCAATATGAAGGATAAAATTGAGCTGATTGATTTACGTACTAATAAAGAGTTCAGCTTATTAAATGCTCGATACTGCAGCAAAGGATGGAGAGATCTGCAAGTCAGAGTAGTGAGCCCGCATTATTCAGCGATCTTTTACATCTCCCTAGACCCAAAGAGCGTACCTGGACTCCCAATGCGACAGGAGGGACTCCTGTATATAATATTATTCGTCTTCCTGAGGACAATCCGAAAATATTCACGGGAATAGATGACAGGACAACACGTGCGTTTCTACGTGAGCTTGAGGATTATATGGCAGATCTGAAGACACCTCCAGAGAGAACGCTCAGAACTGTAGAGAAATGCCTTCACAGAAATGATGTGTAACCGAGGGCTTATAATTGTTGCTCATACACAGATGTTAATAATTATTAGAATCTGTACTTATTTTAGAAAGTTACATTTTAAAATGAAACAATGCCTATTGACATTAACAAAATAAAACTGGAGTAAATTAGAATGTCAATGGCGTTTTTCTTCAGGATTCTAGAACATGTGATGTACGAGCTACCATAGTTTGAAAATTTTAGATACCAGTAGTTTTCTGCTCCATGTGTCATCATTAACTATTACAAAGGAGTGAATAAAAAATTGTTTGGATTATGAAGAAGGTTGTGTTCAAAATGACCACCAACTTCAATACCAGCTTCCAGTCCACCATGAAAAGATTTCGTGCACGCGTTTTGGCATTCCATCAAAAATTTCAATGCATGCAGCAGTAATATGGCGTTTCATATCGTCTGGTGTAGGTGTCATGTCCTTGTAAACAGTGTCTTTAGGTTTCCCTACAGAAAAATCTAAAGTGATCAGATCAAGTTAATCGCCGGTGAATCCCCTTCGTCCAATAAAACGACTTGGAAACAATTGTTGAAGTCAAGCTGTAGTACATCCTACACTATGAGCTTGACAGCCATCATGCCAATACCACATGTTCCTCCTAGTCTGTATTGGAACGTCTTTTAACATCTATGGCCATTGGTCTGTTAGGATGTTGAAATACTTTTGAGAATCTAGTGTTCCTTCAATGAAAATATGCTTATGAAATGATTGATAACTATCCCACACCGCACATTTAAACGCCATGAACGCTGACGCTCCACTCGATGAGGTGAAATAGGATTGTTTACGGACCAAATGTGCATGTTTCGGAGGTTTACGTCGCCATGATATGTAAATGTTACTTCATCACTAAACAAGTTAGCCCACTTGATAAAACTGGTATCCATTTTCTAAATGCCCTGTACGCGTTCTTGTTCCATGTTCCTAGCTGCATTAATGTACCCATTATTTGCATGCGTTAATTTATTACAAATGTTAATAAGCTGCACTTTGGCTTCTAATTAGCGCGAAATAAATCAAAGTATTTGCACTTTCTTTCGTTATAAACCATGCGATACGGAACGTCTGCTCGTTGTTGTAATATTGCTGCAATCCCACTCTTTAATACTTTATATGCGTTTGTCAGAACATTTTGAGAAATCTTGTTTAGGGGAGTAACTTGGAGTGGCTAAATAAGAGTAGTTGATATTGAAGTACTACAATTTGAAAATATTGATGGGACTTAAAACACGGGTGAGCTAACAAGGGCGTCAATTTTGGTTCGCGTCGTATCAAGTAGAACTTCTGGGTCGAGTTTACGTACAGTATTTCCTTTTCAGTTACTTTGTGAAAATTCAAGAAGTTGGACGTGGTGGAATACGGTATTTACCAATGGTGAAAGAACCAACATGTTAATAGTGTACGGAGAATGTAGGAAGAATGCTGTTTGTTCTTGTGCGCTGTACGTGGAATGATCTCTCAATAGACGTCAACCATCTCGATAATTACTTGTAAACCTCTCCAACTAATTAAGTAAAACTGGAAATGTAACACCTAGAAACTCAACTGAAAGAAACGAGTGACTGGAGAAGAGGGTGAAATTGATGTTCTAGCTGTTGTTGCTGTAGATACGCACGTTAATTCCAATGCAAACAAACGAGAAACTCGCATGAGTCAGGCAAGTGTACTACACGTTCTACGACCGTATCATGTCTCATCTATCAAGAGGAGCGTGATTTTAAACAAGTAGACATGGCTAACCTCAGTGCTGCCATCTTGTCAGACACTAACATCATTGCTGCTACCTTATGCACGTAGTGGCGCGCAATTTAAAATCCACGCGCTTTTTCACAGCTGCCATCTTTAAACACGTGGGCACGGATTTTAAACAAGTAAACATGACTAACCTCAATGCTGCCATCTTGACGAGGCTAAACCTCACTCTTGCCACCTAATGCACGTGGTGATGGACAATTTTAAAACCACATGCTATTTTGACATCTGTCAGGATAACAGCCGCCATCTTTAACCACTTGCACTCGTTATCGAAACGATATAACATCGTCTCAGCTTTTTACAAGTTCTGGTACTAACCTCACACCACCAGATAAAGAGGAGATGCATAAGGAAGGAAAAGAAGAACACAACCTTTCTTTTCCATCGGATGTTTTTCATTCTACTTTATTTTCTAAGCCGACAACATGTTCTGCAGCTGTGCAAACTACTCAAGAATAGAAGCAACTAGTCTTGTGACCATTACAGTAAGCCATAAAATAATCATAATGTTTAAATCTGTATTCATAACATGTTACAATCAGACAATCATTGTTCAAAACACAAAACACCTGTTGTAGGTGTCGGCATCCACTATAGTTTTCGATTCTAGTCTTTGAACATTACAGTAGGCCATCAAATAACTCCAGTGTTTAAATGTATATTCATAACATGTTACAATCAGACAATCAGTGTTCTAAACACAAAACACCTGTTGTAGGTGTCGGCGTTCACTATAGTGTTCGATTCTAGTCTTGTAAACACTACAGTAGACCATGAAATAACTAGTGTTTAAATCTATTTCATAGAATGTTTCAATCAGACAATCAGTGTTCTAAACACAAAACACCTGTTGTAAGTGTCGGCATTCAGTCCTACTAAGTGGTAGTTCATAAGCCTGAGGGTTCGATTCGTAGAAGTAAATCCTTCGAGGTTACATCAATTCAAAACACCTGTCGACTAAAAAGGGTGTCGCGTGAGTAGCCGTCTCTAAAATTAAGGTAAGTTACAATGTACATTTGCTATCCCTCTCACAGCTATTTTTTCTGCATGATAGTAGTGATTATTGATTTAAGTGGAAGTGCACTTCTGTTCCCCTCCCTTCTACTCAAAGTTCGAATTAGATGATTTTTAAATTCAAACTATCGTGTTAGAACAGGGTTAAAATCTATGATTTTTCTCCTTAACATAATATGGTGTAGGAAAATGTATCCCCTGCTAAGCAGTAAAATGATTTTATCTGTACAATAGTATGAATTTTTATCGCGTTTCGGTAACTAAATAACTATACAGATGTTGCATGTGTTCGAATCCCGCAAAATCCATCTCCTTAGGATAAAGGTATTCCTTGTTAAGTAGTAATCAATTTATCTGCAGTAATTAAGAAGAAGTATGTCGGATAGAGGTATACAATATTTGCAATTCTATGTGTGCGCGCTAATTGCATAGAATTGTGTTTGTAACAACAAAGAGATTGATCCCATAAGGCACATGAGGAACAGAGTTCGAATCTCATAATGTTTTGTGTTATAAGTTTTTGTTCTAAACACTAATTGTCGACATGTTTTTTCATGTCGGATAAAGACATACATTAGCTTGTCCTACAATCAATTCTAGTGTGTGTTAATTGTAACAGGATTGAACTTGTCTTGTCGAATAGAGACATACAGCACAGTAACTATTGTGTTTGGGTTATAAGTTTTTTCTGTTTAATAGTCAACATGTTTCTCTTGATGGATGAAGACATACAGCATTAGCTTAATCTACAGTTAATTCTACTGTGTGCTAATTGCAACAGAAATGAACTCGTGTTGTCGAATAAAGACATACAACTCTGTAACTACTGCGTCATAAGTTTTTCTGTTCAATAGTTAACATGTTTTCTCTTTTCGGGTGAAGGCATACAGTATTAGCATGTCAATTAAATTTTTTGCTAATTGCATTGTGTAACTCGATTGAACCTGTTTTTCCTTGTCGGATGGTAACATACAGCATTTGCTTATCCCAAATTCAATTCTATATTTTTGCATGCCTATTGCAATCGAAAAAGTATTACCTTCTCCCTACCGCACCATCTTTCTACCTCTCCCTCCTCAATCGACTAGAACAAGAGAATAACGCTACACCTGTTTAATAATGTAAGTATATCCGCACTAACTTTTTGTGATGTAAGGTTCAATTCTATTTCCGTAGGAAGAGGGATTGAGCTAACCTGAGTAACTGTAAGGAGGACGAGTTGCCCTTTTGCCAGGAAGAGGAGCCCTTTATTCTTTTAGCAGGAAGAGGAGCCTCTTTGTCAGGACGAGGAGGAGCAGCCCTTTTGCCCTTTTGCCAGAAAGAGGAGCCCTTTGCCCTTTTGCCAGGAAGAGCAGCGCTTATGCCCTTTTGCCGTTTTGCCCTACAAATGATGAAGAGATGTCTATTTGCCCATTTGCCCTTTTGCTAGGGAGAGGAGCCTTTTTTTCCCTTTTGCCCTTTTGCTATCCGGATGAGGAGGAGGAGGCCATAAGAGCCAATGTATAGCCACTATCTTGCGCAGTAGCCCCTAGGATAGCTTTCCCCACAAGAGCCGGTGTATAGCCACTATCTTGCGCAAGCGCCCTTAGGGAGTCCCTTTAAATCCTATGTCTCCTCTAGACCACCTTTCTCCATAAGAGTATATGTATAGCCGCCATCTTGAGCAGTAGACCCTAGGCCAGCTTTTTTCATAAGAGTATGTGTATTGCCGCCATCTTGGGCAAGCGCCCCAAGGGGGTCCCATAAGAGGTTATTTATGGTCGCCATCTTGCACAGTAACCTAAGACCCACCACCATCTGCAATCTTCCGTGGCCGTCATCTTTCTCCATAAGAGAGCATTTATAGCCGCAATGGTGTGCAATCGCCCATAGACGTCATCTTTCTCCATAAGAGTGCATGTATAGCAGCCATTTTTTTTGCAATGGCCCATGGCCGTCATCTTTCTCTATAGGAACACATGTATAGGCGCCATCTTGTATAATCGCCCCTAGGCCATTTCATAAGAGGCTGTGTATAACCACCATCTTGCACAATAATCCCTGACCCAGGTTCCAGGATTTAGTCTCATAAGAACACGTGTATAGCCGCCATCTTGTGTAATTGACGTCGAAACGGCATCTGGCCTTAAAACTGAGGTTAGGCACCTTCAAGGTAGCGACTGTAAGGTTAGGTATGTTCTGTTGTGAAAAATTCGCATCGGGAAGGCATCTAGCAAGATGGCGCCGGGAAGGGCATCTCATCGTGACACTTAGGTTAGGCCCCTACAAGGTAGCGGCTCTGAGGTTAGGCTTGCTCTCTTGAGAGTAAAAAGGAAGGTTAAGCCCCTCCAAGGTTGCTTCTGTGTTGTTAAGCATGCACTCTTAGCCAGCATAGCAATGACCTTGCCAGAGGTCAATGCGGCGGAGGCCTCTCCCGAGGGGCTGTGGGGGCAGTGGTACCTGAACCCCGGAAAAATCAGTACTGGTGTAGCAGTGACATTTGGACTCTCTTTTGGATGTGAGGTGTGTGGTGAACGACCTGGAAATCTGACTGTATTCCTGGTACAAGTTCATCTTCATTTTATACGGTGTTCGCATAGTAGTCAATTTGTGCAGGACAAACGGTACACTGCCTAATGGGGCTGGGGATTGACTATGCGAAAGGAACTAGAAACCTGTGCATTCGCACCAAGCATTACCTTTGTCTCCCACTTCACCTCCCTTCCTTTGCCTGCTCTAACACACAGCCACAGGCAGTGGCTGGCTCTCTGGCATAGTAAATACGGCAAGTTGGTCAATGCGAATCGCGCGCCCGCTAGTAACAAAGTAACCTCATTTTTCTCGAAAATAACAATTTTCTCCGCCAAACCGATTGCACCATCATTGTTAACATAACATGAAGAGCATACCTGATTTTGTCCGTATAATTCTGAGACACCGTGTATACATTCCGCATATTAAAGAGTTTGTTTACATTGAAATATCCCGATGGTTAGTGTCTCGATACGAGACATATGATCAAAACCTTATAATAGAAAGAGATTTGAACATATTATGTATTACAGTTTGTCCATAAACCTTAATATAAATAATTATAGCAAAGGATTATGTAATTTAATTAATCCGTTAAACTCGTTATTTCATACAACCCATTCTGAAGGTACTACGGATGAAATCTTGACCTGGTGTTAAGTAATCAAAATAATGTGAGTGTAGCGAGGGATATGGACTGCTACTGCCACAAGGTCGTCACCATCCCACGTTGAACGTACACGTACCAGTATCCTCCTACCAAAACCAATTTACCATCAAGTACAATATATCGCTTACTTTTTGGAGGGCTAACTTCGAATTACTTTTACTCTGGACTGAGTGACTGTAACAAGGAATCGGTTAACGAATGCATAGTGTAAACATACTTCAAATTATATTTATCCAGCAATACAATATGAGGTACCCAAAACTAGTAAGGATGGAAATAAACTAGTGGCAACACTGTCGTCACATTGCGTGCGGACAGTTGAGGGCACTGCTGTTGGCAGCACTTGTAGAAGGGAGGCAAAGCTACTAAACGCACCTAGGTGGGCTAGTGCCGGTCCTACAGACGAAGGAGTGCGGAGCTGTTAATTGATGGTGTGTAAACCCGGACCACCCTGAAGTGATGTTTACGAAGATAGATCATGGAGCATAGATGAAATCGATGTGACGCGTGGAAGATTCCTGCAACCTCAACATGGTCCTACACTGTGCAAGAAACGGCCTCATTTCCAAACACATCCGCCGGCTGTTATGCATGTCAGTGCCCGCTGATACAACGCTGCTCCTGCGAGTGAATATTTTTGGTACGGTGGAGGTGAGACATCCTAATCACCGGGCATGAGTCCCTGTGACTGACATCAGTTCTCCAAATTTAAGGAACCACTCCGAGTGAAGCGTTTCCATACACAATTCACCTTCATATAGGGTGTGCAGTGTGTAGGAAAGTGCTGTTTGTAACAACCAGAGCCTGTATTTCAGTAGTCCTCTCCATGAATTTATGATCACTTTCTGATCTGCCTACTCTTTTGATAACTTCGAAGTTTCGAAACGGGGTCTCTACAGCTAGTCACTATATAGCACAAGCCCAAAAGGTAAAAAAATGGCAGATATCTCGATAACGGTGCGTCCTACAGCAAAAACGTACAATCATCGACCTCTCTATAGACGTACCCTCCATCTTCCCATTCTGCCTACAAAGCTGTGACATAAAATAAAAAACGACAGGAACAATGGCGGACCAAATTGACAAAAATTCGTGTACTGATGATGAGCGTTGGTCTGACGAACATGAGAGTGTTTTATTAAAGAAAAACACGACGTTACAAGGCACACACACTTGGTAGGGTGTGGTTCATGATTACAGAGGGTCTGTCGCACAGGCTCTTTCAAAGCATTCGTGGTTGCATGTTGGTACAATGTAGTTTTTATGTAACGATAAGCACTACATCGTTATCCCCTTTAATGTAATGTCTTTTATCTGCAATTATCGGGTATTGTTGCATTGCCGTTAATTTATGTGCCGGTACTGTGGATATTTAAAATGCATTTAAAATCCATTATTACGTCAATAATTTTGATTTTCCTTATTGGCCCAATAAGCTAATCCTTGACTTGAGCATGCGTAGTGTCTCTCTTGAATGGAGATCTCTGCAGTTGTTTTTCTGTCTCGTCAACTAGCGAGTGAAGAGTGTTGTTCTGAGCGAGCTGTGAGATGGACGCCATTAGCCTTGTTCCTTAAAAGACTTTGAAAAGTAACGAAATGGAGCTGGATACTCCCAGTTAGGTGGGAGATACAGTAGGCAATATGCCTAAATACGTTTTCAGTCTTATGTTCCTCTAGTGATAGTGATTTGGTATTTTACTGATTCTTTTAATTCTACTATGCGAGTGTTGAGTGTGGGCCTGCGTGCCAAGGCAGGCAGATTACCCCTGAAAACATGTTTCTCGTGTAAGTTTGCGATAAAAGATTACACTAATTTGGATACAAAACCACCAGCATTTAAGTAATATTTATTCAAAAATTATTTTGGAGCAACGTCAACTTCCGTGGATTACTTGGAGGAGATATTGTTTACAACCGTCGTCTTGGAATTTTCAAAACATTATCTTGTCCGTTTACGAACCAACGTTATCACTGTTATTTAATTTTAGGCCTACCTCGAGTTATCGCCAATGTAGTGTGAATTGAATCTGAACTCTATACCCGGTATTTGGAAATTTTATAGCCGACTGAAAGATTTAAAACACTATTGATACAATTCTCATGTAAAAGTGATATGTAAGTTTAATTACGAGGCGAATTGGAAACTCGCGGTGAGCATATGTGCATTATGTCATTCCTTCCTTGCTGTTATTGTGATTGTTGTACGTTTTTGGTTTTCTGCTCCATATACCTACGGTGTGCGTATTGTTTTGGTTGTTCGTATTGTTATTTTATTATTATTATTATTATTGCACGGTGTGTTTCTCTGTCACATTCCTTATTCTTACGTAGTTTTGTAACGTCGCTAGCCTAAATATTTATTATCTGGTAAACGCTAAAATTTTGGCAGGCTTTGCCTCTTATAAAATGAAATTTTAATAGCTTGGGTCGTGAGTTGTTAGCTGACCTTTAGCGTGTGTTGTTGTTCTGTTTACATTGTGGAACATAATTTTTTTCCTCCCCTTGTAATATTGTATGAATTTGGGGAATATTTTTCTGGTTCCTACTTATCAAATTTTGGTTCCTTTCTTTAATTTATTTTGTAATTTTGGTTCTGCGTATGGAGGGTATTGCCTAGTGATTGACAAAAGGAGGATTGAATCCTTGTTGCAACAAGTTAATGATCTATGGCCAGTAATTAATTTACAAAGGTATACCTTAAAGTTTAAAGTCTAATATTAAAATAAAAAATAATATTTTTACAAAAGGGATTTGTTAATGAGATTGTAAACCTCTTCTGTATTATAATTCTGCTACTGTTCTGAGTTAGTACTTTTAGTAATATTATGTTCATTTATTTACCGTATTGCTTCTTTAATTATTAAAGCTTTGAAAGTAGGAATCTCTGACTGTAAGTTTTAATGAATTCCGTTCATTTATTTAAATGTTAAGTGTTTTGAAAGAAAGTTATTTACCCTTTATTTTTTTAAAGTAAGAAAGTATTTATTTAACTATAAATCCTATGAATTGTTTTTCTTTTTTTCCTCTTTAAGTAAACATCTTATTTACAATTTTATTTCGTCTGTCATTTAGTAGTTAACAATGTTGACCTGCCAACCTGTCAAATGTTAACGTAAGTTCCTGCCCTTTTCACTCCCTATTTTTCCCTCCACGCTTCGTATTTGGTGCTACTGCCCTTATGGTAAGTATTCTGTTTTGTTTTCGTTGTTGTTTGGTGCATTCCTTGCAAGGTTGCACTAATATTCACCAGTATCAAAAAGCGTATGCGGATACATGTTACGTCCAGTGTAGGTCATTAGTAAAGGGATCGCCTGCCAGGTGGGTTGGGATATTCTTACCTGTAGTAAATTATCTGACTTAAGGCAGAGTTTCGCCGATCGAGAAGTTTTAGTAGGTTATTATTTATCACTAAATATAAGGTCTTACATGTTTCTTTTAAGTCAATTCCATACTTTATCTGATCAAAATAATTAACATGTATTTACTACCAAATATACAAGATATATTACAAAATGAAGAAGTACCCGCTCCCCTTCACAAACTGAAAAAAGCAAATAGTTACATATTCCCACCGCGACACCTACTTATCCCCCTCCCCCTCACTCACCATGAACACTTCAAGAATCGACACAGGACTCTTGGAATCCATGGCCTACCAGAGCTTCAGTATCGAGTAAACTTCACTGCGAGCCCTCCGAGTTTCGAACCATGGACAACCCGACAGAGTGTTGAGTTTAAATTTTATGATTTTGGGAATGCAGGTTTCCTTTATTTTAAATAGGTAGATAATGTCAGGGTAGAATTAGAATAATTTGATAAATATTAGATTGCCAGATTATATTAGCTTAGTGTGACCAGTAGGATTTTATTTAAATTATGTGGGATTATCTGGGAAGGAAACTAATGAGGCTAATTTCAAACACTTTAGTCCGATTCATTTTATTGCATGAACATGTGTTTGTTTACTTTATTGTCAAGTGTGCTTTAGAAAGGGGGAATTTCTTAACGTTAGTGTTAACATTACCTTGTAGCCTTTTTCTAATTTAAATGTTCAATATGAGTTAGAATAGCATGACGACAGGGTCTTCATAGTTTCCTGTTGATATCTTAAATGTGGGACTAGAAAGTGCACTCTATACATAATGTTAAAATTTGGTAGTTTAGATTGCATGTTTAGAGTAACAAATGGCTGTATAACCAACGCGTGAAGAAAACGACGTGCCTGGGATTCGAAAGACCGTCCTCCCAAAATGTAGCTAGGCCCATGTTTATTTATTATTTGAGATTTAATGTTTTTATTTTATTTAAAGGAAATTTATTTTTCAGTTACACATCTTTTGTTTGAGGTAATGCTAATTTTAGCTTGTTGAGCAAGGGAAACCGTAGCGAAATCTCCGATGCGATAAGCTGTGTCTTAGCCCCGGGCTCATGTGAGTATGAGACGAAATGAAATGATACAGCGGCAAGATATTGTGAGATATTTCAAGAGTGCGATGAATGCACGAGATGATTTGACCATTGAGCTTGATGCGTCAGTGCTATTGTGTTGAAATAATCAGCGGCAGAGATGCATTGATAAGACATCTGTTTGTAAGGAAACGTGATTTGAAGCAAAAAAACCTTTCCCTTTGTCGTGGGCGTGGTCCAGACTAAAATTTAAGTCAGACAGCTTGGCATTGAGCAAAGGCGGGCAGTTAGAGGGATTGTCAGGCGAACAGAAATATCAATGTTGTATACGATACTGGGTTTCTACACTCAATTTCAGCTCATTGTAGGAGATCCAGTAAGTTGCTTTCTTTATTTTAATAACAAAGATACTATTAAATTTATGTCAAAGTAATTTATTATTACCCCTCTTGAGGCGATAGTTCGGAACTTTTCAGGATTCCTTACTGATGGTGAAATCGAGGCCACTAGTTCGAGTCCCAGGGCACATGAGGATTACCAGTCACACAGCAACGTGATTACTACATGAATACGGTCAGTGCTTGTGTCATATGTCTTTATTTTCCAGGTGTTATAGATTTCAGTGTATTTTATATGTAAATATTGCTTTTGTTTGAAATAAGACTTCGTGAGATTCATATGTAGTGTTTGTTGACGTGGAGAGGTTCTGACCCTCTCGACCTTGTACTGTTGATCATGATATATGGTGAGATGTTCTTTTCACCCTAGTTCAATTTGTTATTATTACTAGTGGATTATGTGTCGCCATTACACGGGAAGTGTTTTTAAATTTTTCTTCATCTCACGTTTTGTGTATAATTCGGTTGCATTATATTTAAATTAGGCGGCCACTCTAAGCCTAATCCCAGATTAAATAAGTGTTGTTTTGAATATGTAAATCCGGAATATTCCCGGAGAATACATTCGCATTCACAAAATCGTTAATTATATGTAAATAGATGATGTGTTTGAGTGTTATTATGATAGGACTTTTAAAATACGTACTCAACAATTAATAATTAAAAGAAGGGTTGATCAGCATTTAAACATTTAAATATTGAAAGAAGAGTTACTCAATTATGTAATTAACGAATTAATGAACAATTTAATCGAAAATGTAATTGATTAATGAAGCTAATGAACTTGTTAGTCCAATTAATGACACTCGTGAAAGTTGCAATCAGTATTTTATTTGATTTTGAAAATGGGAGTTGGATCTCCATGGCTTCATTGAGTGTTTAATGATTTTCTCAAATTATTCTCTTATTATCAGGGTTATACAATTTTGATTATGAGCTTTAACAAGAGTAATTAAACTATTTAAAAATGTTTATGCATATCATTTACCAAGAAATGCATCCTAGTCTCTTTCGTTCATTTATGCCTGTAAGCTAGACTTATGTTACTTATATTTGATAGCCGCGGACGGTCTGTAGCCCTGAGAGGCCGGTGCTCATATCTCGGAACGGAGGAGGTCCGGTTGACCTCGCAATGTTGTAAGGGCATTTGTTATCTCATGAGTTCGGATTACTTTTTACAACCCAGATGAGGTGACATTTGTCAGTAGAGAGAAAAGGTCACTTGACTGTCGATCTCTGTGTCCCATGTGTTCATGACGCGTTAGGTGTAAATTTCGTTGTCACATGGTCCCATGAGCTACGGGGGTTGATGGGTAAGGTCCCAATACACTCATCACAACAGGAGAACGAGTTATCGGGTTTAATGAAGCTGAATTTGACAGGCATTGAACCCATAATTCTACGGTGAGAAAATTTTTTTTCTCCAATATTTATTTGGTATTAAGAAAGTACTTTTATGTTTGAAGGTAGCCATTTTGCGCTCCTAAGAGCCCCGATGTCGCGTGGGAAGGTTCTCACTCACGGCAAGCTCGTGAATTGCCGGGACACCTCGGTGGAACTCGAGTGCCCGACAATTCTTTAAATTCATGGAATTCTATACAACGAGGGATTTTGGCAATATAGTAAATGAAGAAATAAATAAGCAAAATTATTCGTACACCCTCCGTGAAGACAGAGACACCAGGGAAAAACATAAATGTAGTTAAGCCTAAGTGCAGGTTAGAGTGAGATCAGCGAACCAGCTACACGTGCCAAGGTCAGGGGAGGAAGAAAACGCGCGAAACGCACGGGCAGAAATAATTTATTTCCCCGGTTATGATTGTAGAAAAATTATAAAATTAACGTCTAACATAAGTGCAAGTCTGTCCGGAGTTCTGGGACAAGTCTCATCAAAATCCGTCTATTAGACGCAAAATTGGCAGATTACACAATCAAGCCTCATAGAGGGGATAGCGTCCCTTCTGAGATTATAAAAGAAACCCCCCACCGTAGATTTTTCAGTGTCGATCTGGAACTTGAAGCCGCGGGAGCTTGTGCCCGTCGTCATTAGAATTTCGCGCCAGATTGACCGACAAATAATTAAATACATGTCCGTGGCTAAGGTCCATATACTTGGTTAAGAAGAGAAAGTGATTGGAAAAGTTCTGAACGTTTGCCGACAAACTAGGAAAGTGTAGGCTGGTTGAAATATACACAGCAAGTTTTATTTATATAATCTCATGCACGCTTGAAAGTGAAGAGGTTTTTGGGGGAAGCTATTCAGAGTAGTTCTGCTCCCTTATCTGCTGAACACCTGTTTTTATTGAAGCAACGGAGAGAAACCACGCTGGGAACGCATCAGACAGTTGTAGTCGACTGCAGAGCGAGGGAAGTTCGTGGTGCAAATTACAGAGAAAGTGCCTGATTTATATGGTAATCGTAATATCGTGTGTGTGAAGGGTAGTGTTTGTATGAGTGAGATTTTGGAAATGAAAATGTTATCTGTGAAAATGAGCGGCTAAGCCCAAGGTCAGCTGGTGATGATGTAACCAGAGTGCTGGGAATGTCACCATTGTGCAGGTCTGTCTATTTTATATTATGTTGTAGTTAGTTATTGTTCTGTCCCAACAAATTTTCCAGATGATTGTCGGGTTGATATTCGTAATTATCAGGCGAAAAGTGTTGTAATTTTTGGTCAGCGTGTGAAATTTTCAGTGTGTAAAGTTCATGTCAAGAACGGTAAAATGCGACGCCTAAAATTTTGTGTTGAATGTTCGATGAGATATCATCCAAAGCGTGGATTTTTGGAACGATATAAGTGTAAATTAGTCGTGGCGAATATCTTAATCTCAGATGTCAGTTGAATTCAGAAATGTTGGTCGATAATAATAATAATAATAATAATAATAATAATAATAATAATAATAATAATAGTAATAATAATAATAATAATAATGTCTACCGCGGGATAAGGAAATTTTTCTATGTTAAAGTGCATTTAACCAGTATATTTTTACAAGGATCGCAGGCATATTTAGATGATTTCGGTGAAATTTGTTAGAGTCACAGTCATTAATGGGAAGGAAATTTTGAGACATCGTGTATATCAATGATACGAAAAGTCGCTGGGTGCTCTTGGACTCTCGAGGTTCGAAAGTCGTAATAATAGTAAAGTAAGAGATGTGTTTAATAATGGTTGTCGTTTTCACCAGGGGATCGAAGTATGAAAAAGGGTCTTGAAGGAAAGGGATTGAGAGCGACGGATTTATATGTATGTGGAGGAGAGAGATGGATGAAGTGATACCGCTGGAATAAAGCGAGGAGAAGGAGTTTGAGACAAGCTATATTTTTAAAGAGGAAGTATTTAGGAAACAGGCTGTGTTGAGGCAGGCTGTATTGTTTTCCGCAATCAATCCGAATTTGAGACGACTATGGTGTGGAGCATCGTAAATTTATAGAGAGATCCCAAGTGAAAACGACTTTAGTAAATGTTAAAGTCTTGGTAGTAAACATCCAGTAATTCTTGTTACGTAAAGCCCGTATGGATAATAAGATGATGAGCGACCTCAAGGATCAAAGAGCACTTTGGACCCATGGTTGGGTTGTACTGAATTTGTTCACTGGAGAGGTCATTGATAAAATAGTTGGAATTGATGATAGGCGATTTGAGAATTTCGAATGCGGTAGTGATGATTATTATTTTGAAGGCATCCACTAAATTGTAAACGTGTGTTGGGAATTTTCATTTGCTTCCCTAACACTTCAGTGCACAGGATGAGATTGTGTTCGAGGTGGAGAATCGTTCGTCACGTATATTTATTTTTGAGCTCACGTATTGTAATGGTAGAGACTTACTGTATTTTTTTCGACTTGCATTCATTTGATAGTAAGAGACGTGGTTCCGATCGTGTGGTATTTGTCTGACCAGATTTTGTATTAAATGTCGGAGGTGTTTGAAATTGCTAGTTCGCCTGATATGTTAAGGGAGGCGTAGTACGACCCACTTTGACGCCCGACGATAGATTTAGGACGTCACATGTTATTCTTGGAGTCACTGTTGATGAGACGTCCTAGGTCACGCCCGACGATAGATTTAGGACGTCACATGTTATTCTTGGAGTCACTGTTGATGAGACGTCCTAGGTCACGCCCGACGATAGAATTTGGAAGGGATCATGTACATAATGATTAGTGTTAGGGTGTACAGATTTCAAGTGAGCCCGACGATAGGTCTGGGATGGTAGCTGTACACACTCAAGTCTCAGTTTAGATGTTTCTTTTGTTTTTTGTCGAAGCGGCCTGGATGAAGGTAGCAGTTACAGTACGATATGATTTTATGAAGAGGGTCAATTCGTAGCTCTCCATTGAGATAACGGGACAGCTGTTGGCGCGTGAGGGTTGTCCAAGTGTTGGATATCGACCTGATGGAGATTTAATATTTTTACTGTGATTCTCCGTGCGTGTTAAGCTTTAATGATTTCGAGATGTTAATTTATTTTTACGGACTTTATTGTTTTCTCGTTTTGACGTCCGTTCTCGTTTGATAGTGTGCATATGGACACTCAGTGTATTAGTGTGAGACTTGAGTTGCGAATGCGGTTTCGATTCGTCAGCCAGTAACAATATTTATGTTCAATCTTGTCGTACTTTCATTTTTATTCATAGTTAAAGTAAGTAAGTAATCACTTTACGAGTAGTGTGTTGGGACAGACAGTAAATAGAGAGATCTGTACTAGAGTTGTAGTAAATTTTAGCGTGGACTGGTAATTTTATTAAGCATAACAAACCCATTTCTAACCTGAAAATCGGTTCGATAATAATATTTTTCAAGTGACTTTCCACTTTTTAATTATCTTCAGTGTTTGGCATTTCTTCTAAATGCATGAGTAGTAAATTGTTTCCTGCATTTCGCAGTTTTGTTCTTTTAGAACGACATAACGTAGATCCTCACGGATCATGTTGTTGTTGGTTCCTTCCGAACAGCTGTTTGGGGTGATGCACATTTAGCATCGGGATTACCTTATCACTTAAGGGTGTCATGAATGACAAATACATGGTGGGATTTTATTTCAATTGTGAATGATGTTGTTAACTTGTAGTGAACACCATGCTTTCCCATAATATTTCGCAACCTATCCAAAGCAACTGATAGTCAGTTTGGTTCGATTGAGGGTCCATTCGGCGGGTGTTCCGTATCCGTTAAGGGTATTCGACTGGTGGATAACCTTAATTGAGAGAAAATCAGGCGTTCTACTTGTTGAAAGTCAGATTTTCCACGGATCGTGTGGATTAACTCTCAGTTCTCGTTTGGAATAATAGGTGCCCGGTTTTCAGGTCTTCCCTTTTTCAGTTTTTCAGTTTCGCTGTCCACTAACATATTAGCTTCTCCGAAGCAACTCTTCGACATTGTAAGAAACAAAGTGACGGTATGTAATGTGACTGTGTTTGGAACATTCAAAAATCAATAATTTATATTTTTTTTTATTTTGCAAGAATGCATATTAAATTAATGATGTTATCGTGCTCTTTCAATTTAATAAGAGTTAGTAAGCACATTTTTGCTCCTCATTTCAAGTAGTTAGGCTCTCTTCTGAACCCCATCGTTTGGTTAAGATCGTGACCGAATTTATTCCCGCAACGACCCAGGAATTAAGAGTTCTAAATTGTTCTACTGTAGCAGCCGTGGCCGACCAACGATGGAATGGTAAGTTCAAGGGTTCAGTAAGAAGTGGCGCCATCAACGTTAGGGCTTATGTCACGATAACGATGAGGAGCCCAAAGTCACGATAACGATACGATGCCACGATAACGATAATGAAATTATATATTGAAAATAATGTTAGGAAAATATAAAATAATGTTGAGGCCTAAGCCACATTATAAATAATACAAGCGGGTGAGAACTATGGCTGAGCCACAGTTAAACGAATTATGCCCAATGAGAGTGCTAGATATTATCACGTTTAACGAGGAGCGTAACTACTTGGTAGATAATAATAATAATAACAGTCACAATGCATTTTAGGAAACCAGTACTTAAAGCTTTATTGAAGCTCATGTCATGTTGCCAATATAAATTTTGGAAGTGGTAACGCTGAATTACATTCAAAGTTTATGCGTTAACGTGTTCTTTATTTAATTAATTTACGGAAGCGAAACTATTTGGGATATTTATCCAGAGTAACTTATCAACTTCAGATTTCCTTTTATTAAACAATTTTGTGATACCAGCCACCTAAACAAAATTTTACAAGACAACTGTTGGAATGTTGTCAGTTTCAGTACTGAATTATAATAGCGTTTGTATGTGAAAACGCAGTAGATAGTGAATTCTTTCCTTAGTAGTTTGGAGTATTCTGGTTGCATCAAGAGCCAGCGTACTCATTATTGTATTCTTTGTGATATTGTGAGATGGAAGGTCAGGTGATGATGGATCTGCTAATGCAGAGGATGGAAGAAATGAATAGTAAGTTGATGGAGGACATGAAAGTCCAGAATGAGAATTTGAGGGAAGACATGAAAGGTCATAATGAGAGTTTAAATAGTAAGACAAATGAGAACTTGGATAGTAAGATAGATAGTTTGGATAGTAAGTTGAGAGAGGACATGAAGGCTCATAATGAGAATTTAAATAGTAAAATGGAGGATATCAAATTTCAAAGTGAATGTTTGGCAGCTAGTTTGAAAGACACTCGTGAGGAGTTACAGTCTAGTTTGAAAGACACTAGTGACGAGTTAAAGAGTAGTATTGAGGATACCCAGGCTTGGTTTAAAGAGTCTAGTGATGAGTTGAAGGCTGGATTGAAGAACGTAGTTCATGAGACACACACTATGTGCACCGAACTTAAAGAGGAAGTTAGGGGTGAGATAGGTAAACTCAACCAGCGTTTTGATGATAGCCAAGTGGAGATTAGGAATGAAATTGATAAACAATTTGCGGAAGTGCAGGTCAATTTAAAGAACGATTTTGATAAACAGTTTTCCAAAATCCATGACAGTTTAAAAACCGATATGGACAAGCGTTTTGACGAAAGCCATGACATGTACAGTAGGTTATGCGATAGTCAGGAGGAGATGAGGAAGGAACTTGACAGGCATTTACTGGAAAGCCAGGCAGCGCACAAATAGCTGATCGACAGTCAGGCCGAATTTAAGGACGACATTACACAACAGGTCGTAGAGATGCGGATTTCCATGGATAAGGAAAAGGGGAAAACGCTAACCATAATAGAAGAACAACGTCAATTATTATCTGCGGACATTAAGTCACTGAACAACAAGGTAGATAAAATTAGTGTGGAATTGGATAGTCAAGTATTGTCAAAAACCGAAACCATGGAGAAGAAACTGTTGCAAATTAATGAGGAAGCAATTAGTAAACTCCAAGTGGCTAATGAGGACTCCGAAATTTTAATTAAAGAAATTCAAGAGGAGTTAGTTGAAATGAAAAATGAACACACCCGGGAATTCAACGACAGGCAAAATAGTATAGAACGTGTCTTATGGGAAATTACGTCAGCCCAGGAAGAAACGGACAAGAAAGTTGGGTTCATTAAGAGCGAAGTGAGCAGTTGGATTAGCAGCGTGGTAGACATGCAGTCCAAGGTGGACAAAGTATTGAGTCAAACCTCGACAGCTGTTAACCCTGACCTCAGTGGTCAATTGCCAAATATCAGTCATGTGAATCATAACGGTCAGAGCTAGAATGTAGATACCAGTCGATCTCAAGGCTCAGGGGTCACCAGCGTTATTAACATGATCAAGTTACATAAGGACCAACCTAAGAAATTTAATGGAGGTCCACATACCACGCCGAAGGGATTTCTTAAGTATCTCAGGGAGTACATCCGGGACGCCAAGATTCCTGAGGAACGTCAATTAAGGGTAGCTGAAAGATATTTAGAGGGGGCACCACTTTTATGGTTCAAAGGCTTCCGATACCACTTTGACACCTTTGATGAATTCCAGAGGGCGTTTCTAAATAAATTTTGGAGTACGGAAATTCAGCAGAGTCTCAGATTAGAACTATACTCACGTCGTTATACTGCAATAGGCCCTACTAAATTCAGTGAGTACTTTATTGCACAAATGGTAAAGTTCAGAGAACTTGAGGCGCCGCCCTCGGAGCAGGAATTGGTCCAGGCCATCCAAAAGCAGCTACCTCCCGAAGTACAAAGAATGCTCATTACATCAAAGGTAGAGACCCCCATGCAAGCAGAAATGATCCTTAGGCAACTGGATCATACCCATAATCAAGTAGCACCCAGAGGGGGACGATCGCACGAGCAACATGTAAACACTGTTAGCCATGTTCCAGAGGGAAGTCAAGAGGCACCTGAGCAGGGGAAACCACAGCCGACTGAGCGGAGGCGTGAGTTTCGTAATAACTGGGAACCCTCGCATCCACGAAATGAGGATTGGAAAAGGCGTAGGGGTAACTGGAATTATCCACAAAGGAGGATCCCTTACTGGAGGCGATACGATGGGGGCGGAGAAACCCAGAGGAATTTCAGAAATGGATATCATAACCGCAGGGACTGGGGAAATAATCGAACCCAGAACTTCCGCCGTGATGATGATGAAAGGTACCGCGAACGTGTTCAGTACACCGACGGGTTAAGGAAGGACCATGAAAGGGAAAAATGGAAGGGGGCTATACAGCGCCAGGAAGTCAACACCGATTGTTTCGGGGCTGAAAGTCTGGAATTCCAGAAGGCACATAGGCAAGACCAGCGAAACTCCGGTCTGAACCCGTTTGCGCCGAATTTTGAGCAAGAGTCAATGTCGACTTTTGATAGAAAAAAAACTTCAAATTCCCAGTAGGAAATGTTTCAGAGTCTTTCATGCCAGATTCTGAAGGAGGGACGTCAGATGAGTGGGTGGTCGCACAGATAGATTCGTGGATCATTACCTCTGATGACTTGGTGGAAGATCACTTTAAACAGGAGAGCAATCAAGTAAAGAAACTGCCTTTAATAAATGTCCGCATCTGTAATTTTCATGTCAAAAGTTTGGTAGATACCGGGGCCAGTATCAGCATCATCTCCCAAGCTCTTTTTGACGATTTGAGACAACGAAATAAATTGCCAATTATTCCGGTGTCAAATGTAAAAATTCGAGGGGTCATTCCTGACAAAATTGCTGTTTGTAAGGTACAAACTTATTTGGATGTACAAATTGGAAATTCCACTTTCGCTCATGCATTCGTAGTCATGTCGAAAATGCACTACAATGTAATTTTAGGGGCTGATTTTATCCGTGAGACCAACGCAGTCATTGATTTGAGCAGGAACCAGATAAAGTTCAGGAAAGAAGAGGGAGCGGAAGTCGTTACACTAAACGAGGAATTGGGAGAAGATAGAACATTAGAATATGGCGAAGAGGAGGCCCAATGTGTAGACTTCGTAAATTCATTAGAGGGAGTCGCTGGTGAAATTGACAGTGTAGATGACGAAGGGATTCATCATGAGGAGTTACATGACGTCTTGGAGGCTGAGGTTGACACCGATTACGAGGCCTTAATTGGGTTAAAGGTCGCGGAATGCCCTGGTACTGTAGAAGAGAAGGAAAAACTTAGAGCTCTCTTAATGGAATTCATATCTGTGTTCGATTCCAAACCGGGTCTAATCCCTAATTTCACATATGCGCTAGCTGTTACGGATTGGACACCGTTTAAGAGGAGACCGTACCCTATACCGGACAAGTATTATGCTCAAGCTGCAAAAATTATTAAGGAAATGGAGGAGAACGGGCTAATTTCCAAGCAGCCCACTCCATATTTGAATCCGTTGGTCGGGGTTCAAAAACCGGACGGGTCTCTGCGTGTGTGTTTGGACGCACGTGCTCTCAACGAGCGCTTAGTCCCCGAGCATGACCATGCCCCTCCTATTAAAGAGGTTAACGTTTCAGAGGAAAATCACGTTTTATTAGCGTAGATTTGACATCCTCGTATCATCACATCGGTTTGGAACTCACGTCTAAATTATTTACTGGCTTCATTTTTGACCAAGAGACGTATGTTATCAATCGTCTCCCATTCGGGTTGAAAAACGCCGGTGCAGCTCTCATACGCGCCCTAGATCGATGTCTAACTGATGAAGTTAAAGCCGCTACAACTCGGTATGTCGATGACATCTTGCTAGCTTCATCACGTTTTGACGAAAATATCAGGGATTTGAGGAAACAACTGGAGAATTTAAGGGCATCAGGTTTCAAAATCAACTTGAAGAAATCGCATTTTTGTCAAAAGGAAGTCCTATTTCTCGGCCATGTCATTGATGGTGAAGGAGTTCGCCCGAACCCGGTGAAGCTCCAAGCCATAGACAAGTTCCCAAGACCGCTCAAAATTAAGAACGTCAGGCAATTCCTTGGAATGTGCAATTTTTTTTCGGACCATTGCATGAATTACACGGAGGTTGTAGCCCCACTTCAGAGCTTGCTTCACAAGAACAACAGGTGGAAATGGAGTCCCGAGCACGAGGAGGCATTCAGAAAGACCAAAGAGCTCTTGCTAAACAGCGTTAAGCTAGGGTATCCGGAGCTCGAGAAACTATTTATCGTACAGACTGATGCATCGACCGTAGGAATCGGGGCACTCCTATACCAGGAATGTTTGGACCAGCCTCATAATAGGAATTATTTATCTTTCTACAGCCGAAAGTTGAGATCACACGAAGTCAAATACAGCGTGACCGAATTGGAAATGTTGGCTATTGTTCAGGCATTGCAACATTGGAGGAAAATGATCTATGGTTTTCACATAATCATTAAAACCGACCATAAGGTACTGACCTTTATAATGAAAAAAGCTGTCGCTAGTGAACGAGTGGCTAGGTGGGCCCTGTTCATACAACAATTTGACTTCGAAATTGAGCACTGTTCCGGAAAATCGAACATCTTGGCGGACCTGTTAAGCCGAAATCCTAATGAGGAAGAACACGTCGTGAATCATTTAGACTTAGTCCAGGAAGACCACGATTTTCTATCAGAGTTGAGACAACTGGGAGACTTGCAATTGAGAGATCCTTTCTGCGGAAAAATGATTTCTTTCCTCCGAGGGACACTTCCGGCTGACGATCCACGGTACTTTGCCATCCATAAATTGTCAAATAACTACTTGTACGTGAATAACACGTTGGTAAAATTCGTGGACAGCGATCACGTGAAATCCCGAATTTTGGTACCACCGCAGCTTCGATAGGGATTAATCTGGCACGTACACAGGGTTATTGGTCATGGAGGGATTGATAAGGTTGTGTCAACCATCCAAGAAACGTTTACCTGGGTGAATCTGAGGGAAAATGTCAGAGACATCATCATCACATGTGATACATGCCAACGGGTTAAGGCAAACCCTTATCTGATCAGGCAGGCGCCTATTCCTCTCTTACCTTCGCAACCTAAAGAGCTGTTCGCGATGGATATCTATGGGCCGCTCGTGAAAGGAAAGCGTGGGAACAAGTTCGTGCTGGTAACCATTGATGTTTTCTCCAAATATACGACTCTGTTTCCCATGCAGAAAGCTAACACTAAGCTAGTCTTGAGGTGTATTTCCCGAAATATCATTCCGGAAATGGGCACACCGAAATTCCTCCTGACAGATCATGGTCCCCAGTTCACTTCTGCACAGTTCAAAACTGCCCTTCAGAATATGGAAATTCATCACATCCTGAGCAGCTTGAGACATCCTGAGGGAAATCCTAGCGAAAGGGTAATGCAAGTAATTGCAAAATTCTGTAGAATTTATTGCGCCCGAGAGCATTTCAAGTGGGTTGATGTGCTACCCCTAATAGTAACTTGTGTAAATAACACCATACACGAATCAATTGGGAGGATTCCCTCTATCGTGCACTTCAATAGGTATCCTGTGAGATCCTGGCATGGTGTCATCCAATGTCCCATCGATCCCCGCCCGTCACAGGAATTATGCATTCAAAGTGCGGCAGAACATCTACGTCGGCAGGCAGACCGCCGGTTACGCAGCGTGAGGAACCGGAGATTCCACCGTCCCTTAGAGGAAGGCGAATTGGTGCTTGTCAGGAGACCCATGATGTCAAAACCGCAGGAAAACATATATGCTAAATTTGCTCCCTTATATGTTGGGCCTTTCAAGGTGGTCAAAAGTTTCAGGAATAATTCCTATAGAATTCAGAGTCTGGATGGCAGCAGCGAAGCTATATTCAATGCAGCCAATTTAAAGATTTACCATGGAGCAGAAGAAAGAATTCCACTACAGGATGACGCAGCCTTACCAGCTGGGGAGATGGTCACCGAAGAAGAAGAAGAAGAAGAAGTGCAACCTGTAAATATGATCGTCACGTCGAGAGGAAGACAGGTCGAGGCACCACTCCAAGGACAGGCAAGCAGCGGGAGTAATGAAGAGGAAGACGCTGAATGTTTACAATGTTCGTTCTTAAGAGAAGACTTTATTGATGACATCTGTAACGCAATTCTATTGTTGGAAGAAGAAAACAGGGAAATACGTGAAAATAACAGAGCCCTGCGTCAAGAGTGACATCGACTGGAAAATTTTACGTAGAATCATGGTTCATTTGTATCAAAATTCCCATGTACAATTCAGAAATTTGAAGGAATATATCTGTCTAAATATTTCCCCTTTCTGGGTAAACATTTCGTCGTTGTAGGTGGATTATGAACCCATAATTCTACGGTGAGAAATTTTTTTTCTCCAATATTTATTTGGTATTAAGAAAGTACTTTTATGTTAGAAGGTAGCCATGTTGCGCTCCTAAGAACCCCGATGTGGCGTGGGAAGGTTCTCACTCACGGCAAGCTCGTGAATTGCCGGGACACCTCGGTGGAACTCGAGTGCCCGACAACTCTTTAAATTCATGGAATTCTATACAACGAGGGATTTTGGCAATATAGTAAATGAAGAAATAAATAAGCAAAATTATTCATACACCCTCCGTGAAGACAGAGACACCAGGGAAAAACATAAATGTAGTTAAGCCTAAGTGCAGGTTAGAGTGAGATCAGCGAACCAGCTACACGTGCCAAGGTCAGGGGAGGAAGAAAACGCGCGAAACGCACGGGCAGAAATAATTTATTTCCCCGGTTATGATTGTAGAAAAATTATAAAATTAACGTCTAACATAAGTGCAAGTCTGTCCGGAGTTCTGGGACAAGTCTCATCAAAATCCGTCTATTAGACGCAAAATTGGCAGATTACACAATCAAGCCTCATAGAGGGGATAGCGTCCCTTCTGAGATTATAAAAGAAACCCCCCACCGTAGATTTTTCAGTGTCGTTCTGGAACTTGAAGCCGCGGGAGCTTGTGCCCGTCGTCATTAGAATTTCGCGCCAGATTGACCGACAAATAATTAAATACATGTCCGTGGCTAAGGTCCATATACTTGGTTAAGAAGAGAAAGTGATTGGAAAAGTTCTGAACGTTTGCCGACAAACTAGGAAAGTGTAGGCTGGTTGAAATATACACAGCAAGTTTTATTTATATAATCTCATGCACGCTTGAAAGTGAAGAGGTTTTTGGGGGAAGCTATTCAGAGTAGTTCTGCTCCCTTATCTGCTGAACACCTGTTTTTATTGAAGCAACGGAGAGAAACCACGCTGGGAACGCATCAGACAGTTGTAGTCGACTGCAGAGCGAGGGAAGTTCGTGGTGCAAATTACAGAGAAAGTGCCTGATTTATATGGTAATTTTAATATCGTGTGTGTGAAGGGTAGTGTTTGTATGAGTGAGATTTTGGAAATGAAAATGTTATCTGTGAAAATGAGCGGCTAAGCCCGAGGTCAGCTGGTGATGATGTAACCAGAGTGCTGGGAATGTCACCATTGTGCAGGTCTGTCTATTTTATATTATGTTGTAGTTAGTTATTGTTCTGTCCCAACAAATTTTCCAGATGATTGTCGGGTTGATATTCGTAATTATCAGGCGAAAAGTGTTGTAATTTTTGGTCAGCGTGTGAAATTTTCAGTGTGTAAAGTTCATGTCAAGAACGGTAAAATGCGACGCCAAAAATTTTGTGTTGAATGTTCGATGAGATATCATCCAAAGCGTGGATTTTTGGAACGATATAAGTGTAAATTAGTCGTGGCGAATATCTTAATCTCAGATGTCAGTTGAATTCAGAAATGTTGGTCGATAATAATAATAATAATAATAATAATAATAATAATAATAATAATAATAATAATCATAATAATAATAATGTCTACCGCGGGATAAGGAAATTTTTCTGTTAAAGTGCATTTAACCAGTATATTTTTACAAGGATCGCAGGCATATTTAGATGATTTCGGTGAAATTTGTTAGAGTCACAGTCATTAATGGGAAGGAAATTTTGAGACATCGTGTATATCAATGATACGAAAAGTCGCTGGGTGCTCTTGGACTCTCGAGGTTCGAAAGTCGTAATAATTGTAAAGTAAGAGATGTGTTTAATAATGGTTGTCGTTTTCACCAGGGGATCGAAGTATGAAAAAGGGTCTTGAAGGAAAGGGATTGAGAGCGACGGATTTATATGTATGTGGAGGAGAGAGATGGATGAAGTGATACCACTGGAATAAAGCGAGGAGAAGGAGTTTGAGACAAGCTATATTTTTAAAGAGGAAGTATTTAGGAAACAGGCTGTGTTGAGGCAGGCTGTATTGTTTTTCCGCAATCAATCCGAATTTGAGACGACTATGGTATGGAGCATCGTAAATTTATAGAGAGATCCCAAGTGAAAACGACTTTAGTAAATGTTAAAGTCTTGGTAGTAAACATCCAGTAATTCTTGTTACGTAAAGCCCGTATGGATAATAAGATGATGAGCGACCTCAAGGATCAAAGAGCACTTTGGACCCATGGTTGGGTTGTACTGAATTTGTTCACTGGAGAGGTCATTGATAAAATAGTTGGAATTGATGATAGGCGATTTGAGAATTTCGAATGCGGTAGTGATGATTATTATTTTGAAGGCATCCACTAAATTGTAAACGTGTGTTGGGAATTTTCATTTGCTTCCCTAACACTTCAGTGCACAGGATGAGATTGTGTTCGAGGTGGAGAATCGTTCGTCACGTATATTTATTTTTGAGCTCACGTATTGTAATGGTAGAGACTTACTGTATTTTTTTTCGACTTGCATTCATTTGATAGTAAGAGACGTGGTTCCGATCGTGTGGTATTTGTCTGACCAGATTTTGTATTAAATGTCGGAGGTGTTTGAAATTGCTAGTTCGCCTGATATGTTAAGGGAGGCGTAGTACGACCCACTTTGACGCCCGACGATAGATTTAGGACGTCACATGTTATTCTTGGAGTCACTGTTGATGAGACGTCCTAGGTCACGCCCGACGATAGATTTAGGACGTCACATGTTATTCTTGGAGTCACTGTTGATGAGACGTCCTAGGTCACGCCCGACGATAGAATTTGGAAGGCATCATGTACATAATGATTAGTGTTAGGGTGTACAGATTTCAAGTGAGCCCGACGATAGGTCTGGGATGGTAGCTGTACACACTCAAGTCTCAGTTTAGATGTTTCTTTTGTTTTTTGTCGAAGCGGCCTGGATGAAGGTAGCAGTTACAGTACGATATGATTTTATGAAGAGGGTCAATGCGTAGCTCTCCATTGAGATAACGGGACAGCTGTTGACGCGTGAGGGTTGTCCAAGTGTTGGATATCGACCTGATGGAGATTTAATATTTTTACTGTGATTCTCCGTGCGTGTTAAGCTTTAATGATTTCGAGATGTTAATTTATTTTTACGGACTTTATTGTTTTCTCGTTTTGACGTCCGTTCTCGTTTGATAGTGTGCATATGGACACTCAGTGTATTAGTGTGAGACTTGAGTTGCGAATGCGGTTTCGATTCGTCAGCCAGTAACAATATTTATGTTCAATCTTGTCGTACTTTCATTTTTATTCATAGTTAAAGTAAGTAAGTAATCACTTTACGAGTAGTGTGTTGGGACAGACAGTAAATAGAGAGATCTGTACTAGAGTTGTAGTAAATTTTAGCGTGGACTGGTAATTTTATTAAGCATAACAAACCCATTTCTAACCTGAAAATCGGTTCGATAATAATATTTTTCAAGTGACTTTCCACTTTTTAATTATCTTCAGTGTTTGGCATTTCTTCTAAATGCATGAGTAGTAAATTGTTTCCTGCATTTCGCAGTTTTGTTCTTTTAGAACGACATAACGTAGATCCTCACGGATCATGTTGTTGTTGGTTCCTTCCGAACAGCTGTTTGGGGTGATGCACATTTAGCATCGGGATTACCTTATCACTTAAGGGTGTCATGAATGACAAATACATGGTGGGATTTTATTTCAATTGTGAATGATGTTGTTAACTTGTAGTGAACACCATGCTTTCCCATAATATTTCGCAACCTATCCAAAGCAACTGATAGTCAGTTTGGTTCGATTGAGGGTCCATTCGGCGGGTGTTCCGTATCCGTTAAGGGTATTCGACTGGTGGATAACCTTAATTGAGAGAAAATCAGGCGTTCTACTTGTTGAAAGTCAGATTTTCCACGGATCGTGTGGATTAACTCTCAGTTCTCGTTTGGAATAATAGGTGCCCGGTTTTCAGGTCTTCCCTTTTTCAGTTTTTCAGTTTCGCTGTCCACTAACATATTAGCTTCTCCGAAGCAACTCTTCGACATTGTAAAAAACAAAGTGACGGTATGTAATGTGACTGTGTTTGGAACATTCAAAAATCAATAATTTATATTTTTTTATTTTGCAAGAATGCATATTAAATTAATGATGTTATCGTGCTCTTTCAATTTAGTAAGAGTTAGTAAGCACTTTTTTGCTCCTCATTTCAAGTAGTTAGGCTCTCTTCTGAACCCCATCGTTTGGTTAAGATCGTGACCGAATTTATTCCCGCAACGATCCAGGAATTAAGAGTTCTAAATTGTTCTACTGTAGCAGCCGTGGCCGACCAACGATGGAATGGTAAGTTCAAGGGTTCAGTAAAACAAAAATCCTCCCTACCTGAGTGCACTTGTGTTCATAAAATTAATAATGTTATTGGTTTTACGTGCCACGAGCTATTTTACGATTTTGGGGACGCCAAGGTGCTGAAATTGTGTCCCTCAAGAGTTCTTTAATATTCTGGTAAATCTACCGGCACGAGGCTAACATATCTGAGTATCTTCGAGTACCATCGGATTGAGCCGGGATCGAATCCGCCAACTTTAAACTCAGAAGTCCAGTGTTCTACCCACGGAGCTTCTTAGACCGGCTGCATGTGTTCGTCTCCGACACTATGATCTGGGGAATAGCACAATAACGTTCCACTGGATAACTTGGACTCTGCAACAAATTACTGGTCTTGAGCAATTAGAACACAGTGCCCTCAGCCTCAGGTAACATAACTGAGTATACCACTTTCGACCATTCTTGATGCGGCCTTGGAGGGATTCTCTCTCTCAATGAATGTTAAGTGGTAATTGACATTTGCGCTACGGAGACTTCCTCACCAATCCTATTACAAGTTATTTATCAAACACTATTCTTCAGTTCGGGTGGAAAATCAACAGCTTCTTACACACTATATTCAGAGGCTGATGGTGAAGTTCTTTCCAGCGCCTTACGTAACTTCGGAATAGAATTAAAGTAATAATTCGAAATAAGAAATTTTCTTTTTACAATCACCTGGCTGGAAATTTAAATGTGTCAAACACTTGGAATCAACTTCGTTCTATTGGAATTGGGAAAGCTTTGCCCCAGCCATGTAATCCAAACATATCTCTGGAGAGATTGAATGCTCATTTTTCTGAAATAAAAATTAAACCGGAAATACACACAATGTCACAGACTATAAAATCTCTTCTGAACCAGCCACCACCTAACAGACCATTCTTTGAAATTCGCGAAGTCACAGAGATTGACGTGAAACGCAGGGTATTATCAATCACATCATCTGCTGTAGGACCTGATGTAATACCCATACTCATAATACAACACATCATTGACATTATTCTTCCCGCCATTACTCATATATACAACACGTGCCTCACAAGTGGTCTCTTTCCAAAAATGTGGGAAAATGCCATTATAAATCCTGTTCCCAAAACTTCATCACCTGTAGTTATAACAGATTATCGACCTGTTTGCATACTTTCATCTCTCTCCAAGCCCCTTGAACGCATAGTACACGTGCAATTAACCGACTATTTAAATAAAAACAAACTACTTGACCTTTTACAATCGGGTTTCAAAAAGGGACACAGTACGGCCACTGCCCTGCTGAAAGTTACAGACGACATGAGACGTGCCATGGACGAAAGGATAAGATAAGATAAGATAACTCTTTATTGCCACCCTAGTTTGCACCATCGGTTACAGGCAATAAAGAACATAAAATACACATGAACCCAAAAAGAACCAAACAAAACAATATAAACTAACATACTATTATATATATTGTAAAGCTCTAACTATCTACACTAAAACTATTAACTATGAACCCCAAAAAAAAACACACAAAATAATATAAAACAAACAAAACTATTTACTAACTACTCTACTTATTTAGTGGTGTCCATGCCGGCGGAATCCAGCCTAGCACTGCACCAACTTGTCTAAATCTATTGAGATGCCTCTGGTATGCGAGGATCACCTCCGCATGTTAGGGCATCCCCTACCTTAATTCTAATGTACTAACCCATATCTACTCTCTAAAGCTAACTAAACATAAAGAAAAAGCAACTTTGGCTGCACGCGGCATTCCCTGTGAGGAGAGGCCCATCCCACCCAGACCGCCAACAGCCACTCCTCTCGGGTTAGATATTACCCCCACCTATAACTCGTACTTCTCTCCTCATTTTACGTGGCGAATCGTAGAGGCGGTTGCCGGTCCATCATACGATCCGTCACGCATTTATCTACTGCTCCGCCTATAATCGTGTCGTCTTACTTCATTCCTGCCACCATCTTGATTCACTTGTTATTCTGTGAGCGGACATGTTTCTCTTTCAACTAGGGATGGGACTGTACCATCCCACCCGTCTGTCTCTTATACCCCTCCCCCCTTCCATCCCCAATCTTCCCCTCTTACTCTTCCTTGCCTCTGTCCATCTCTCTTATAATACTTATTCGCTAACTTTTACAGATAATCATCCACGATACCGTATAGTTAATATTTATACACTATATACAAACGTACTTGTTGACAAATTCCAGTTCCTTGTTCATCGCTTTTCTTTCTTATTCTTGCATCTCTTAGACTAAAGCTACTTCCTAATTGCATTTTTTTAATAGTTGAACTTACATATTAAACCACCGAATTGCCACAAATCAGATCTGTCTTTTCCTTGTTCCTCACATCACTTATCAATCCTTTCCATCTCTAAACAGTCCAACAGTTCCTCTTCCTCACGGCCACTCATTACTTATTAAAATTTTAAACCAGTGTTTAAAATTATCTACTATTATGTTATCCAAACACCTTTTTTCTGTCCACTAACCCTATCGTTAATATTCAAACACTGTTTACAAATGTATTTGTTGACAATTCTCTAGCTCCTTATTCCTTACATTTCCTTCCTCTTCTTACGACTCTTAGACTAAAACTAAAAACTACTCTCTTAATTTTTTTTTTGAACTTACATCTTAAACCATCGAATTGCCAACAATCAAACCTGACTTTCCCTTATTCCTTCTCTTTCTTCCGCTTATTTCCGTTTCTAAACAGTCCAACAGCTCCTCTTACTCACAGCCCTCGTTACTTTATTATCCCTTTTTTTTCTAACATTAACTACCACCTCCGTTCTCTCACATATGCAATCCTCTCCAAATATATACAAATCGTCTTTTCATCATACAACCGAACTCCTCTTATTGTCATAAATTTTTATATAACCTAGCAGTTTCGTCTACCTCCTTCCTCTCCTTCCACTGTAACCCTCTTTTACCCCTCATTCTCTTAATTTCTTTATAAATCTCATTATAACCATATTTAAATATTTAGAAATATTTGTTCCTCTTCCCCATTCTCTGGCCAGCCATACCGTCATCTTTTCAATTTTTTCTACTTTTCTATCTCTTTTTTACTCAACGCTTTCTTTTTCAACTCTTCTAACTCCCTACAATCGATGAATATATGTAGGTCCGACCATCTTTCTCCACACAGAATACATCTACCCGCATTTTCTGTACCTATCCACGCTCTGTTTCTAGGAATTCCAAAAATTATGGACGAAAGGCAGGTGACGTTATTTACACTTCTTGATTTTAGCAGCGCTTTTGACACAGTGAATATAAACGCACTGGTTGCTAAATTGAAATCGCTTCACCTTGGACGGACAGCCCTAGAATTCTTTCTCTCATATCTTACGGAACGAAAACAACGCGTAATTCTTCAGAATAGATCATTCGAATGGGTAATGAAATATTAAGGAGTACCACAAGGCTCTGTACTTGGACCACTTCTCTTTGTTATCTATATTAACGATATATCGACGCGGCTAAGACACTGTAAATACCACTTGTATGCTGACGATCTGCAGATCTATTATCATTCCAAAATTTGAGACATCAATCAAGCAATAGGTTATATGAACTCTGACTTAAATAATATCTGTGCATACGCTCATGAAAACTGTATTTTAATTAATCCATCAAAATCCAAACGAAACAAATCAGTGCGGCAAAAAACAAAAACATTCCTCCACTAACTTTATCTGGTGAAATTATTCCATACGAAAACTCAGTAAGAAATCTTGGTGTAATTATAAACGAGAATCTTAACTGGGAGAGCACATTACAAATATCTGTAGAAACGTGTACGCGTCCCTTCACCCACTAAAATATCATCAAAATATGCTGCCACTAAACATGAGAATTAGGCTTATAAATCATCTTATCCTCCCTATATTTTCCTACTGTGACGTAGTACTAATTGATGCCACGAGAGAACAACTAAACCGATTACAACGTGCTATGAACTCATGTATTTGATTTATCTTTTCTTTACGCTATGATGTTCATGTTACCCCTTATTATCAACAACTTTCCCTTAAAAAATTTGAACAATATAGAAACCTCCACGTGGCAGTATTAATCTTTCGAGTATTAAAAGAGAATATCCCATAGTACTTATCTTCACAACTCAATTTCTCACCCTCTTTCCACCAGCATAACACACGCTCCGGCAGTACACTTGCTATCCCTCTCAGCAGGTCAGCAGCATTTAGCCGTCCTTTTGTTGCAAATAGAGCTAGAATATAGAATTCTCTCCCCCACAACATTAGAGCCATAAATTCCTTAAATTCCTTCAAGTTGTCTTGCCGTGAGCATCTCCTCGATGTGTGCCGCCAGGCTGAATGAATCTGGTAGAGTGAATGTGTGTATGAATGTACGTTTACTGTGCTTATGGTATTTTGTGTCATTCAACTTTTAATTTGTAACGATAGTTTTAAGACATGACTAAGAATATTTATAGAGTTTATGTTATTTTGTTTCATACTTTGTTTCTAGTTTGTAATGGTTGTTTTAAGATAAGATTATGAATATTGCTATCAGATGTACATTGTTAATGAAGTGTGGTTAAGTGTAAGAGAGGACCAAGAGTCCTAACTTCGCCACTACAAATAAAGGCAAATATAATAATAATAATAATAATAATAATAATAATAATAATAATAATAAAGTAACGATAGCATTTTATCTCCTTTGATGACTAAGCTGAGTCTGTCTAGCTGTTGGCAATGCCTGAAAAAGGTATGTTTTAAAATATCGTGTATAATAGTGAAGTGTGGAGGAAATGGCATTAGAACTGTGGGTGTATTTTTCTAGAAACAACCTTGATCCTCTGGCAATACTACTACAAAATTATATGTTAACGATGCAGGGACATTTTGACTAGCTGAATGCTCTATACGGTTGATAACAGGTTTGTGTGTCTGTATGATAATTATCTTTTAAATAATTCAAAACACGGGAAGGAGGAGTTTGTGCACCGTAAGGTTCTGAAAATGGACTGATTTTCCAGAGATATCAAATGAACTCTATAGTATGGTATGAGTTAGTACACCGACTTCGAACTAGACCCGAAAGATGCACAGCACAATATGCTCTAGCTATTGCTCATTAGGGAGAATGGGCAGCCAGAGACACAGACACTCTCCCTGCCAGAGTTCATTTGATATACTGTACTATAAACTACTTTCATTAAATCAAAACAATGCTCTTCTAAGTGACACTCATATATAAACTATTGTTCTTCTAAAGTAGTTGTAAATGAACACTGAGTATTCATAAACGCACTTGACAATTGCAAGTACTAAGACTATCTCCAATTAAAGATCAAAACGTAGGCCGTCATCATTGACGCATCCTAACAGAACTGATACTGTATACGTCATCCATCCCTTTTATATTTTGCTCTGATCTCCAAATATAGGCTTCATATCTACCGAATTCATATGCAAATTCAGGGTAGGACGTTGCTCTTGTTTCTGATCCTAAACAACAACCACATGTAACATAAAACACTAGGTATTTTAATGAAGGCTTCTGCTTGTATTTAAATGAACTTGCCATTGTAACTACAGTATAATAGAATGCCCCTTGCTTGTTCAGGGGAAAATCAGTTGACTCATCCATCTGGAGAGTGGAAGATTCGGGTTGAATTCCTTGGTGCGGTCACTTATTCAGCTCCTGCCTTCCTTATCCTATAAAGCCATTTGGAGACTTAACGATACCTCCTTATATTTTTCTGTTGTTCTATTAACTTTTAATTAACACGTGAAGATGCTACTTCCTACGAACAGCGCCAAATGTAAACATTATGCAATCAGCCAAAATCTTTCATTTTACGTCCTTTAATCAAGACGATAGTCACCACATTCAATTTTTACGGTTTTATACGTCCCTTAGAGGTATATTTTTCAATTTGCTTTACGTCGCGCCGACACAGATAGGTCTTGTGCCGACGATAGAATACGAAAGAGCTGGGAGTGGAAAGGAAGCGGCCGTGGCCTTAATTACTGTACAGCCCCAGCCAGCATTTTCCTGTCGTGAAGGTGGAAAACCACGGAAAACCATCCTCAGGGTTGCGGCAGAGGGGTTCGGACCCACTATCTCCCGAACGCAAGATGACAACTGCGCAAACCGAATCGCCCGGTCAACCACCTCTGTCCTTAAAGGTCTAATTTCGATCACAAAACGGTGCCTTCTACATGACTTATTTGAATCAGAAACGTAGTGTATGCAGCCGAAAATTAGAAGAGAGATTGAGGTCTCCCCAGTTCTACATTACATTTAATACATGATATTTTTCCACAAGACTTAATACGAAATGAGTTAGTACATAACGACAGGTACACTATAATGAAGCCACAACTAAAGTACTTCAGTACAAAACGAGCGGGAGCAAATGAATGAAGTAACAAGTAACAAATTAGTGAAAAACATGATTATAATGTTGTTTGTAGTGATAGGACCCATTTCATGACTACTATGTGTGTTACCTCGGTACGATCTCCTGAAAAAATGTGTTGTATACATCAGTTTGCATGGTTCACGAATTTAAATCTACATAGTAGAGTGATCAGCAAGAATTTTCAGGGTTTCTTATACTTTCCTCTTCCGAACAATGATGTTCATTTCCTTGGATTTCCGATGCAAGTAGCTATGAATAAAACAGATATTAATACTCATATTATCGTCGCCATAAGATTTATCCGTGTTGGTGCGACGTAAAACAAATTGCATATTCATATTCATATCAATAAACAAAATTGTACCTGAACGTTGGTTCTAGGAAATGAAACACGGACGTTTTTCTGTCACTTCACTGAGACATTATATGTCTTACAAATACTGAAGATGCTCCTCTTCACAGGCCTCTGACCCGATGTATAAAAGAATCTATAACTTGTGTATCTTTCGGTGTGGCCTGCAGTTTGTTGAGAATGAAGTCGACTTTCGAAGCGTGTTTTGTATTAGACTGTATGAAATGATGATAATATTCACAAGTGTTTTACTAGTGGTTTGATTGTGTTGACTTGTCTCATAATTTACAGTCTATGTAACAATATATGTATTTAAATATTTATAATAAATATCCATGAATACTGTGTCGCTTGCCTTGCGCAGTTTTATATTGTTCGAATTAATATAATTAATTGTGAAACGTTATGAACTTGTATAATATATGGTAATGAAGTCCATAATCATTAAAATTTGTGTCATTTAGGTAAATATGAAAAGTAGCCTAGTTAGTGAAGTTCGTCAGCAAATTGATCTTTTTTTAATAGTAATATTAGCGTTTCATGAACTTAGTTATTATAATGCTCCCCGTGTTATACAGTTGCGTTGAAAAGTAATTTCACGTTAATTATGATTATTAGAACCATATCAGTTTAGCGAACATTCGACCTGATTCATTGAAAACTGTGTCATCTATCGCAACAAATTTAGATGAGTTATATCTTCACACATTTCAACAGAACATTAACAATACCAAGCAAAGGTACTCAGCTTTGATCCTCGGAAATTAAAATTCCAATAAAGACTTGTCTGTCATGTAAAATGAGCCTCACGACATACTGTAGAAACATGCGGTTGCCACTTGGTTGATTAAGCCCTTTTTCAGCTGACGGGAACTTGCCCACACATTTTATCTGTTCAGATTTAAGATAATCATGCCAGAAAACCTTTTGTTGCGGTTAGTTTGAGGTTTATGATACGGTATAAATTCATATGACCATCAATATAATTGTCTTGTGAATTTATTTGGTACTGTTTGATTGAGTTTTTCTGACAAGGAAGGGTGTAGAATGTTTCACATTCCCGGCAATACCACTATTTGATGTTCATTACTTTCAAGGAAACACATTAATTCATATGTGTTGGAGTGAGGTTGTTCAGAAATTACGTAAGTACGTTATGACCTGTGTTAGTGAGGTAAGCGATACTCCTTCATGTCCTTTATATTACAATTACCGGTCTAGTTGACCGTGCGCTTAGAGGCGCACGGCTGTGAGCTTGCGTCCGGAAGATACTGGGTTCGAATACCACTGTCGGCAGCCCTTAAGAGGGTTTTCCATGGTTTCCCATTTTCACACCAGGCTAATACTGGGGCTGTAATTTAATTAAGGCCACGGCCACATCCATCCAACTCCTAGACCTTTCCTATCCCATCGATGCCATAAAACCTATCTGTGTCGTTGCAATGTGAAGCCACAAGCAAAATATATAACTTATATATATTTCAATTGTAATGTGTATTTGTGTATTCCTGACGCCCATCGATTACATGCTGTTATAAAAAGATATAGGCCAATTTATCTGAAAAGTAATGTATTTAGAAGTACCAGTCTTGATTGAGTTTCAGGTAAGATGTATCCATTGGAAATTTATTTTTAAAATTAAATGGATGAGATGACATGAGATTACCTTACATCCTGGTATTCCTCAGCTAAATAATTCTCAATGATGTTATTTTCTCTTCTTTCTTCCTTGATTCACCATGAAATGGTTTTAATGTCATACAGTGCTGCTGCCTTTAACACTCTCCTCGCCTCTTTCCTTAACAGCCACCAAATAAAACATTGTCACGAACGACCAACAAAACCTAGTGAGATTTTTACACCACATTTCAAACAGTAGGAATTGTGTGTACCACTCTGCAAATCATCCAAATCTCCGGCATTTGAATAAAGTACGATTTTTATTGGAACAGTTTACGGCTATACAACATATACCCGATTTTCAGTTGTTCATACTGTACCAGGAAATAATTGTGGGGCCAGAGCATGGGAAGGATCTCAGGTAGTGTTCGGTTTCTTATTGGAGCAGGTACAGAGATGGATAGTATCGCAGGGCGAATAATAGATGGTTAATACTTTTGATGGAATGTATTAAATATATTCACAGTAAAGTCACCCTACAATTGGAATTTCAAGCTCAAATTTCCAGCCAATATTTTCCAAAAGTGAAAAATAAAAGATCGGTGTTATTATATTCTGAGACGTCTACTTGTTTAGGAATGTCCAAAATAAATATCACTCTTATATAGACCATATACACACTACAGTTCTTCTAATATGAATTCAAATATAAAAATATCACTTTGCACCTTGAATTTCATCAAGTTCATCACTTATGGTGCTGACCTACAGTCTTTCTAATATTCTGAACATAAAATGAATACACACTGTCATTAATAAGTTGATAGTTTAAATGAAAATATTTTATCACTTGCTGTATGCCTCTACAGTTCATTTAAGTTGAAAAAGAAAATAAAGTAGTGCACTTGCAAATCGTAAAGTTCATATATGTGAAATTAATTCAGATTATCAATGATTTTAAAAAGGAATTTACAGTTTACAAGCAAAATTTGAACCTTCCTCGAATTACTATAAATTGCAAGTTCAAATTCACACGGAGCACTTGTTGGAGCACTGTAATTAACTGAGTGCTTTGTTAAAAGTCAGTCAGTAGGATTACTCACTCAGAATATGACAAGATCACCTGGAATCTGCTTACAAGTGTTTGTGTGGTGTTGTACTGCGGCTCGGTGCCTGGAACATTCCGCAGCGTGCAGCCAGGGATCGAACTTAGCACCGGCGGCGTGACAAGTCCGTTCAGTGAAGATACCACGCTAATCTCCCTCGTCAACCTCCCTCGATTGGTACCATAACTGAAGAAACCACGTAAATCCCACGTTGGAAACGACGTTCCATGCAGCAGACTCTCACAACACGTTGCCGAGATTTCCGGTGTTCTTTGAAGTAATGTCGGAACACGGAAAGTTCAATTGGCACTATCGAGCTCACAAATATCACTATGATTGATATAATACACCGACACGAGTTGTAATGCACAGCTCTATTCTCATATTAACTTTACGGTGTTGAATGTGTGACTAAGAATTCACAGTCCATGCTACCGTATGATTTGTAAGTCAGGTTAATGGAGTGAGGACTTACAATCGTTTTCACTTCGGGAAACACAGTTTTTATATACACACAGTTTATGGAATTAAGATTTAACACTGTGACAGTTCATAATTGTCACTAATTATGTCGGAGGTTCGACCGTAGAATAATAATCACAGTCCATAAGCACTTGAAGAAAAATGTTATTAACGACAGTCTCTAAAACAGTCTCTGAAATAATACTATTCATAGATTAAGACAATTTAATGGCTGGATTTACAACATACGAGTCTGTACTACTTAATATTGTCATAAAAAGTTCTTAATGTTCACTTGGTTTCTCGTAGTAGCGATTGATAGATCGAGAAAACTGCACACAAAAATGGTCAGTTCTAGCCCTGTTATTGGACGAATTTCGAGTGAAATAATGTCTCATACAGTTCACAATTGTATTATTGTAGGAAAAATATGTCTCAGAATGATTGAAATGGTCTCAACTTAGAATTTTAGTTCCTCACACGCATTGACTTAGAATATTACCACAGTTCAAATATACAGTTCGGAGTTACGTGAAAATGGTAACGTTCACAATGTCGTTCACTGACAAATGAAATACTTGACACTTTTATTCACAATTTCTATTATTACCTCACTCAGTTAACACACTTCTGAGTATTATCAACCATGATTTAGTCGGAGAAACTTTTAGAATATTTCCTTCGTCGTGGCGCGGCAGAAACTTTACTAGCGACGTCTTCGTACTATTTCAACGTGTTCGAGTGTGACCACTACTATGTCCTCGCGGATCGCGACGGAGCATACTGTCCTTCATAATTGCAGAACACACACACTGGCTATAACCTTGGTTCACTGACCTATTTATACCGGTCTGCGAGCAGTGCTCGGAATCAGGTGATGTAGGGGTGATAATTCTGTCCAAACCTTAACTTATTATATTTCGGAAACCACTGGACGGATTGATCCCAAATTTGTAGGGTTTCACTTCCAGGATATTGGCTATAATTCTGCATTGGTGTCATGTTAATTGGTCCAAGCGTTAAAAAGTTCATAAAATAATTTTCGACAGAATTCAGAAGGGGAGGGAAGCTACAGGCAGTGGTGACGTCACTTGACCTTGCTCGACTTGCGCTCTCCCTCACGCAGCGTAGTGAGAACGAGAACATTCTCTGACACAGCTGTTCATGCATCGGAGCTTAACTGTACGCTCATAAATAAAATTTATAACTCGTATGTGCCATGGCCTATGCCTTCCTGGTACAATAAATTCAAAAGTTATCCGTGAAGCATCCGATCTCCATCTTGTTTTAGAAACCATATTACTCTTGAGAGTGATTTTCTTCAAGAAACTGGAGAAAACAATATTTAATCACTTCAGTACCGTGGAGGAACTTTGAAGCATTTATTGTAAAATACTGCTGACAAATGAACTATGAGTTTCATAGGCGTGTGTTACATGCGTGATCAGTAGTGTATAAGAATTTTCAATTTTTGGATAACTCAGTATTATACTGATACCACAGAATTAAACAGATCCAATAAAATTAACGGTCATTACCGACCAGTACCGACATCTGTATGGCATAATGATCACATTAATTCAAATGATGCCTCAAGTGCGGTAGAAAGAACTGAAATACGTATGTTATCACGTATGATACTTGAACCTTTCGCTTACAAGTTTTTTTCAACCTTGTTCTATTCCAGAACTTTCTGATCGTTTTGGAAAAAAATGAACTATGCTGACGAATTGTTCATATTTACAAACTTATTGAACGATCATGGACATTATTTTTTTACCGGAACATATCATGTGTATGATAAAATTTAACGATTTCGTGACAAATTTCCACCGATTCATTCCCTACAAGCTCAACCCAGACTATCGTTATAAAATTACTAGAAACATCTAAAGCGTCATCTTCCGTTATGTTATCTTCACATCTGGGCCTACGCCATGCACGAATAAAGAACACAGCTGTCGAAGCTAAATACACTGTTCAGAGTTATCGTATAAAATAAGATAACACAATACTGTCGACTGTCGTTTTCACAGGACACTGTCAGATGATATCACGTCTTGTTAAATAACAAAGCTGCAGCATCAAACTGAACTCGGGGCATAGAGAGAGCGCTGCACTTGAAATTCGAGTTAAATCGGGGATGGAACAGCAGAAGACGAGTTCTGACTTCCGAGTTAACTCGGGTGTGGGATGGAAATTGTTAAATATATGCATGGCGTGAGATATCATAATACTCGTAAGCTGTTATGAATACAGCACGGTCGCCCTTCTCCAATTTTTCATACTTTTTGGAGAGCACGAGGACTCTTATCAGCAGAAGATTATAATAAGTGATTTCCATAGCTTATAGTATAATACTGAGAGAATCATGCTCGTAAATGGAAATCATACAGGCAGACTCCGCAAAATGATTGAGAATGCCAATCAACAATACATGCAATATCTAACATACAATTGCGCGGCAATTGCATGGTGTTCTGAGGACTTCCAATAATTAATGAGACTCCTTGCTTAGAAATTAGAAAAGACGGCCAACGTACTGTAGTTCGTAGCATTGCCGACTGCTTACCAGTCCAATCACGTGTCCCCTATAATTGATTTCCTCTGTCCTTGGGATCAATTTTTTTCGATAGCAGTTCGAAGCCCTAATAACACACATATACCTTTGATGACAATGGAATAGGAAAGTGGTAGAACTGGGAATGTAGCGGCCGTGACTTCAATGAGGTACATATTCGATATTTGTCTGATGTAAAAAAGTGAAAGCACGGAAAACCCTGCAGGGTTGCAGACGATGGGATTCAAGAAACATCTATATATCGATGGCAGGTTTACAGTTACACGACTCGTGTTGTATAAGTAACTTACTTGGGCCCCAGGACCTAAGAGAGGAATTAAAACGATTATATTACCAACAATACATATAATATAATATAATATTGTGTTCATCTTATTATTATTATTATTATTGTTGTTGTTGGCATTTATATACCCTAAATGAGAGAACGCCATGTCAAAGTACGGTCAGCTTAATAATGGTTATTTTATTTTCGACGTAAACCTACCAATTTGTCTCATTTTATTTGGAATCACCTCGAAAAGAATTGTACAGGTCAAACAATTACTTTTGTGAAGGATTATGAGAGTCTGTGCGTGACTAGTTGATAGTAAAATATCACTTAACGTTGAAATTATTCCCTTAGAGCGGGGATGCCAAACATATAGACCACGGGTCGTAATGCGTTGCGTGATATCATTCTAAATGCCACGCTGCAGGATATGAACCGGTTAAGTCTGGTTCTAATTAATTTTTTGCTTAATGGGTTGTAGAAACCGAACTTAAAAAACTAACAAGAAATAAATAAATAAATAAATAAATAAATAAATAAATAAATAAATAAATAAATAAATAAATAAATAAATAAATAAATAAATAAATAAATAAATAAATAAATAATGGGATCAGCTCTTCCTTTCCGGGTATTAGTAATTATTTAGTGTAATATAAAACAACGCTCCGTTCAAATAACTGAATGGATTCATCTATGTCGCTATGTCGTCTTCAGTATACCGACATTCGTGGTATGTTTATTCCTAGTAGGCAGGTACCTTGAATGTTCGGTAGCACATATGTCTAGAATAATTTTTTGTCCGTCTTAACTTCGTAGAAATCAAAAGTAAAATGTCAGCTTGCAGATGATCATATAAAAATTACAATCAAATTTGTTACATGCCAAAATATTTCGCTCGTTTTTTTGAGGGCGTATCTCCAGTAGTACATAATTATATTACTCCTACATGCCAACGCAGACTTTTACATTGCATTCTCACATAGCATAATGTCTGTTATTGAAATATTTTCATTTAATTTACTTTTTGTACAACATTGAGTTATATAATATTCTATTAGACTAATAATATTCATAAATATCCTGCATTAAAATTTCCTTTTCTCGATCTCTGGCCCGCTTTGCTCTTCTGACCAGGATACATGGTCCGAACACCACTTTCATTGTGACACCCTTTCCTTAAAGTGTTATGACATTTACTGCCCTCCAAACCCTAAACCGGGTGCGCTGGTGAATTTCGTTCACCAACCTGCGTATTTCATCTGTAGTTTTTAGTTCCTAAGAGCTACAGCCGTTGCGCTGCTAGTACCTTCCAGCGAAGTCTTATCGATGCTCTCTGTGTAGCGGTATCTGTTCAGGAAGTTGTACGTGTCACGCTATTCGACCTTTACTCGCACTTGCCGTCATTTGGTGAACTTTCTTCACCACGCGCCCGGAAATGTAAGTAAATTTGTACCTTAAACGTTCTTGGAGTTTCATTATTTTAAAATGTAGACTATAGAGGAAACAAAAGTAACTACCTTTTTTTATTGTAGGGCGAAGTTTGTGAAGGATCAAGACATACAAACGCTGTTACAGGAATTATCTGATGAGGAGGAAGGATCTGAGAGAGCTGAAGTTTGTGATTTTTCTGATGGTGAAGATGAAGTCGTAAATTATTTACACATTGATCATGACAGTGAGAGTGAATAAGGTGATGTAGGCGTAGTTGATAGCTATGAACACGACGAACTGGAGAGGGAGTTTTTCTTTGGGAAAGACGAAACAATATGGTGTACCACTAACTTTTCAAAGGCTACCTCTAGGATTGAAGAATCTTTCGTTTCAACTCCTGAATAAGTGGTTGGTTGAACGAGCTAAGGTAGGAACACTGCCTCCGGATATCCAAGCAGTGTTATCCCCGTACCATCAAGAAGAAACATCAGAAGAAATAAAAGGACCATCGAAGAGAGGCCGATGCATTCCCTGTGAGTGGAAACATAACCAAGTCACCACAACGAAGTGTAATCAGTGTCATAACTTTCTGTGTAAAGCACACTCTAAAAGGTGCATTAGATGTGTAAGGTGCGAGAATAATGATAATGATTAATGAAGATTGTTAGAAGTGTTTCATTTTAAGTCCTCATGAGTTAAGTATTAATCTGTTTCAATTTTATTTTCAGTCTTCAACCCATGAAATTTTTACCTTTTATTATATGTATGTACTGTCACTTGTAATTTGCATCGTAATTATTATGTCTAAGGATTATAAGGCACATAAGGAGTAACAATATCAGTCGTGTAAGAGTTAGTACTTGTTATCCAGTTGCTAAGACTGAGAAAAATGAATGGTGAATGAAATTCATCACGCGCCCGGCAATGTAACATTTATAGGCGCGCCCGCTCTAGGATAAATGATTATAAGGAATGTGAGTGTCGGAACTTTGTCCTGGAAAGGAAGTCTTTAAAGATCTAGTAATTCTACAAGCAGTGGTTTTCCATATTTAACCAGACTTAAAAACAACAACTGAGTTCACTGAGATTCGGTGCCGAAATATGCAGCATAAATGGTGAAATCCTAACTAACTACATTACGCCAATGGTATACATCAGAATTACATCCACAAATGTTATGAGACATTTTTATTTTGTTAAAACCATGCTTGAAAATAAAAGTATAATAAACATAAACAATTTGATCAAAACAGTGTAATTTTTTAACATTGGAAATCGCTGATTTGAAGGCGTTTTATAACTCGTTGTTTGCAACTCGACGAATATGCTATATGTCAATATCAGAATATCTATTTCTTGCCTTAGACTTTGCATCCGTCATTCATTGACGTGGTGCGTCCTGAAATACAACACTATCAAAAAATATGAGTGTTTGGTTACGCTCAGTATGCAACGCTCTGCTTCGGGTAGTATTTTCTAAACGTCAACTACAATGGTTAGAAATGTAGCCTACTAATGAATAGAAGGTGATACAATTCTACTAGCAAGCGATCTGGTAACAAATATACAGTGTGATTCAGCAGCCCATGACAATATCATTGTCTGCAGCCCAACTAACGTGCATGGGGTTATAGGCGTGCTATTCCCCTACAGGCGTACTGTAAGGTACTAATGTCCAGTGAGCACATTTTGCACACGATTCCGAACTCTAGCGAGATGTTATATCATCCGTTCGCAAAACATGACACCTTGAAATCATGTAGCAAAGTAGTTTTACCATGTAACTAGGTTAATGTGTCGTGCATCCTGGCCGGCTGTAACGAAGAAGGGAATCATTGCATGAAACTAAGTAACAGCGCAGTAATTAATGTTTTAAACGCCGAACCGGATGGCGTATGTACTCTGTCCTCGTCGTACTATCAACACATTTACAGCAGTGTAGCGTGGCGGATGCGGTTAAGTGTTCGCGTAACAATCGACGGAATGTGTCAGCGGCGGTTCGAATCCTGCATCGTTCGAAAATATTTGCGTTAGTATGATGTTTGAATACGTAAGCACAGTCCCACGTTTGCCACATTCAAACAGTAGAATGGCGCTCTTATTCATCTTGTGCCCTGCGCATACCCCGCTGGTTAGGGCCTGAATGTAGGCCTGCTGTAATCTCTGTTGTCATTCGGCATGTTTCCCACAGAGTAATACGTTGACATGCTCCTCATTTATGAGGAAGCAAGACAAAATGCGTGCGAGGCACTACGTCTGTACAAGCAACAGTATCCCGACAGACGACACCCGGCTGCTACGACATTCCGCCATATTGAAGGACGCCAAATGGCAACAGACATGATTTCCAACCAGCCACCAGTCCACGATAGGCCCGTCACATCGGGTGAAACAGAAGAGGCCGTTCTGGAGGTAGCTCGTAATAATCCACACATCGGTATAGGGGCATTGCACTACACGTGAACACCAGCCAGCAGTCCATCTGGCGAATACCGCATGAACATAAATTTCACCCATACCATCTTGAGCTACACCAAGAGCTCCATAGGCGGAATTTCGAAGCTCGAGTGGCGTTCTGTCGGTGGCTATTAGGCTGGCTGGACAATGGTTGCAGCATTCGTATCGCATATCTTGTTCTCGGACGAATCGCGCTTTCAATCGCCACAACATGCACTATTGGAGTCCAGACAATCCTCACTGTGTGCCACAGGCGGCACATGATGGGGAGCGAATGTTTGGCGTGGATTATTGGATGATCTCATGATTCGACCTTATTTCTTTGAGGGCCATTGGATTGGACCATACTACCTGCACTTTCCGTGTCAGGGACTCCCACTGCTGCTGGAGGATGTGCTCTCGCACGATCGTTTGACGATGTGGTTGCAACAGGATGGAATTCTATCACATTCGACTTCGTCCGTTCGTAATAATCAGAACGAGAAACTGCCAGGGAGCTGGATAGGACGAGGAGGCTTTCTTTCTTGGCCCGCCAGATCACCGCATTTAACGACGTTAGACTTCTTCTTGTGGGGGATATTTGAAGAATGTCGTTTAAACTCAAGCGCCGAAAAATCCCGAACATTACTCCCATTCATTACAATACTTCACACACAAATAAATACTAAGACCTTATAAATATATCATGCATTACATTTTCCCAGGGGCAAATCAAATGTTGGTTTCCATACCAGAGAAAGAACTCCCTATAATAACAAACTAGAACACAATAATCCCTTTGAAGTGGCTTACGATAATCATTTATATTCTATCTAATTAGCACGCAAAATTTACTTATTTACAATTGTGGAATTATGACTTTAAATTTTAAAATTTTGAAATGTACTTATCGATTGTGGTCATTCTTTCCTCAGGTAGGCACATCCATATGAACTTAAACTACCATCATGGCTTCTGCAATAGCGCATAGTCTTGGGTTCATCTCCTTGATGGACACCTCCATGTTGTAGATCTTGACCAGGCGTTGGAAGGTCTCGAAAACACCTGATGCATTAGGTTGGAGGACAGGCAGACAGCTTGTAGACTCTTCCAAGTTCGACGATCTCACCCGATCACATACGCAAATGAAGAAATAATTTGATTATAGCTACGTTAATTATGTGACACGTACTATAATCGGATGCGGTTAGAATCACTCATAAACTCGAGTGTGCTAACCTAGTAACGATAATGTTCTGTAGCTCGTTACCCTGATCATCTCATTGGCATATACAGTTATTAACAATCTAAATGTTATTGAAGTGTCACGTACTCACTAGCGCTGTTTCTGGATATACCGGGTTTATTGAATGTGACACACTCAGTGTTAATGACCTGAATTGGCCTAATTTATGGCACTTCTACACGTAAGGCAAGTTACTCACTGTGTTTTCGTATTTAGCAGACGTTGCCCGTTTTTGGCTTACTGCAGTCACGCCCTAGTTCGTGAACCATGGGCAACGGCCGAGTGCCCTACTATGCAGCCCTGAGAGTCGGGATACCAGTTGCTATGGAATAGGAGTGGGCATCTTGGACATATTCTGAGTCATGGCCCTCCTTGTGCTCAGGCGGCTAGGACTATACAATGCACCGGTGGTCCATAACCCGTTAGAGGAGAGATCCTCACTTAGACTATGTGCAAGTAAGGTAGCATCCTGCTTCATGAATTCACCGAGCTCAGAATATTTTTAGCAAGCCTCAGACCTATGGGAGTAACGGAGTCTCACTCCCATTTGACAGGCGAGGGACTCCTTGGAAACAACTTGGCGAACCAAATGGTTTTCGATGGGGAGCTATCCATATTAATGGGGCTTATCGAAGAAAGAAAGTAGAACTGGCTGAGTCAGCAAAGAGGATGTATCTGGATGTACTAGTAGTAAGTGATATTCGGGTAAGGGGAGATAACGTGGAAGAGATAGGAGATTATAATGTGTACTTGATGGGTGTTAGAAAGGGAAGGGCAGAGTATGGGGTAGGGCTGTTTATCATGAATACCATTGAAGGCAACATAGTTTCTGTTAGGCACGTAAATGAGCGAATGATGTGGGTAGATTTGTCAGTTGGAGGAATTAGGACGAGAATGGTCTCAGTGTATTCACCATGTGGGGTTGCAGATGAGGATGAAGTTGACATGTTTTAGGAAGCATTGAGTGGCATCGTGGTCAGGGTCAACTATCTATCTATCTATCTATCTATTTATCTATCTATCTATCTATCTATCTATCTATCTATCTATCTATCTATCTATCTATCTATGTGGTCCACTAACCAACTAATAAAAAATACATATGAGTCTAGACGCAATCATTACGTCTTCAACATATCACTACTGTTAAAACAAACCTATAATGGTCACTCAGACAACTAGAACTGAGGCCATCTAAAAATTAGACAAAAATCCCAATTTTGGGTCGATGACAGACGAGTGTCATCATTTACTCGTACCATTTGAAAAAGTAGTCACAACATACTTTAACATTCTACTGCCCCAACATCTGTGTCAAGACTTAGCCGTAACAACTATTCCACCTCTCCAGTACACAAAATATCATCTCTATAAGTTACGAGGTTTATATAATATTATTTCTTCTTTGACCCTCTCAAATCTCCCAGACAGCCGTCTGATGACGGCTCGCAGTTTTCTAAAAATATCTCACCCTTCCGCCTAGCCGATTTTGAATCATCCTGTACCACCTGTCGTTCTTACCTGCAGTGAATCTGCGTGGAAAGAGAATCGCTTTGAATCAAGACAGATTATAATATACTCCTTTTATTTCAATTTATCTCTCATAACATTTAGCCTTCTGAGATCACATGATTCCTAAAACCAACAGTTCTCGAACCCTGAACACTGCGCGTCTCCCACGGCATTCTAACACACACTTTTTCCTCGGGGCATTTCCATCCCGTAATTATAACACATTATACCCTCGGGCATTACATCTTCCCGGCATGAACACATCCTGAGTTCGATTCTTCCTCCGGGCTTTTCCATCCAGGAACCCAAATAAACTCATTTATTTTGACATTGTCTCGGCTGGCTCGCCCTTTCTCATCATGGCTATTGGATGTCTGTATGATCTCAGTTTAGTTTCTTATACAATATTATATTGCTTACCTTAATCTCATTTTTATATTTCATTTCAATGGTGTGACTTATTTCATGGGCTCATCCTCGTTCTAAAATTACGTAACACTTGAAACAAACTTCTAGTAAACTTTAAATGCAATAAAATCTCGCGAATCTTGACTTAATTTACACATTACGATATCTTTACCCGATACTCACAAACTAAAAATTTCCAATGCTCAACTATATTTTACATTATAATTTGGCACGGAATCTTGAAACACAAATTCTTTAACGCTAGATTAGCATAAAACTTATCTTTAACCGATAACTTCTATCATCCGATTTAACATAATCGTCTGAAATTTTGGGATTTTCAAAATGTACGTAAACTTTTCGTAACATCTCTGTGCCACACAGCACTTAATACTTGAACCAAGGCAAAGAAAAACGTCAAAGTTTCGGTCTGAAAATTAGGCCCTTATTTACACAGAACATAGCGATGCAAGAATACTCTTCAAAAATACAAATAATGTCACCCACCTGGATTTCTGCTGAACATTGGCATGCTGTCAGGCATTATCATTCGCCGACTGCCCAATTAAGGCTTAACACACCATGTTGATAAAAAATATACATACTTCACATATTTCTTCTTGGAAATTCTTAATTAACAACATTATTTAATATTATTTTCTTACATTCTACAGACTTAACAAATATATGTGAATCTTCAAGTTCACACGTATCTTCTTGAATACCCTTACCATTAAATAATATTTTCATGAAACTCTGTACATTTACCACACATAGAGAAATTATTATCAATTTACTTCTTATTCATAATTCAATATTCACACCATCTAAAACATTTACCAGGCAAAAGAATGTATTAACAACAGCGTGGCGAGATATGCCGTTAATTACGTTTCATCACCAAACGCGGTCAAATTTAATATTCACACGAATATGAGTATTTATTTTATTTCAATCCAATAATTCTCACCATTGAACCCTATCAGTCATTGTTATAGAGGCATGATTTTAGCTGTGGTATCACGTACATTCAAGACCACCCTGAAGAACCTTGGAGATCCTTGTATTTTAATTTATTGTCTGGGAGTAGTTGAGTGGTGCAGTGCTCGTGGGAATGGAACAGCTAAATAATTAGGAAATCTCTGGAATCTCATAAGACAAATTTATGACCCCAAGCCAAGCGAGTTAATTTAGACGCAGGACGCTAAACCCTTTCAAAGAGGTGGCGTGTCAACAAAGATTTGGAGCGAAAAGGAAATTAATTTATATCTTAAAGCACAGAAGAAATGCATTTAATCTGAGAAGAAAATTGCAACCTCCATAAACTGAGCAAAATTTTGATATGCGACTTGGGCATAACTAAAAGTGCATATGCGAGATTAGTACTTAGCGCGCTTCGTGCAAGGAGACCGCCGGAGGGAGAATCTCGCGGGGAAATCATTAGCTTGGGTACGCGAGACGTGTTATAAATATGCAGCAGTAGAGCACTCGAGACGGCACTCTTTGACTGTCTCGCGACTGCGACGGTGTGATACTACTCCAGGAGGACATCGTGAATGAGATATAAGCGGCGAGCGGTTAACATCCAGTACAATCTACTTGGGAATAGAAGTAAGTAAATAATCTGTATAATCAAGTTGAATCTTTCAGACTACATGTGTTTGTTTGCCTGTCATGGAAATGTACTGCCAATAACTCCACTATCTCGCTTGTAATTCGAATAGTTTAAGGGCCAAGTATTAGAACGAGGTTCGTAATCTTATTATAGCTCAGATGATTTCTGGTCGTTTGGAAAAATATTTCTGTGATAGAAAGACTGAATCTAGGCACAATATGTGAAAATGTGAATGATGGGTGTACTTGACGTCGTACTAAAAAGAGCTTTAAAACGTGTGAAAGAGGCGTGAGTGGAGACTGACATTGTAGCAGAACTCTTGGTAACTTATGTCTCTTTTACAGTTTCCCTTCACGTATACAACGTGAGAAACGTCGCAGAGAACGAGAGAGAAGAACAGCAAGCTGTAGCAACGGAGCAGCTGTCGAGACAACCGAGCATCGACGCGGGGACTCCAGGAAGGCGAAGTTCACCACAATGCCGGAAGAGACACTGGACCACTTTCACGGAAGCTGTCGAAGAATCATTCACCAGCCAGCATGAATCCAGCGATCTACATAACTTTGCAGATGGCAGTGTCATCTGTCAACATGAGATAAGTTCCTGGGTTCCATAGAGAGCCGCCTCACAATGTCATCGGTACTCCCAGGTCAGACAAACAAAATTTTTAATTAGCATGGGCTGGATTAAAATTAAAAATTCAAGGTGGGGTCAGCTACGACAGTTATGTAAATAATGGTTTGTATAGGATAGGTATGCACAGACCTCGAACTCTGGACGGTAGAAATGGTTGTAAATTTTTATATTTTCACCTTGTATTATGTTTGTTTCTGTTCGTGGCATCTTTTATGCATTGGTCACGTTAGCTAGGTCTTTTAGCCAGACACTGGAATTTCAGAAGCAGAGGATTTTTATTTCATTGGTTATTGTACGTAAGTTTTTCATACTGGAGACAGATTCCTTGACTTGCACAGGTTGGCATGGCTGGAGGTGTTAGACATAATGCTAGTGCTTCATATGCACGGTAGAGATAGCTAAACGCACGCATGGACGTTATATGACTGAGTGCTGTTGATATGATGAATAATTTTGGTAGTGCCAGGGAATTGAACCCAGGTGTCATGATGAAAAGCCCTATGGAGGCAAAGTATGTGAGAGTTATATGACTGAGTGCTGTTGATATGATGAATAATTTTGGTAGTGCCAGGGAATTGAACCCAGGTGTCATGATGAAAAGCCCTATGGAGGCAAAGTATGTGAGAGTAATATGTATGCCCAAGCCCTATGAAGGCAGATATAGATGATTTCAGCACTAAATGGTTAGATGTGTGTTAATATAATGGGGTAAGAAGTCCCTGTAGTTGAACAGCTGTGCGTAGTGTCGGGTGGCGGGGGAGAACACTCAGCCATGTGACTTGTGCGAGGCAGGGCAGTCGAGTGTGACATCATAGACGAGAAGATTTGGTCTCTGTCTGCGTGTTTGTTTTGCTTTCAAGTGCTTAGGGGGAGTCGCCCTCGGCTTGTGACCTTGACTATAGCTGCCTGTTAGGACCGCAGTTCGTTTGTTTGGTTTATTTTTTTCTTGTCTACTTAATCTACTTCGCCACGTATTGTTGGAGCGGGGATATTTTTGGGTTTATTGATAAGTGTGTGTACCTTAGTTAGGTTGGACTGTGAGCTTTCATCCAGTTCAGGTCTTGTACTGTAAAGCTTTGATTACGGAAGAGTATGGGTTCGAGGTCATGTGACGTAACGTTTTTACGCATGGGAGATTGCATTTTGATTTTTCCTTTTGCCCAGATAGTTCTCTTATCTTCCTATTTCGTCTTATTCTGTTGTTCCACCCTTGTTCCAGCCCGGCAGACCGATGGTTTTGTGACATGGAGGTCCTCGGCGATATCAGATTGGAATATATCAGATATTCAAACTCTTTGTATATATGATTTTGGATTTAAATTTTTGTAATAAATTCATCATGTTATTTTATGCATGCAGCTTGGTTTCTCGTATTTTTGTCATTTTTATTTTAGATTATTCTTACCTGATATGTCACATATCCTGTTGTTTATCGTAATTTCACCCTTTGTTTTCCCTTGTACCCCTGAGATGTGCGTGACTGAGTTGCTGTGCGAGGATATGTGTTCAGGTAAGACTATGTGCACAAGCTCACGATTGTGGGAGTTTTTTCACTACTGTGCTCTTGGTGCGAGACCGGTATTCGCCTGGCCGGAACCATAGGGCCCTGTAGGGCACACCATAGACTGGTATTTCACTCTTACCAATGACCAATCTTCAGTGTTCAATTTATAAACCGCACCTCAATAGTTGGCCCAGAGCGACATAGACCTGTTCTCGCGTACTACTGAAAAAGGAATGACGCTAGCCTCCCTCGTCACTCATAGTGTACCTACGTTTTGGAGCGCGGAAAGTGGTACGAAGATTGCACCATATTACAAAATTTCATTATCCCACGGATCTCTTGGTGTCCATAATGTTCAGAACATTTCGATGAATATAAATCTCATGATTTTATAATTTTGATTTGCCTGTAAGTGGTGTAAAACACTGAAGCATGGGTTGAATAAATACTTTTTCCCCTCCATGACAACGTACACGTGTAGCTTCGAATCTTCCCACGGTCTAGCAAAATCTTTCTATTTTTGGCTAGAATAGATTTGATTACATGAGCATTCCTTTCAATTTACTGGGCGTTTCACTGTACCAATCCAAGTTTTAATTTACCCCTCGATAATTATCGTATTTTAGAAATTGGCAACGAATATGCTGGAGTCCATCCGAAACTCTCCCCTAGGATCTTATAAATCGGGATTCCTTTCCTGTCCAAAGATATTGCAATTCAATTTCAACGCCCTTGTTGCGTGGGTACGAAACATGAAGAAGACACAGGGTACTCATGAAGTAATGATGCAAAAATGGATGTTCCTTTCACAATAACGTATTTCGCGGCTAAGTTGGCTAGTAAATTTAGGTACTCCTTTTGATGACTGTGAATGATGGGTTCAGCACTAATTAGGATTAAGCCTTATTTTACGACCAGATGCCCTTCCTGACGCCAACCCTATACGGAGATATACGTATATATACTATTGCATATTTCTGTGAAGGTAATGAGCTGTAACGATGTGTATTTTGACAGTCATAAACACCCAGACCCGAGGTGGAAGAATTAATCAAACTTGGTTAACATTTCCAGCCTCAACGGGCACAATGAAGCTAAGGCCACGATGCCCATCTTTCAGCCAGAGAGCCAGATACACAGTTTATGTATAGAAACGAACATTACAAAAAATGAGTTATCATGATTATATTACAGGGTAATAGTTTTCTCTCACCAAATTATATTTTAATCTTAAACTTCAAATAAAATATGAAAATACTGTATATATGTTTCATGTGAGAATAATATATAGAATCATATGATTGTGCGTTGGGGTTTTAAAGTACACGTTTGTGTGCCGCAGGTCTAATAAGATTGAATATGGTCAGAGGTATTTTTTGATGGTGGGGCGTGGGGGCTCTCCAAACACATCGACCCCGATGCGAGGCCAAGGAAGTCTTTCATTTTCACCCACCTCTTCGACCTTCTCTTTCTTTAGCCGATGCATTCATTGTTCGAAGGTCGGACCTTTTCCACATTCATTCAGATTAGTGTCACTAGAGGCTGGTTGTCGGATAATAATAATAATAATAATAATAATAATAATAATAATAATAATAATAATAATAATAATAATAATAATACAGGGCGAGTTGGCTGTGCGGTTAGAGGCGCGCGGAAGTGAGCTTGCATCCGGGAGATAGTAGGTTCGAATCCCACTATCGGCAGCCCTGAAAATGGTTTTCCGTGGTTTCCCATTTTCACACCAGGCAAATGCTGGGGCTGTACCTTAATGAAGGCCACGGCCGCTTCCTTCCAACTCCTAGGCCTTTCCTATCCCATCGTCGCCATAAGACCTATCTGTGTCGGCGCGACGTAAAGCCCCTAGCAAAAAAAAAAAAAAAAAAAAAAAAAAAAAAAAAAAAAAAAAAAAAAAAGGGAAGCATGACAACCATTCAACCATGAATCCGGACAAAACTCTCCTCGCCCGAGGTGGTAGAGCTCCTTTCTGGCACAGCCCCCGTGGAGATAAACTACAAGCGTCTTCATACCACGCCATCCTTCATTCTTAAATCTCTGGCAGTACCGGGCCTCTGATGACGGCAGCTAGTGGCGCATTTGAACTTCCTCTTAAAGCAATAACTATAACCATCAGCAAATTAAAACGTAATATTTTATTTATGAAAAGATTTAATCAAATTCAAGGCTTTTTTTGGAGAAGCATCATTTACAACTGAACGGGTTAAGTGGAAATATAAATTCGCAGCCTTCTGGGCGAAGACATCTGTCATTTGTTTTAAAATGGAGGAAAACAATATTTTTACATTAAATTTATTGTAAAAGACGTTTACAGGTTTAATTCATTAAAAATAATCTCATAGTGGCTCGATAAAGTGAGAATATTTCTCTATGTTTATTTAAAATGATGCCACCTGTGTGTCATATTTGATAGTTCATTATTGTTTATATTTTATATGTGAGTTTCATTAATTTACAACTTGAACTTACAGATTGTTCAAACATTGCATAAACAATGTCTATAATTTTCATAATATTTTTAATTTATCAAGGTTAATTATAGCCCAAACACATTTCATTTACTACAGTTATATAATTTTTGCATTTGTGTAATGTTACTGAAACAGGGAGCCAATACGCATATTTTGACGCATTTATATTCACTTTTCGACGCCACTCCTCAATTCTGTCCGTCACTAATAACGTTTTAAAAAACATGTACGTGAGGATGTTTTCCTCCATAAGTACCAAATGTCTTTTGACATATTATTGTTTTGAAAGATTAGTAGGTAATATTATACTTTCGGTTCGTACAGAAGAATCTTCAGTGCCAAAAGGTAAATATTTCAACAATCGTGTACACAAATAAATGTATAAATACTATGAGTCAGAAATTTTAACTATTTCATTATGTCTACATTCATATGCACATCATTGCATGAAATCAGTTTAAAATCAATTGATCCTCACACCCCAATAAACTATCACACATCACGGAAATAAATAAATAAATACAATTTATTATGAAGTTTATTATAGCAATTTATGTTTCCATAACACATACGTGTGTGTTGTAATGTTAAAATAAAAAAATCGACATATCACGAAAATAAATAAATAAATACAAATTACTATGAAGTTTATTATAGCAACTAGCTGATGTACCCGTGCTTGGCTACGGGATTCTCAGAAAGACTGACTTTGTGGTTTTCCTAACTTAATCCAACATAGGTCATTACAAAAACATCAGTAGGAATGTAGCGATTGAAAGCAATGTTATCATACACTGACTGACAGAGCAAATGCAACACCAAGAAGGATTGGTCAGAACTTTATGCAAATTGCAGGGTAGACTGACGTCACTGAGGTATGCTCATGATGTGAAATGCGCCGCTGTGCTGCGCACGTAGCGAACGATAAATGGGACACGGCGTTATCGAATGGCCCACTTCGTACCGTGATTTCTCAGCCGACAGTCATTGTAGAACGTGTTGTCGTGTGCCACAGGACACGTGTATAGCTAAGAATGCCAGGCCGCCGTCAACGGAGGCATTTCCAGCAGACAGACGACTTTACGAGGGGTATGGTGATCGGGCTGAGAAGGGCAGGTTGGTCGCTTCGTCAAATCGCAGCCGATACCCATAGGGATGTGTCCACGGTGCAGCGCCTGTGGCGAAGATGGTTGACGCAGGGACATGTGGCACGTGCGAGGGGTCCAGGCGCAGCCCGAGTGACGTCAGCACGCGAGGATCGGCGCATCCGCCGCCAAGCGGTGGCAGCCCCGCACGCCACGTCAACCGCCATTCTTCAGCATGTGCAAGACACCCTGGTTGTTCCAATATCGACCAGAACAATTTCCCGTCGATTGGTTGAAGGAGGCCTGCACTCCCGGCGCCCGCTCAGAAGACTACCATTGACTCCACAGCATAGACGTGCACGCCTGGCATGGTGCCGGGCTAGAGCCACTTGGATGAGGGAATGGCGGAACGTCGTGTTCTCCGATGGGTCACGCTTCTGTTCTGTCAGTGATAGTCACCGCAGACGAGTGTGGCGTCGGCGTGGAGAAAGGTCAAATCCGGCAGTAACTGTGGAGCGCCCTACCGCTAGACAACGCGGCATCATAGTTTGGGGCGCTATTGCGTATGATTCCACGTCACCTCTAGTGCGTATTCAAGGCACGTTAAATGCCCACCGCTACGTGCAGCATGTGCTGCGGCCGGTGGCACTCCCGTACCTTCAGGGGCTGCCCAATGCTCTGTTTCAGCAGGATAATGCCCGCCCACACACTGCTCGCATCTCTCAACAGGCTCTACGAGGTGTACAGATGCTTCCGTGGCCAGCGTACTCTCCGGATCTCTCACCAATCGAACACGTGTGGGATCTCATTGGACGCCGTTTGCAAACTCTGCCCCAGCCTCGTACGGACGACCAACTGTGGCAAATGGTTGACAGAGAATGGAGAACCATCCCTCAGGACACCATCCGCACTCTTATTGACTCTGTACCTCGACGTGTTTCTGCGTGCATCGCCGCTCGCGGTGGTCCTACATCCTACTGAGTCGATGCCGTGCGCATTGTGTAACCTGCATATCGGTTTGAAATAAACATCAATTATTCGTCCGTGTCGTGTCTGTTTTTTTCCCCAACTTTCATCCCTTTCGTGTTGCATTTGCTCTGTCAGTCAGTGTATAAATAGACCTTGGATTTTAGGCTCTAAAAAATTAGTTTTAGGCGTCTAAAGTAGGCTTTTAAAACAAGTAAATAGGCTTTTAAAAGAAAAAATAGGCACTTAAAATAAGTTTTAAAATGTGTGTATAGGCAGGAAATAGAATTTAAAATATTACACTATACACTTAAACTGTAACGTGATACTTTTTTACTTTAACAAACGTGGTATCCCTATTCTTAACCGAAATAACTGCAAAATTAAGACAGAATGAAAAATACATTTATCAAAAACATTATAAAAACGTCATCTGTCAAAAAAGTTATGGATTATGATATACCATTATCAGTACTGATCTAAAACCTTAATACTAAAATCACTGTACACAATTACAGCACTGTAGGCATCCAATAACGGCCTAAACGCGAATGGAGTATGTGTTTATTATTTGTGAGGAACATTCCTACAGTACTTTCATCCGTAGTTTGCTTTACAGTACATAACAATAATCTTCTCTAAATTTTCCACAGTCAGGCTGTGTCTTTTGTCTGTTAAAATCATTTTGAAAGCAGAAAAAGAGCGCTCCACGCTCACAGGTGTTAGAGGGGCATAGGAAAATTTACCTACATTTTTCAATTCAATTTCACTTGGTAAGTCTACCTTTTCCCCATCCATTACCTGATGTACCCTTTTCAGCACTGAATAATCTGAGTTCTTCTGCAGTACACTAGACCACTTGTCTCTTATTTTGTCCCCTACCTTGCCCCTAGCACTTTGTATGTTATTCTCAGCTTCCTCAATTACAGAAAATTGCTGTTTGAGACTGTTTCCTTTTTCCTCCATTTTTGTAATGGTGACTGGAAGAAATGAAAAATTTGCCTGAATATACGCAATGTCTCTCTGAACACTGGAACAATCATTTAACATTTTCTCATGTGAAATCAAAAACACAATAAAGTGATGTCAATTAGAGACTAAGATGAGGAATAGAAAAGGTGAGCTATTGAATGAAATTTGTAATTTTGAACTATTTCAATTAAGCCATTATTACTCTAAAGTTAATTAAGAACAAGAACACTACAGTCCCCGAAAGGCCTTGGCTTTCAATAACGGTTGCTGCCCAGCTCATGGCCTGCAGATATTGGGTGGCGTGTGGTCAACACGATACATCTCTCAGCCGTATTGCCTTGCCTCCGTGACACCTGTCCACTGTAGCTTCTCAATTGTCCTCACGATGCTGGGTAAACACCGTTCCAGACCTCATAGATTTCTAAATTACTGCCGGTACTAGAAATCGAACCTAGGTCGTCTGGACTAGGTCTCTACAATTAATTAGAGGAGCCAATATCAAAACCTTAGTTTTAGATTAATATGAAATTTAAGATATATGCACATACCTGTTTATTGCAGTACTGGCAGAAAATAATCTTGCCATCAAAAGTCATCCCTGGAAATTGTACAAGCCATTGTTGTATAAGCGCACTCTTAGATGATTTCGTTTTAGGCATGATGAACTATATTCACTTAAACAGATGTTCTTTCACTGGTGACTTGACACAGAATGTCCCTTCTTACTACCTGCTCCTTGTTCTTCCTAGATAATCCCCCCACCCCCCTCGTCCGTCACTCGACAAAATACGTCCTTTACTACCTGCTCGTTGTTCTTCTGAGCTAATCCTCCACCTCCACCCTTCACTCAGCATTGTGACAGTTGTCTGGGAAGAGCACATTTCTGTGAAAAACCCACCCTCTGCTGTTCTGCTCGTTCCAGGGATGTCATTGTGTGATTGTAAAAATTACAGAAGTCGAATTTTATTTTAAATGTAGAAAATAGGCATTTTTAGGCACTAAAATAGTAAAATAGACTCTAAAGGTCCAAATAGGCATTTTAGGGCACTATAAAACTCTGTTAATGTAAGGTATTTATCATGAAACGTCAACATATTTAAAAAAATCATGTTATATCGTAAGGAACGAAGTAGGCATTTGCCTTAAAATCCCAGGTCTACATATAAAATACTCGATCAAATGAAACACCGCACACATTCAACGAACAGTACTACGGTGCCGATCTAAGAGTCCAAAGTTCCAGAGCTGGAATAACCAGGTCGCAGACTGCCGTGAACACTCCTCTGTCATTATTCCGTTAAATATGCACACTACTCATTCCAATCAGTGCCTCAGAGTAGGGATTGAATAGCTCGAATACTATGATGAACCAGTGTGTTACGTACCAGATATATCAGAAAATGTATGAACCAGAGGAATGGCATGCTAAAGAAGAACGTTATCTTACTCCCCAGCTACTTCCCGCCAACATACAGACAGGCTTCTTCAGTCCGTACGACCAGGCGAGTTGCCCGTGTGGTTAGGGGCGCGCAGCTGTGAGATTGATATATATAGATTTATCGATACGACCACTAATGACATAAATAACTTATTTGAGAATTACATTTCAGGCCTTCCCCTAGACTACCATTTCACTCAGCGTGAATAAAATAATTTATAGCCTAGATTGTAGTGGTTCATCACTCGACATTACATGACGATTTTCATTAAATTCTCTTCAGCCGTTTTCTCTTGATGCTTGTACATACATACAGACGGAGAGACAGAAATTACGGGAAAGTAAAAAATGCATTTCCTTGTTACTGTGGACATGACAGATACAGAAATACCATTCATTTCAAATTCTGAGCAATGTACAGGCAAAACACTTATTTTACATATTGATTACATTTAAGGCCTTCTCCTAAACTACCATTTCACTAAGTGTGAATAACATTATTGATAGCCTAGATAATAGTGACCTATTCCCCGACTTTGCATGCCAATTTTCGAGAAGATACGACCACTAATACATTTTTGACAATTAAATTTTAGGCCTTCCCCTAAACTACCATTTTTCTCAGCGTGTATAGCCCATATTGTAGCGACTTATTTCCCATGTTTGTCTACCGGTTTTCATTAAGATACGGCCACTAATAACATAAATATTTGAGAATTAAATTTCAGGCCTTCCCCTGAACTATCATTTCACTCAACGTGTTTGAAATAATTTATAGCCTAGATTGTAGCGGTTAATCACCCGACTTTACATTCCGATTTTTATTAAATTCTCTTCAGCCGTTTTCTCGTGATGCGTGTACAGACAGACAGACAGACAGACAGACAGACAGACATTACGGAAAAGTAAAACATGCATTTTCTTGCTACTGTGAATATGACCGATACAGAAATACCATTCCTTTCAAATTATAAGCAATGTACAGACAAAACTCTTATTTTATATACAGGATGAAGCGAAATTGGCGCACTCGGGCGTCGCAGCGCGACTGCTCACATGCCGGCAATAAAAAAATGTCTCTCACAAAAGCTCGTCCTTCGAGTATATCCGGCAGAAAAAGGGCGTTGAAGAGTGGCAATCTGGCAACACTGTAACCACATGTAGGGTAACTACCTCTGTCAACACGTGTGCTTTGTGCTGTAGAGTTGGTGCAGTGGATACAGTTTTGGGTTAGCATTCAGGAGGTCGAGGGGTCGATCGTGGGTTGAAGCGGTTTTTTTTATTTCATAAATGTAGTCCAGGTTGTATGGCATCTGGCAACTTAATCGTCAACAGCCATTGCAGCGGGTCCTCTAGAAGCCATTTGCACTTACATACTACGAACCTACAAATGCACGAACAATTGTTTTCATTGGCCAGCTTTGAAAGACGTCCTTTCCACGTCGTGGGCGTGAATTTATTCGCACCACTTCATATACTAAATGCGAAACCTGTTTTCTTTCTACCCTCCTCCAATGATGTCAGATTAGTAGGAACTATTATTCTTGCCTCGTTCAAGTCCACTATATTTCGTTAGGGCTTACGTTACCAGTAGGCCTAGCAAAGTGTTTGTTGTGTTTAGCGTTACAAAATGTTGTAAATGCAGGATACATGAGACCTAAGGTACGGTGTCTTACTGTATTACAGTATGTAATGTCCGGTGGAAATTAGTAAATAAGAAATTGCGCCTCAACCCAGGATCGAACCCTCTACCTCCTGCATGCCAACCCAAAACTCTATCCACTGCACCCGCTGTACAGCACGCATATACGTTGCTGACAGAGGTACTTACCGTACTTGTGGTTACAGTGTTGCGAGATTGCCACTATTCAACGTCCTTTTTCTGCCTGATATACTCGCAGGACGAACTTTTGTGAAAGACATTTTTTATTGCTGGCATGTGGGGAGTTGCACTGCGACGCCCGAGTGCGCGAATTTCGCTTCCACCTGTATATAGATTACATTTCAGACCTTCCCCTAAACTACCATTTCACTCAGCGTGAATTACATTATTGACAGCCTAGATTATAGCGACCTATTACGCGACATTGCATACCAATTTTCGTGAAGATACGACCACTAATACAATAAATATTTGACAATTAAATTTTAGGCCCTCCCCTAAACTACCATTATTCTCAGCGTGTATAGCCCATATTGTGGCGACTTATTTCCCATCTTTGTCTACCGATTTTCATTAAGACACGACCACTAATAACATAAATATTTGAGAATTAAATTTCAGGTCTTGTCCGCCTCTGTGGTGTAGTGGTTAGCGTGATTAGCTCCCACCCCCGGAGGCCCGGGTTCGATTCCCGGCTCTGCCACGAAATTTGAAAAGTGGTACGAGGGCTGGAACGGGGTCCACTCAGCCTCGGGAGGTCAACTGAGTAGAGGTGGGTTCGATTCCCACCTCAGCCATCCTGGAAGTGGTTTTCCGTGGTTTCCCACTTCTCCTCCAGGCGAATGCTGGGATGGTACCTAACTTAAGGCCACGGCCGCTTCCTTCCCTCTTCCTTGCCTATCCCTTCCCATCTTCCCATCCCTCCACAAGGCCCCTGTTCAGCATAGCAGGTGAGGCCGCCTGGGCGAGGTACTGGTCATTCTCCCCAGTTGTATCCCCCGACCAAGAGTCTGAAGCTCCAGGACACTGCCCTTGAGGCGGTAGAGGTGGGATCCCTCGCTAAGTCCGAGGGAAAAACCGAACCTGGAGGGTAAACAGATGATGATGATGATGATGAATTTCAGGTCTTCCCTAAACTACCATTTCGCTCAGCGCGATTAAAATAATTTATAGCCTTGATATTAGCGGTTCATCACCCGACTTTCAGCCGTTTTGTCGTGATGCGTGTACATACAGACAGACAGACAGACAGGCAGACAGAAATTACGGAAAAGTAAAAAAAATGCATTTTCTTGTTACTGTGGACATGACCGATACAGAAACACCATTCCTTTCGAATTCTGAGCGATGTACGGACAAAACTCTTATTATGTATATATAGATTATGTTTCCATAACGCATACGTGTGTGTTGTAATGTTAAAATAAAAAAATCGGCACATCACGAACAAAATATAACTATTATCAATTAACAAGTTTACCAGCGGTCAGAACGATGCGATGGTGAGACTTGTGATGTCCGAATGCGATTTTAGCCTAACAAACTTCGATCCATTTCTTTACCTATTTACCGCAAATGTGCCCATTTAATTGGGGAAAGAAAAATAATTTCGTAGGAAAGAGGTGCCACACAACTGTTGGGTTTCTTCAATCTAGTGTGTCCCTTTGCGAGCAGTTATTTTTCCTGTTTCTGAGTCAGTGATTGGCCTTTTGTTAATCGGCTGACAAAAGTATGTGTTTTAAACAAATACAAATATTCTAAGGAAAATTAAAAATAGTGACATTGTTTAGTGACCCCCACGAACTATTTAAAAAGGCGTGCTCTGTTCGCCCAGAAGGACATGGGTTCGACTACCCGTCAGGAAATCGTAAAATTTAAGAAACGAGATTTCCACTTCCGGAGGAGCATATGGCCCTGATGTTTACTCAGCCTACACCAAAAATGAGTACCAGCTTAATTCCTGGTGGCAAACGCGGCCGGGCAGAGAGCTAACCACTTTACCCCATCATGTACCGAGGTTAACAATGGTGGGGGCCTTTACCTTTCACTCCTCCAAGGGCCTTCATGGCCTGCACGGAGGTGACTTTGCTTTTGCTTTTACGATCTGTTTAAAAATAATTTATATTTAGGGACGAATGGTTGGCAACCATATTTAGATGAAATTTGTTAGAACCCTGGAAAATTCGAAACTAAAAACTGAATAACAAAAACGAATTGGTTATTTCAGTTATTAACTATAAATGATAAAAAATTATCTTAATAATGTTTATTTCAGGTTCTTATTTTTATCTGAAAGTCTGGCTCCCAGGATGAATTCTCAGCGTATTGGCGTAGGGGCCCGGGTTTATTTCGAGAACGAGCCAATTGTATTAACCACGTTTTGTTAATTCTTCTAGCTCGGAGACTGAGTGTTTGTGATCGTCCTAATGCAAACCAAACCGCATGGCACTACAGCCCCGAAGGGCCATGGCCAACAAAACGACCGCTGCCCATCCCGAAGGCCTGCAGATTACGAGGTGTCGTGCGGTCAGCACGACGGATCCCCTCGGCCGTTATTCTTTGCTTTCTAGACTGGGGCCGCAATCTCACCGTTAGATAGCTCCTTAATTGTAATCACGTAGGCTGAGTGGACCTCGAACCAGCCCTCAGATGCAGGTAAAAATCCCTAACCTGGCCGGGAATCGAACCCGGGGCCTCCGGGTAATAGACTAGCACGCTACCCCTACACCGCGGAACACATTCCCCTACGCACAACATATTACATTTTTAACCACCAGAGAAACATGCAACAGCCAATGAATTGCCTCACATAGGTTTGGCTTCAGGAAGGGCACCTGTCATCCTCAAAACAGGGCTTAATCCATATTAGTGCCGATGCCAGGTAACTGGAAAAAGGCCAGTGAAGTAGAAGAATCTATTTAATACCTATATATGAAACGTGTTCCATATGACCAGATAACTAATGTGTCAAAAAGTGAAGACTAGCGTAAGTTTCTAGGCATATAACCATTCAAATATATAGGTATTTCAACACTTACAATATTTAGAAAATATACTTTATGAATTCCGTTTTCTGTATTTATTCGACGCTAATAAATGGCCAAAGCAAAACACTTTAGACACGAATGACTTGGTCTGGATTGTAGATAACTGAATGGCAATGGAAATGAAAACCTACAACCTGTTTTCCAGTCAGTGACCGGGTCAGGGGTGGAATGAATGAAGCCCCCATCTTGCGGCGAGTATAGGAATTGTGACGGCTCCCGAAGCCTGTCGCACTCCTTTCGGTCAATTTTTTTAAATGTTATTTGTTCGGGGCGTCGACCCATGTGGATCTCTTGCCCCTACTGGTACCATATTGTATGAACCTGCGTGTTATTGGAATGGCGGTAGTGTGGAATGTTGTCTGTGAGGAAGGGAACATTAAGGTCGTCACAAACACCCAGTCCCCAGGCCAGGGATATTAATAATTACACTTAAAAACCGCTGACCCGGCCGGGAATCGAACCCGGGGCCGCCGGGTGACAGGCGGACGCGTTGCCCCCTACACCGCGGGGCAGGATTGGGACATATATTAATGACTGACAGATGAAATGAAATTATAGTGTAGAGTGTTGCTGGAATGAAAGATGACAGGGAAAGCCGGATTATTCGGAGAAAAACCTGTCCCGCCTCCGCTTTGTCCAGCACAAATCTCACATGGAGTGACCGGGATATGAGCAAAGAAACCTAGCGGTGAGAGGCCGACGCGCTGCCGCCTGAGCCACGGAGGCTTCATATAGTTGATTGATAGTGAAAAAATTATTAAAAACATTAAAAACAAGCAAATCACACGAAAGTTACAGTTTTCACGAATTTCTTCAGTAAATGTGTTAAATACCTATATTCATAGAGATACTTAAAGGCGGTACAATTTAGGTTAAATCCAATTGTTTTATTTACCAAAGTACTTGGTTTCAGAATTGTTTTGATTTAATGGATTGAGTTTTCGAAAACCCGTAGGTGCTGTTTAAAATTGTCAAGTTTTTTCTTCGTGGCAGTGGAGTGGGGGGGGGGGGGATTTGACCGCCCCTAACACCCTCCCGTGTGTAAGACCTTGAATATGGTTGATTTGGAGACTAAAAGCTCCATATGCTGGTGATCCTGTTGTCCAGAGATCTACCTTCAGGAACAAGGGGAGCTGCTAATGTCGGGAAGCAGTCAGCTGTGAGTGTATGATAACACATGTGTTCTGAATGAGACAAGAGGTTTAACGTGGACCGAGGTGGAGGCTGCTGAGAGGAGCGATGAGTCATCACTTCCAGACACGTGTCTATGCATGTAACATTAACAATTATGGACCACCTTTGTACTTCAATATCCTGCCATTGATAACGCTACATACAATAGCTGCAGCGGCTAGTCACTTCACTACCGGATGCTCACAAAATGTTGCCAACGCAACACCTCAGACACCACAGACTTCCTAAAGAACGTCGTCCTGAAAACATAATTTAAGCTGCTTTCAAGTACACATGATGAATTGGCTAAAATGTTCACCTCAAAAAGCTCGTAAAACGTTGAACATATCGAAAATCTGTCGCCACATTCAGTTCTGTTCATAATCAAGCTTACAGTACTTTCCATGATGATAATATCCACGGACATAATGATACTAACTTAGTTCTTAACTGGATGCTCTGTTTGCTATTAGAGATATGTTTATATTCAGGAATGTGATTATTTTCAAAATGATACAAACACTTTTCGGAAAGAATTGAACGGATTCAAACGTGCTTCCTCTGCCAGCATTGGGGCTTACTCGAGTGAATCACTTACCAGGAAGCCAAGGCCCGTGTTACGTACATTCCATTCAAGGCGCACATCTCTACCCGTAAATACACCATGATAAGGTTGTGTTATTTAAAAGCTTTGGTATCGCCATAGGTAACAAGTAGAAGAATAAATATCTGAGTGCATTTAAGGAACAACATTTATTCAACCAGAGAGCCCATATGTGTCCATCGAAGCATGTTTAAAGACTTTTCATTTTCTCGAAATGCTTGTCAGATTTTGAAATAATAATAACATTCATGAATGTTATCTCTGAAGTTGTATATAGAAAATAGAGTACTTCCATTAAAAGCAATGTAAAGGTTGATTAGGTAGACGAGACAAGTTCGACAATCCCTCGAGTAGGCCCTAAGGCTGGCGGAGGAAACAATAGCAAGCTGCCTTCCTGAAGAACATTTCAGTTCCAAAAAGCAGGATTTGCAAGGTAGAGTTTTCTCTCTAATACACCCTTTCAATGTACAGTAAGTAGACAGTAAATCACACTCTCATTGAGGGCTATGGGTGTCATTACATCAGGATTAATCTAATGCTACCTTAAATTTCCTAAATATCATGGGCAGCGCCAACAAGAAGTGCTATTATTCTCCTCTGAGTTGAACAGTGAACGTATTCCTTATGGATGCCCGTCAACTGCTTCTGAAGCAGTACAAGCGAATTTACATGCCGGCCGCTACTCCGGCGATGTTAAGATAGCGTGCCATGTTAATCTGAATACACAGTTCATAGCGCAAATATAAGATCGTAAAGGTAAAACTCCAACTCCTATTGTAAATTGGATTATTATAATTTTCTTATATGATGTAGAAAAAGTAGTATCAGTAGTACTTTCCAGAGTAAGGAACAAATAAAGAACAAGTCTTTCAGTGGAGATATTCCTGTGTTTAGCTAGTTCTCATTATCAGATCATCGTATTTATTTTCGTATGTGTTATTCCTTCTGCACTTGAGTATATTATATACTTTAAATCCGTTAGTTAATTAACAAAGTTATCTTTGATAATGACGTGAAGTAGTATAAGTCAGGGATTCGAGCGCCGCCGCCCCGCAGGCCCTCCGCAGAGGCCACCGCCGCATTGAATGCGCTGGCTAAGACTGCAAGCTTCACCTCACATCCGCCATCATGGAGGGGCTTAACCTTACTTTTGACGCGTAAGAGAGCTAGCCTAACCTCATGGAGGGGCCTAACCTCAGTTTTACATCCGGATGCCCTTCCTGACACCTAAGAGAGCGAGCCTAACCTCACATCCGCTCTATTGGAGGGGCTTAACCTAACTTTTTACACGGAAGACAGCAAGCCTAACCTCATGGAAGGGCCTGACCTCAGTTTTACTGCCAGATGCCCTTCCCGACGCTATCTTCAGTGGTAGAGCAATGGCTATTCTCGATACGTTATTTTCAGTAGTAGGACAATGGAGATTACCATAAGAGAGCACACATAACAGCATGGAGGAGCCTAACCCCAGTTTTACGGCCGGATGCCATTCCCGACGGCAATTGCACGAGATGCCGGCTATCTAATTCTACAGGATGGTGGCTATACATAGCTTTTTATGAGACGGCCTAGGGACGCTTCCGCAAAATGGCGGCTATCTAATTCTACAAGATGGTGGTTATACATAGGCTCTTATGAGATGGCCTAGGGGCGCCTGCGCAAGATGGCTGCTGCTCTTATGAGACGCCCTAGGGATGCTTGAGCAAGACCACGGCTATCTAATTGCAGAAGATGGCGACTGTCCTTATGAGACGGCTTAAAGCGCTTGAGCAAGATGGAGGGTATAGATAGTCTCTTATGAGACAGCTTAAGGGCGATTGCGCAAGATGGCCTCGATACACAGGCTGTCATGAGATACCCTAGGGCGCTTGCACAAGATGGCGGGTATCTAATTCTACGAGATGGCGGCTATACATAAGGTCTTATGATATGGCTTAAAGGCGCTTGCGTGAGATGGCTGCTATACATAGGCTCTTCTGAGACGGCCTAGAGTGCTTGCGTAAGATGGCGGCTATCCAATTGCATAAGATGGCGGCTATACACGGGCTTATATGGAGAAAGCTAGCTTAGAGGCTACTGCACAAGATGGTACAGATGAGACGGCTTAAGTGCGCTTGCGCAAGATGGCGGCTGCTCTTATGAGACGGCTATAGGTGATTGCACAAGATGGCGACTATACATGGGCTCTTATGGAGAAATATGATGGCCATGGACTCTTGCTCAAGATGGCGGCTATACACAGGCTCTTATGAGGCTAACTCCTAGAACGTGGGTCAGAGGTTACTGTGCAAGATGGCGGCTGCTCTTACGAGACGGCTCAAGGTCTCTTGCGCAAGATGGCGGCTGTACACAGGTTCTTATTGAGAAAGATAGCCCACGGGCTACTGCACAAGATAGCGGCTATACATAGGCTCTTATGGCCTCTTCCTTCTCCGAAGGGACACAACCACCTCCTCCTCGTCCTCATCTGTATAACAAAACGGCAAAAGGGCAAAAAGGACACTTCCTCCTAATCTGTAGGGCAGAAGGACAAGTACATTTGTTTGTAATGTAACGTTTAATTGAGGAAAGCATCCGTCTGTAAGAGGAGGGATGGAGCTAAACTCAGTAACTGTAAGAAAGAGTCCTTTTGCGAGGAAGAGGAGCCCTTTAGCCCTTTTTCCAGGAAGAAGTGCTCTTTGGCCATATAGAAAAGGAAGAGACCTTTTGCCCTTTTGCTAGGAGGAGGAGGAGGAGCCCTTTCGCCCTTCTGCCCAACAGATGAGGAGGAAGTGTCCTTTTTGCTCTTTTGCTGGGAGGAGGTGCTCTTTTGCAAAGGAGCCCTTTTCCCCTTTTGCCAGGAAGAGTAGCCCTTTTTCCCTTTTGCTAGGAGGCGCTGCCCTTTTACCCTTTTGCTATACAGATGAGGAGGAGGAGGAGGAGAAATGTGGCTGTGTCCCTTCGGAGGAGGAAGAGGCCATAAGAGCCTATGTATAGCCGCCTTCTTGTGCAGTAGCTCCTGGGCTAGCTTCCTCCATAAGAGCCTGTGTATAGCCGCCATCTTGCGTAAGCGCCCTTAAGCCGTCTCCTAAGAGCAGCCGGCATCTTCCACAGTAACCTCTGACCCACGTTCTAGGAGTTAGCCTCATAAGAGCCTGTGTATAGCCGCCATCTAGCACATTAGCCTTTAAGGTAGCTTTCTCCATATAAGCCTGTGTATAGCCGCCATATTGCGCAAGAGTCCATGGCCATCTTCTTTCTCCATAAGAGCCCATGTATAGTCGCCATCTTGTGCAATCACCTATAGCCGTCTCATAAGAGCAGCCGCCATCTTGTGCAGTAGCCTCTAAGCTAGCTTTATCCATGCAATTGGATAGCCACTATCTTGCGCAAGCGCCCTAGGCCGTCTCATAAGAGCCTATGTATAGCCGAAAATCTTGCGCAAGCGCCTTTAAGCCGTCTCATAAGAGCAGTCGCCATATTGTGCAAGTAGATAGCCGCCATCTTGCGCAAAAATCCCTAGGGTGTCTCGTAAGTGAAAATGAATTGCAGCCATCTTGCGCAAGCGCCCTTAAGCTGTCTCATAAGAGACTATGTATAGCCGCCATCTTGCGCAAGTGCCTTTAAGCCGTCTCATAAGAGCAGTCGCCATATTGTGCAGTTAGATAGCGGCCATCTTGCGCAAGCATCCCTAGGGCGTCTCATAAGAGCAGCAGCCATCTTGCGCAAGCGCCCCTAGGCCGTCTCATAAGAGCCTATGTATAACCGCCATCTTGTAGAATTAGATATCCGCCATTTTGCGGAAGCGTCCCTAGGCGGTCTCATATAAAGCTATGTATAGCCACCATCCTGTAGAATTAGATAGCCGGCATCTTGTGCAATTGGCGTTGGGAATGGCATCCGGCCGTAAAACTGGGGTTAGGCTCCTCCATGCGGTTATATGTGCTCTCTTATGGTAATCTCCATTGCCCTACTTCTGAAAATAACGTCTCGAGAATAGCCATTTCTCTACTACTCAAGATAGCATCAGGAAGAGCATCAGGCCGTAAAACTGAGGTAGGCCCTACCATGATGTTAGGCTTGCTGTCTTGCGCCTAAAACGTTAGGTTAAGCCCCTCCAAGTTGACTGATGTGAGGTTAAGCTCGCTCTCTTAGGCGTCAGGAAGGGCAGTCGGCCGTAAAACTGAGGTTAGGCTCCTCCATGTGGTTAGGCTTGCTGTCGTGTGAGTAAAAAGTAAGGTTAAGCCACTCCAAGATAGCGGATGTGAGGTTAGGCTCGCTCTCTTGGGCGTCAGGAAGGGCATCCGTCTGTAAAACCGATGTAGGCCCCTCCATGAGTTTTGGCTAGCTCTCTTACGCTTCAAAAGTAAGGTTAAGCCCCTTGAAGATGGCGGATGTGAGGTTAAGCATGCAGTCTTAGCCAGCGCAGTCAATGCGGCGGAGGCCTTTGAGGAGGGTCTGCGGGAGCGGCGGAGCTCGAATCCCTGACTTACTGTATACTAAGTGACGTTTGTTTTCGTTCTTACGCTCGGAATAAAATAATAATAATAACAATAATAATATTAATAATATTAAACTCTACCGTAGCCGTTCCCAAGCCCGGTTAAGAAAGGAGAAAGCAGGAGGGGTGGAGAATTACGTAGTTAAAACAGTATTCATCTGGCTCAAGATAACGGAAGACTGTAAGGGCCCCTGTCTGGAATACAGGCGAAGGAGACTTACGAGATCTCAACGGTGGAGCAGAAGGACCAGCTTTCCCTGACGGTGGAGCTAAAATGTAGTCACAACTGCTGGGAGCAACCCCAAGGTTTGACCTCGGTTGGCTCTCGCAACAACTCTTAATAACTCGAATGACGGTAAATTTTCTTTCGGAAACTACTCAAAGTGGTAGCTAGAAAAGGAAATCCACCGCTGCCGTGAGCGGTGTACTGGGCTAAATTTGCATTACAGAAGAGTCGGCGACGCTAGGAAACGCCTTGAAATCACGCACATTAAATCTGAATATACCAAAATTAAAGCCTAGACTAAAACATGTATTATCGGAACACTAAACATAAATTCGCTTTTGAGAACAAGAAATCTAAAGTAGCTCATGTACGCAATTGACCAACAGAAAGGGCTAATCCTGGCAGTTCCGGAAACTGGATTCACGGACGATATCGTTATAGAATCAAACAGCAACAGAAACCTGAAATATAAGGTTGACAGAAGCATCATGAAGAACACAAAACGTCTAGGTACAGCATTTGCAACCAACAAGAACGTTTTAAATTCAGTTGTCGACTTCCAGTCCCCAAATGGAAAACTCTCACTACCAACAGTCAAATGCGCAAAGTAGATGTACACCCTTGTATTAATCCACACGCCCCAGACGACCACTACTATTAAAACGTTTTAATTTCTGCCCTGAAGGGGTAGGCGGGCCTCTTAGACGGTGACGCCGTCTCTCAGGCCGCTAGATTTGTTACGGTGAAGGAGATGCTCGGAGAAGGTGAGGGGGTTGGCAGCTGTGGGCTATACTAGGAACTGTCCCGGCATTCGCCTCTGTGCAGGAGAATAGAAAACCACGGAAAACCATTCTCACGACAGCCGATGGTTAGGGCCAGCCGCGAGGTCCTACCCTGTCCCGTCTCGCGAATGTAGAGCCACGGTAGAGCAGTCGCCAACTATCCTCTGCTCGGTTGGCCGGGCAGAGTGCACAGCTGTTGTATCACGGACCAGCCGTGGCCATCTCCCTACCACCGAGACGACGATGGTAATCGGGCTACCCCTCGAATGTCTGATGACTTCTGAGAATAGCTAGAATCCAAACCAAACCAAACCCCATGGCACTACAGCCCTTGAAGGGCCTTGGCCTACCAAGCGACCGCTGCTCAGCCCGACGGCGTGCAGATTGCGAGGTGTCGTGTGGTCAGCACGACGAATCCTCTCGCCCGTTATTCTTGGCTTTCTAGACAGGGGCCGCTATCTCACCGTCAGATAGCTCCTTAATTCTAATCACGTATTTGAGTGGACCTCCAACCAGCTCTCAGGTCCAGGTAAAAATCCCTGACCTGTCCGGGAATCGAACCCGGGGCCTCCGGGTAAGAGGCAGGCACGCTACCCCTACACCACGGGGCCGGCAACAGCTAGAATCAGTGACGTAAAATATCCTTGGCAATCTCATTAAAATACTAATCGGTGACTTCAGCGCTGTGGCAGGACGAAAAAAAAAATACAAGAAGAAAGTGGGAGAATATCCATACATAGAAAAACGAACAGAAAAGGTCAAAAGTTTATGGACTTCTGTAGGAACTTTAATTTTAAGTTGATGTCCACACATCTCAAGACGTGAGCACCGCCTAACAAACTAATGCTGTAATTTCAAATTGATCGTGTAGAAATCTCCCACAGAAGGCAAAAGGAGATTATAAATGTTACATTCAAGAAAGGAGAAACACATAGAAACAGATCATTACCAAACAACCATGAAACGGCAGTAAGAAATGCTCAAACAACAGGATGTTATAATTCGATATTCAAAAGCTGAGACGGAACCGTAACAGGTACCATGACCTGATTGATATTGAAATGATCGACTGGAAGTAGATGCAGCTGACTATGATAGAAAAGCAAAGGAAAGAGCGAAGCTCAAGATAGCACAGAAGCATCAGTGGTGGAACGACAGGTGTGAATAAGCAACATCACTCAGACTGCAAGCTTGGAAGAGGTGGTACTCACTGAAAACACAGATATACTAGAAGAATTCTAGAGAACAAAGAAAAACTACCTCCAAAATCATAATTGGTAACAACGACTGGCTATTATAGAGCAGAATTTCCAAAGGGACAATACGAGGGAATTCTACAGTATATTTAAGAGGAACTTCTCAAAATACCAACCACCCAGCTTGTGTTTTAAGGAACAGAAAGGCAAGATTGCAACAAACTAAGAAAATTGCCAACTGTTTGGCAGAATACTTTCATACTTTAAACAGCTACTTAATTGCCTAGAACCACAAAAGAAGCTCCCAACGGAACATACTCAAGGGAAACCAAACTCAGCACCACCAGACGTAGCACAAATAACGAATCTGATTGAAGCTCAAGAATAGCACAATATCTTGCGAAGACTCGATAAGAGCTGAGCTATATAAACTTGCACAAAAAAGGAAACTGAACAGATGTTTATAATTACGAAGGTATTGTACTGCTACCAGAGACGTACAAATCCTGTCCATGGCATTGTTTTCCAGGTTAGAACAGCAAATCGAGTATAACATTGGAGAATGCTAGGATGTCCTTTTGTAAGGGCGGTCGAACACGGAACAGATCTCTAACCTCAAGACAGTACTGAATGGCTGAGCTACCACATGGAACTGCCTGCTGTCATTTCTTGATGGATACAGTACTTTTGCATCCATCTCTTGGCACAGGCCAGAGTAAAGTGTAGCTTCCACCGAAGTCCCAGTCAACATCCATGGCTGTGACAATATGGAAGTTGCTGGGGTTTGGGTAGTGCCGAGTAATGACATTCAGAGCATGACTAGTGCATCTGAGTGTTACGAAAGGTGCTGCTCATAGGGTCAGTCGTGCTGCAATAGTACTTTCTGACCCAGTGAGGAAAGCAATGGCAAACTACCTCACTCCTCATCTTGCCTAGTACTCCTCATTTTGGTGCTGCCATTGGTTTTTGGGTTTCCTCATAACCGCATAAACTTTGGTGGTGCTGTTTGAGGATCTAACCAGCCTCTGGGCTGATGACCTAACAGACAGACAGACGACATGGAAGAGATAGGTAGCAGAGTTTGAGGACTTCCGGGAAGTATATGACTCAACTAACAAGAGCAAACTTTATGACATTTTTTAAAGAAATGGGCACAGGTAGAATGATATTACAATTGATTAAGGAAACGCTAACAAACACAAACTCAAAATTTAAGTTAGTGGGTGAGATATGGGTGTCCTTTGAAGTAAAGACAAGCGTAATACTAGGAGCTCACCTATCCCTATTACTGTCCAACCACATCCTGGACAAATTTATCAAAGGTAGGGAAAGCGCTTGCAGTAGAAGGCATTCAGGACAAAGTAAGAATAATTTAAAACAGAGAAAATGTCGCTATTACCTGCTTAGCACCAGGTGATGCTCTAATGCTGTCATGAGAGGACATCGAATCGACTAACGTACAAGCTAACTCCTAAGAGACAGGATGAGAAACCGGCCTGAAGGTATCGTTTGAGAATACGAAGTTCATGACTAACATTAAAGAAGCCGCGCTACACATTATGACTATAAAGAATGCTAGAATAAATAAAGTACTTAAATTAAAGTACCTTGTACAGGTAATACAACCCAACGGACACGATAAAGTTGCAGACAACGAAACAGCCAGGAAAATGGAGCTTGCATTCCATCTTACGAAGAAAGCGATCTCAAGATTAAGTAGGGACATTATCAGGCAGTGATCCAACTAGTGTGCCTATACGCTTTAGAATGTCTAGGATCATCAACCGGAAAATATATCGAAGAAATCGAGAAGAAATAATAACGATTCTAAGGAAAGTCCTCGGACACGAAAATGCGGTTACGGTACACAAGACCTCTATCTCCAGTTCACTTGTAGGCGCCGTCATATGCTATTAAATATGTTCATTAGGGTACAAGGAATGAGTATAGGTGCGAAAATACCAGGTTATTGTACTATTACCTGACATATAGAAACACTGAAGAGGACCCAATATAGGACTGACCGAGCACATGGCGACCATGTTTACTTCGTGACGGATGGGTGATGGGTGATGACGTCATACCTGACGTCGTAGGCTGTTAGAGATATACAGGGAATAAATATCCGAAAACGATTAACATTTCACCATGAACAAGAAAAATGATCATGACGTCCTAAGTATGACGTCACTCCCATACCTCTATAGACAGCACAGACCTGCAAGAATGTGACGGAAAGTACGGCCCCCAATTCTTCATCGTGGAAGGAAGGGGGCCTAACACCCGCGGTCCTTATGAGCTTGGGTTCATCTAAATAGACACATATGCGTGGTTCGTAATGTGTTATTGAAAAAATGCACAACCATGGCGCATAAACGTTGTGCAATTTGTAAGTACAAATGTAATCCTCTGATTTAGATTCGTCATCAATAAACGGGTAAGTATTGGCGTTAGAGGTTGAAGGCAGTCACCAAGTGGTTACGTTCGTTGGGTTGGTACTTTTCATGCGCATGTATAGATCGACGATGGCGAGCGGTTACGTGGTCGTGATAATTTTGCCAATACTACCAACTCAAGTTATCGTAGTTATTTAATTAATGGCTCGTATATGCACATTCTGCGGTATTATGCAGTTAACTAATTACTGAATGATTCGTTCATTCAAGGTGGTTTTACGTGCCCTTTAGGTGTTTAATTGCATATCACAGAGAGATGAACCTAACCTCCAGTGCTTTCAACTTAATGCTGGCTAGCTTCGTGGACGAAGTCGGAAGTTCGTGCAATGGATGCCTAAATAACCTTCTGTGAGTACCATTTGAACACACTACTTCCTATTCTTGCAACTGTGTGAACTTGCAACATAATGTAGCCTCCGTTTTCTGTGTGGGTAATAACAATTTTTGGGTGGGTCGGTGGGTGCCTGGCAAGCATAAGGGAAGGACTTCTCCTCATCTCTGCGTCATGTATCGTTTCATATCGTTCGCACTTGCGTTCCTGTTTCCTAAACATGCACCAGCGTTCGTAAATTGGGAACCGTAAATTGCTCCATACTGATCGGGCGCTCTAGCGGTATCGAAGCGATCTCTGATGTTTTCTTCCTTTGTAATTAAATTTCAGTATTTTAATGGGTCATTGTGATTTATATGATGACTTTATATCATCAGTATGCATTATGTGATGTGAAGTGCCCATGTTCTGCTGTAACCCATGGGATGCTTGGTTTGTGTTTGAATGTACATTTAAATGTCAGGTGTTGGCTCGTGACGTCAGAATTTCATTATGGCTGACCTTCCACAGGTTGAAGGGATGAACTATGGCGTCATAAACATGGCTACCCTGGCAAGAGAGTCGTAGCACTTGGCACATATTGGCATTTAATAATTACTTACAAATTGAAAAAAAAAACCATCATAATTATCGCATCTAAGTTCCATTTTTCGGACATGGTAGAATTCGCGCTTTAAGTTAAACTATTTCTGAGATCCGAATTGGAGATAGCGGGCTTGTGTACCGGATCTGAAAATGCGCTGACACCGCTTACGCAGCAAACGAAAGATCTAAACAAAACATCTGGCAGGATATTAAACGGCATTCGAGCACCAAGGATTCTCGGACACATTTCAATAATGAATGACGATGGGATCATTAAAATGTTAAACCATTTTGACAAGTCCAAGAGGAACGCAACACGTATGGATAATGTTTTATTAACAACGAGTAGGTCCTGTAAGGAATGAATAATATGGAGCAAGACATCCACGACAGAACCATATTCAGAAACAGGTACTTGAGGGATTCTAGGACACAAAAATAGCGATCTAGAAGGAGTAATATTGTATTAATGAAAATAAATATGTTTCATGCAAGAGAACGAAGAAACACTGGTGCTAAAGAAAACTGAAATCATAAATAAATATTTGCGTGGTTTATAGTTGGCCAAAATCGATTTTAAAAGTTATTGCTATTGCTATTATGGCAATCTGATCGAAGTCATGTATACTTGCTTTTTTACTGGTCACGGTGTTCACTTTCGTCAAGTGTTCAAAATCTCCATATTATTTTAGTTATAATCTCTTCTTCTAGCAGATTTTCACTTTTCTAATTTGTATTTTAAGACTTTCTCCATCGGTATTTTTTAATAATTATTTCTTCCCATATCGGCATACCCAAATTCTGTAGTCATTTTTCCCACACTTTGTGTCATGTATGCAGGCCTGAAGGTGAACCGACTGAACGCTACGCTCTCCACCCCTCGTCCGGCGATGTTACCACGCTATTCCACCGCACCTTCAGTCGCCTTCAGATGCCCGAACGTACAGTTGCTTAGCAGTGATCTTATTTTCTACTATGTGTAATTCTGATAGCGAAGAGAATAGGCAGAAGAGCCAGGAAAACGACTCGGCAAGAAAGATTTCAATAAACAGTGTAAATGTGTTATTAAAAATGTGTACAGATTTTTCCAAACTTTGGCTTATAACCCAGACATTTTAAATACTGCAAATTTCAAGCAAGTTCAAAAACTGACTGGAAATGCATATGGAGTAGGTAAATCAACTGTTCAGAACATTAAAAGAGCTATAGACAATGCTGAAGGAATACACTGCGGAAGCACTTTGAAAGAGAAAATAAAGTAACCGTATTAGATGGTTTCGATAAGGAATCAGTGCGTAGACCAGTCTTTAGTTTTTATGATCGTGGAGAGTACCCAACAGCCGAGAAGGTCAGACTCGATTTAGTTGAAGAAATTGACTTTCAGTGTTCAAAGAATTCCCTGTTAAGTTTCTTGAGAAGTGTGAGTTTTAGTGCAATGACAGACGAAGGTTTTTGGTGGAAAGAAGAGATATAGCATGTGCACGTGCAATATTCCCCCATGATTGAATGCTGTGAAGAATAACGCTCTTGGTAGACCTATATAATATATATTTTACAATTCTCTTTACGTCGCACCGACACAGGTAGGTCTCATAGCGACGATGTGATAGGAAAGGGCTGTGAGTAAGATGGAAACGTCCGTGTTCTTGGTTAAGGTACAGATTTGTCTAATGCGGAAATGGGAAAACACGGAAAACTATCTTCAGGGCTGCCGACAATGAGGCTCGAACCCACTATCTCCGCAATGCAAGCTGACAGCTACGTGACCTAATGCGCAGTCAATTTCAAGGTGCCTATATTTTATTTTGATGAAGTATCTGTTAAACAAAATCACAACAGGAAAACGATTTAGCTGATCGCAACAAAACGTTTAAAATAGCAGATGTTAAGAAATTTCTGCATGATGTCATTGAAGAGAGTGACTAACTAGGACTGGATAAAGTGTGACTGACATGCAGAAGCCTTAAAAGACGTGTGTTCGTGACGTGGCCATTGAACCAATTGTGATACGTCTGACAGAATATAGTTCCGATGACTCAGACTTCCGTGACGAGTGAAGGAGGTCTTGCCTCTGTTATACCACCAATACCAAAAGATAATGGGTGCAAAATAATATGTCCCTCTTTTCCATTGTATTAAGTACAGTGAATATTTTAAATTCTGTTTTAGTTGTTGACTCTCTCATTTCATCATGCTGTAACTCTAACCGAAGCGAAATTGACTTACACTATTATTTTTTTTTTTGCTAGTTGCTTTACGTCGCACCGACACAGGTAGGTCTTATGGCTACGATGGGACAGGGAAGGGCTAGGATTGGGAAGGAAGCGGCCGTGGCCTTAATTAAGGTACAGCCCCAGCATTTGCCTGGTGTGAAAATGGGAAACCATGGAAAACCATTTTCAGGGCAGCCGACAGTGGGTTTCGAACCTACTATCTCCCGAATACTGGATACTGGCCGCACTTAAGCGACTGCAGCTATCGAGCTCGGTACTATTATATTTAATTATGTTACCATTTATAAATATAATATATGGTAACCTAATTTTGATGATAAATTCCAAATTTCCACCGCCTTTACATCCTCATTGTTGTGATAATTTATCTTATCATGATTTTTCTGTCCAGAACAGAGTAGAATAACCTTTTTTACCAGTTTCGGGGTAACTGGGAAGGGGGCACTCGTTACTTTTTTCTACGGATGTAACTGATTCTTATGCGTATTAAGTGTGAAGATCATGTATTATGAATGAGCCCTTCATGCCACCCCTGTGTACAAATGCCTGGTAATCACTTGCCTCAGGACTGCCGACGGTGTGGTTCGAACCCACTGTTCCCGAATCTGGGAATAGCTTGAACACATTAACGCTCGTAGCTAAATATGTCAGGTCCTACAACACATTTTTGTTAAACACCCGTGAAGCATTTCATTGCAATTACACTGCCTGACAAAAATTGAAGCACCTAGAATGGGAGGAGGAAACGAAATCAAATTGCACATGTTGGAGGGTATGTAATGATTACAAAATCGAGTCAAATTTAGGAAGAACTTCGAAGTACGAGCCAATTTATCAGTACAACGTTGCACCCCTATGGCCTTGATGCATGCACTGACTTGGTTGAAAAGGATGTCATAGTATACTCTCCTGAGGCGAGGTGGCCCCCAGTTGCTGTAAGTCGTCGGTGATATCCTGGATACCGGGACTGTGACGGAGATCACGTTCGAGCTGTTCCCACTTTCGTCCTATCGGGGACAGATCTGGGGATCCTGCTGGCCACGGGAGTAGCTCAGCACCACGCAGATAGCTCAAAGAGACACGTGCCGTGTGTGCATGAGCATTGTGTTGTTGAAAAATGGCACCACGATACTGTCGCATGAGAGGTAACATATGATGTGTCGGAATTCCCTCAATCACTACCAACCGTGACCTGAAATCATACCCGATGGCTCCCTACATCATGACGCCATGAGTAACACCACTGTGCCTCTCCACAGTATTGGGAGAATGGGGCCTCTTCCCAGCTCACCGCCATACTCGCAGACGATGACCATCCGGGGTAGTATAGAACCGAGATTCATCACTGAACACAATACAACGACATTCATCAGCAGACCATGTTTCCTTGTCATGGCACCACTCCAGACGCAGCCGGTTGTGTTGTGGTGCTAACGGCAGGCTACGTATGGGACGCTAATTCCCTAGTCCGAGTACTCCTAGTCTGCGGCATGGTGCGGGATGACACGACTGTTGCAGGGAGATCATTACTTGTTCTTGGATGATACGTACATAAGTGAAAAGATTTACGATGTGGTTGGTGCACAGTACGGTGCTCGTCGCTTGTAGTAGTCTGACGTGGTTGATTGGAAACTTTACGACGATTATGCCTGCCTTCAAGTTCCCATGCTGTCCATCGGTCTATTGTCACATCCGAATGCTCCACAAACACGTCTGGATATTGCACGATTCGACCAGCCGGTCGAAAAGAGACCCACAATGGGGCCCCTTTCAAACTGTGTCAGGTACTGATAACGCTGTCTCACATAAACAGGCGGCATCTGCGTGTCCTTCACTGTGATCACTCAACATTTGAATTTTTTTTAATTTACGGGGGGCCCCGTAGCCCGCTCCCCCGCCGTGACCATCGACTCAATCTACATGGCCTCCGACATGCTATTAAGTTCTAAGTAGAAAAGAGATAGCTGGGTAGAGTGGGAAGTGATACAAGGAGTACCTGCCTGTTTCCGTGTCAGACACGTTACCAGGCGAGATTGTGTTAGGTATATGGTGTTGAAGTATGGTATTGAAGGTTCAGGGAAAAACCACATAGGCAGAAAGAAGAAAGAGCCTACATGTAAAACCTGACTTCTTTTGATAGCACATGCAAGGATGTGGGCTGGAGATAGACCAGAGGTTGTGTTAGTTAGGATTATGTGTCATGCAAACATAACCATTTCCTTGCCATTTTCTGTTATTGAGGGGATCAGTCTTTCTTGTCACTGCCTGGTGCGGCTCGGGTCTGGTAGCGTCTGGGCTCTGGGCCACAGGTTCGTCCCATTGCCCAGCAGCCAGCAGTCCCTGGTGCCAAGCCTCCTTTTGGAGAGGGGGGAATTAAAGCCAAGCCTTACGTAATGCAAGGGGCTATCTTCTTCCGCCTGTCGATGTCCCTCTATGCGGTGTTATTGGAACACACTTGTCTCTGCAACAATTGTACATATATACATTTAAAATAGAGTGCGGGCCGCTCTCTTCCGCTCTCGTGTCCTGTAAAACAAGTACATCGTATAATTAAATGATATTATCAGGGGTGGGTTATCTGTCCACTCCCTTGTCGCTGGCAGGGGGCGGGGGTGGATTGGATCGTCCCTTATTAAGGCTGAGTTGCCTTCGTCTTGATGTATTTCTTATTTCAATCCTCCCTCGCTTGATTACCGGTGGTGGCTAGGTCTGTAACATAACATAACGTAACAAAAACATAACATAGCATAATAATAGTAGTATAGCTTAATCTAGGATATAGGTGATCAGGTATGTACATATATACAGGTGCTGCAGTGTGGTGTGTGGGCGTAATGTTAAGTGGAGCGGTGTAGTGGGTTGGTGTCAGCTTAAGAGCGAGGGCTGTTTTGGACCCCCGGCCTCCTAACCCTGTGGCTGAAGAGAATGTGTTTCGGCGTGGGGTATTTTGTGTATAGGTCGACGTCATAGCGTCCGATACCACTGACAAGTGGGTTGACCTTACTACCCTATGATTTCTTGTACATTCGGAGTGTTTGTTTTCGTATGTGTTGCCTTATCGAGCTGACTTTCGCAATAGAGCGTATTTGGCGTATTGGCGTGTCGTACGGGAGTCTAGCCGCTGCTCGAATGCATTTGTTTTGTATTAGCTCCAGCTTATCCAGATTTGTCTTAGCAGTGTAGCCCCAGGCGGGGGCTGCGTACGTTATTATTGGCCTAATTAGGGCCTTGTACTTGTTGAGTGCTACTCTCTTGTTAATACTGGATCTTTTGTTCAGTATGGGATAGAGCTGTGACAGTCGTGCGTGTGTTTTCCGCTGGATCTCTTTAATGTGATATAGCATGGTTAGTTTTCTATCTAGGACTACTCCTAGATATTTGACCTTGTAGTGCCATGCTATATCTCGATTGAATAGTTTCAGCGGTTTTATATTGGCTGGCCTGTGTGTGCGTCTGTTCTTCCTAGTGAACATTACAGCTTGGCATTTGTCTACATTGACCTTGATACGCCATTTGGTTAGCCAGGGCTCGAGGGTTCGCAGTGCTACTTGTAGTCTCTTTCGGGTGCATGCTAGCTGAAAGTGTTGAACTGTGATAGCAGTGTCATCGGCGTAGAGGTGCGTGGTAGTGAGTTCCGCTGTCGGCATGTCATTCGTAAATAGAATGAACAGGATTGGCCCTATTAGTGACCCTTGGGCTACGCCCGCCCTGATCGGTCGCGTGCTTGACAGTGTGTTATGAACGTCTACTTGGAACTGTCGGCCTTCCATGTATGATTTAATTAATCTTATGTACCCTGGGTGGAATTCGAGGTCTATTAATTTCGCTAATAGGCCTTCGTGCCAGACTTTATCGAATGCCTTCTGGATATCAAGGAGTACCGTACCTGTGTCCCTCCGCTTGTTTAGTCCGATGGTTGCTTGTTCTAGGACCCGGGTAAGCAGTTGCGGGGCGGAGTGGCCGTTCCTAAAACCGAATTGTTCATTTCGAATAAGTCCTCTTTCCTTGATATGTGCTATTAGCCTTTTCAGCAGTATTTTCTCCAATACTTTGCTGAGGGCGTCCAGGAGACTGATGGGCCTGTAGTTATTAGGGTTAGATTTGTCCTTGCCTGGTTTGCCAAATACCAGGATTCTCGCCTTTTTCCACTGTTCCGGATAATACTGCAATTGGAACATTGCGTTGTATATTTTAGTGAGTAGTGCGAGGGCTTTCGGAGTTAGCTTTTTTAATATTATGTTCTGTATCTCGTCTGGGCCGGGTGCCTTCTTCGGGTTAAGGTGATCTATTATTAGTCTTCTTAACCTTGGGCTTAGGTGCGTTTGCTAGGAATTCCGCTACCTTGGCCTCTGTTTGCCTAATGAAGGCGGGGTCTGACGGTTCGTCATTGGGCGTAAAAGCCTCTTCCAGTGAGTCGGCTATCACCTCGGCTTTATCTTGGTTTTCGTATACTGGTCCGTTAGGTCCCTTAATTGTTGGGATCACGTGTGGTTCTCGCGTGAAATATCTCGGTAAGTTCCAAACCGGTCTGGTGTTAGTGTCAAACGTACTCAGTTTGTTATTCCAGATCCATTATTCCGGTTTCGATTTCGACCCTGAGTTCATTTTTACGTATCCGGTCTTCATCGCGGTGGTTTCGGGCCCAGTTGCGTTTGTGTCTGTTGCGCTGGCGTATTAGATCTTTAATGTGGGCCGGTAATTCAATGTTAGTGTTTTGCCTAGGTTTGTGTACCGGGATGCTCGCAGTTGTGGCTGCATGGATCGCATTTATGAGTGTTTTTAGGGATTCCGTTTGGGCTGGGTTTACTATGTGTATGTCCTCAGTCCCCTGTAGGAGTGAATCGAGTTTTCTTTCAAATTTACCCCATTTGGCTGCTTTATAGTTGAGTCGGCGTTTGGGGTTATTCTCATATTCCTCCGGGTTCGCTTCCAGTGTAAATATTACTGGTTGATGCCTCGACCCTAGGTTTTTAATGACCTTTATGGTGTGTTTATGAGGAATATTTCGCAGTAGGGCTATGTCCAATATATCGTCGACCTGTTCGTTTGGCGCTAGGAACGTGGGTTCACTGGGGGCTGTTACCACACAGTCCTGGGATAGCATGTGGTTGTACAGCCTTGTGCCGTCTGGATTAGGTTTCAGGCATCCCCAGCTGGCGTGTTTCGAATTTAGGTCTTCTCCTAGGATCGTGTTTCGATTTAGCCTTAGTACCGATTCAATGTCTTGTGTGTTGAGGTGTTTAGGTCTGGAGTATGCCGATATGACATTGACGATTGTTCCTCGCACTGGCATGGCTATTCCGCATGCCTCTAGCTCGACTAGTTCTGGTTAGTCTATTTCCATATGTTTAATGTCCTTCCTTACCAGAACTGCCACTCCTCCGACTCTATTAACCTTGTCGCTTCGGTGTATTTTATAGCCTCTTATGGTGAACTTCTTCCCCGGTGGGAGGAAGGTTTCTGTTAGGAGAGCTATGTGTATGGTATTCGCAGCTAGGAAGGCTTCGAGTTCATATTTCCTAGACCTGACGCCCTGGTAGTTCCATATTAGAACTCGAAGTTCCTGCGTGTTATTGTTATTATTATTATTGTCGTCCTCGTTTGGTTGTTCAGCCATCTAGGGTTAGGAGGTCAGCAACGGCTTTAACCAGGTCCTTCAGCCAGGGGAATGGCAGCATGTTGGCCATCATAACCCCAGTGGTTATGGCTGCCGTGAGGTTCAGGTTCGGAAAGAAGGTTTTCAGAATTTCTTCTATACTTTCCCTGAACGCCTTTACTGCCATGTTCCTTACTGGCTGTTGTGCCTGTTCCTGTGTAGGTGGTGTGATTGGTGTGGTGCGAGGGGGCAGTGGTGCGGATGCCTGTTCTCTATCGGCAGGTATCTTGCGGGGGGTGGAGCTTGCCGGGGGTGGGCCCTGTGGCTGCTCGGAAGGATTTTGCGTGGGCCTTACCTGCCTGGGATTTTTCGCTTGGGGCTGGGCCTTCTTATTATTGTTGGAAGTCTTGCTCTTACTCTGGACGGTGGTGGGGACTGGTTGGGCTGAGGGCCCGGGGTGGTGTTTACCCTCCGTCCGTATAGGTTTAAAATTTAAGAGCTTTCCGCCTGTTGGGCTCTGGCTGCCTGAAGGGCCTTGTTTTCGGCCCTTTGTACCTGAAGGGTCTGCGGGACCTGAGGGGTCCTTTTTGCCATATGGGCCTGGATTTCTTTTGCGTGAAGCGCCTATGCCTGAGGGGCCTGCTTGAGCTTTAGGGTTGCCACGCTTGTCATCCTTTGGCCCTTTGAATTGATGAGCGGCTTCGAATTCCCTGCGGCTGGGACACTTCTTAAAATTAGCCGCGTGTTTCCCCCCGCAGTGGGCGCATTTGGAGTGTGTGGGGTCGCTGCCGTGGGGGTAGTCGCGAGACAAGTGGGAGGCAGCGCATCTGCGACATCTGGGCCCTGATCGGCACGCCGCCCCTGGATGCCCATGCCTCTGGCACACTCGACATTGGGGGCCAGTGGCTGGGGGGCGGTATGGCTCGACCGACATCAGCATGTTCGCTAGCATCCGCATTTTCCTCAGGTTGTCTGCTGCTGGGGTGTCCGCCACGGTAACTAGGAATAGGTTGCCCTTGGCTGGCCTATTCCCTGGTCGCATCCGCACCACGGAGAATGCGGGGATCTCCTGTGCTTTCAAAGCAAGTTGGATTTCGTCCGCATTACTTCCGTTGATGGGGGTCCTCACTACGAACCGCTTCATCGTGCTGTTGGGCAATACTTTTACAAAATTAATATTTAGCCCTTCTAGCACACCGATAGCAGTTTCGTAGCTCTCAAAGCTAGTCATGTGTAGCCGGATCGCTTCGTGCGCGTCAACTCTCGGCCTAGAGAAGTAGTATTTTCTCTGATCACGTGGTAGCTTTTTGAGGAGCCCCTCTTCAATTGCCTTCGTATCTTTGGCGTATACCGTGAGGGGCTGGGGGGGGGTAGACCCCTTACGGGTGATTGGTTTCGTTGTTAGGTGTGGCTGAGGTGGGTTCAGAAGTGTCCGCCTCGTGTGTGTAGTTTGTGTTGTTGGTGGTGGCATAGTCGTATTCATGGAAGTGTCAGTTGAGCTTTCGGCTCGGGTACTCGATTTTCGGCCCCCGCCTTGCTGAGCCTTACGGTTCAGAGGCTTGGTGTCTTTCCCTTTCTCCTCGCCTTTTCTCCTTCTCCCCCTCTTGGCCTCCCTAAAACCGTCATCTTGGATTCCCGGCTGGGTGGCTGGGTCCAAGGTTTCAGTCACCCCGTGCCCGCGCGGCTCCTCTCCCTCCGTGCCTTCAAAGTCGGCATCCTGGGATGTACTTGATACATCTATCACCAGTCTTGCCTCATCTGAATCGGAGTCCGATTCACCGGCTTGCCCGGGGGGGGGGGCGGTAGGTCTTTACGTGACGCCTTCCGCCGAATCCGTCTTTTCTTGCCCTCTTTCCTTCCCTTAGGCGCCGCCTCATTGCTCAGGTTAGCGGGACTGAGTCCCACTTTCCCGGCGTCCAGCTGGCTTGCCACTAGGTTGGGTTTGAGGGCAAGGTTTGTGTTGGGGGGAGAAGTAGTCTCCTGTTTGTGTTCAAGTGTCTCCCCAGTCACTGGCTCAGTGGAGTCATGTGACAGTTCCTTCCCAAGTGCGAGTTCCGGCACTTCAGGGTCGAACCCCGGTTCCCGTTCACTCGCACATAACGTCAGGCCTCCTGGTTCGCTTTCCCCGCGCTGCGCGCTCCTTTCTCGGGGCTCAGCTCGAGTAGGGCCAGCCGACCGAGTGGGCAGCAGCTGCACAGGTATGTGCTTGCCTGCGGCTACTGACGGGGTGGTTATGGGGATTGTCCTGGTGGTGGTGGTGGTGGTCGTGTTCGTGGTGGTGGCAAGCGCAAAGTACTGTGTAGCGCACCCCGTTACGTGAGGTTCGTGCGTCAGGTTTACTTGCACAGAATCAGGGGTGAAGTCTGTTCTGTGCTCCTCTGGCGCATTTCGCTCACTGCTCACGGGGGGCACGCTGTGTTTGGTCGCCACCGGTCCCCGCTCGGCCGGGTCCTTGGCCGTACCGGGGGCCGTTAGCTCTGAGCTGCGCGCTTGCGGTCGGCCATCCATGTACTGACCAAGGCCTATGTTGCTTAACTGCGGTGATGGGATTTTCACCGAAGTACTCAGCATAGCATGGCCGTTGGCAGCCTGGGATGGGCTCATGGTAGACATGTTAGGGGCTAAGCCCATAAAGATGGGACTTGTCAGCCCAGCCTACTGAAAGTGGTTGGCGGAGGGGTGCGCTGTAACAACTGCTCTGTTCTCTCCGCTGGAGGGCTGACGGCCGTGGAGTGAGTAGCTTGCCGTGATAACGGCTGCCCCTCACTCTCCGTCAGTCCTTGAGGATCGTCGTCGTTGTCTGTAATGGCTCCAGACTCACTGACAATTTGCTCTTTCCTAAGTGCATTTTTGCTCTTTTGAAGATGAGTCCGGAGCTGTGTGCTTTTGTGTGGGGACATACGAAAGCGAACTAGTGGACGCGGGATTATCCCTTGCTGGGGCAGGTAGTGTAGTCTCTCGAAGGTCTCGGTGAAAGGAGAGAGACAGCGGAGCGACAGGCACGTACGACCTCTCACTACGACAGTCAGCTCCTCCTTTCAACATTTGAAGCTGTTCACGACCCTTATATACCCTACCACGCCCGTTACCAACACTAAACAAGAACAAAACTAATGCACTCTGGTGGCCGTTCTACTTGTCACAGATAAATGCAACTCTAATAATTTACATACCCTCCAGTGGTGTGTACATGTATGAAGTTACATGGACATCCGACCATTTATTCTAGGTGCTTCAAACTGTTGGCAGGTAGTGTAATTACTCCTAATACCTTAAAGCGACTCGGACATTTCTTTCATTGTATGCTGATCTGGAATATTAAACATTTAGCATTTACCTTCCTCTGTGGACCAATGGTAGAGTGACGGTGTCCTGATTTTACAATCAAAGGTCCGAACATATCTGTGGTAGGTGGATTTTTGAAGGGTGGAATTAAGTCCCTTCGGCACGCCATATCGTGCGAGTTTGGCACGTAAGAGATCTATGGTGACACATTTGATTGTTACGAGACAACGTTGATTAAAATTCAGCTATAGATCGTCCAACAGAGGTCCGGATTCTGTATCATCTTAAATTCTCCGAAAATCATAAAATAGTTAATGGGACGAAAAGACAATCCATCAAATAATTATCATCATTTATGATCTCTGAATTTTTGCTATGCCCTACAGTGCAGAGACATGTATTTTTCTGCGTAAATGTCTATAAGAGAGAGAGATTTATTAAAGAAATAAATCATCCGTTCTCCAATGAGGGTGACCATTTGGATCCGGAATACAGTTTCAATTTCAATGGTTTAAAAATATCAAAAGATGAACATTTAATCGTTAATGCTGTTATCTTCTTTTTCCAGGGTTAGTTGGGGAGGAATGTAACTCACGTTCTCAGGTATAGGTGGAAATGAATGATTTGCAGCGAGTCCCTCAGTATCTGTATTACTATTTTTTCTAGCTCGCAGAATGGAACTTTCAAATTTTGTAGGAAGTTCGATGTCTGACTAGGGAGGGTGCCTCTTGCTCCGAAAAGCAGGCCTGTGACAATCCACCGATCAATAGGTATTTTATACTTAGATGAAAGGTAAGGCAAGCATGGAACATAAATAGCTTGCTTTTCTAGGTCCACATCCCGTGCCTGATTAAGGTCTCTTTCAAAGCGACCATCGCTTTCATGTCCTCTCTGTTGAAGGCTACGATGTCCGCCCTCCGATTAGAGTCATCGGTAGAGATGCAGTGAACCTCCTCGTGCACCTCCCATCCACGCTGTCTCAAGCCTTGAGCAATCGACGTTATTACACGATGGTGGCGATGGTTGCGCATTAGCTCAGTACTCCGGCAGAATCCCAACACATGTCCAAGGGTTTCTGTCTCGTTGCAGCCATTTTGGCGGCAACGGGTTGTGTTGAATGACCTACCGGGAACCGACCTGACTGCGGTGAGGTTGCATGTCATCTTCACTGCGTTTATGTATTCAGAAGAGGACAGAGGTGATTTACGAGTCATCCAGGAGTTTGCTTTCGGGCAGTCTGAATATAACACTACTCCTTTTCCTTTATGTGGTAGCTGGCACCACGACTGAAAGGATCGATTTCTCATAATTTCACGTAGTTTTCTTCCGTCAGTCTTTGAAGGAAGACTTTCTTTTTTTATGTCAAGTCTGTGGAGTGCCATATCTTGTTCTTCAGGTAACTTCCTTACGTATGGTAGATGAACGTCCTGAACATAGAGTAAGCGATTAGAAAATATTGTAATGCTGTATATTTGCTTCCCATTCTGCGCAAATTATTCCCATCCCTCTGACCTTCCTTGCACTATACAGCATCGAATTTGGAGTATCATCTGGCAGCATCATTATTTCTTTTACAGAACTTCTTATAATTTTGTCCAGATCTTTAAGAAAAGTGTTTGATAGTTGTGTCAGAGGGGCACATTGTAGAGGATAGATCAAACCCGGCCAAACAAACTCGTTAGTAATCTTGATCTTTTGCTCTGGTTTTAGAAGCTTTGTTTTTACCAGATTATTTAAGTCAGAAGTTATTGTGCTTATTAGTTTATGTCTGTCAAGAGAAATTTCACTGTTGAAGTCAATTCCTAAATACTTGATTCGTTCATTGTGTGTTTTTATCGATGGGATTGTTGATCCCTCAAGTGTAGTGACGTTTCCTTCAGTTAATTTTCCTTTCTTCAGGATTATAGATTTGCTTTTATGAGGATGGATATGTAAACCAATTTCTGCAAAGCTGCTTTCAGCTAAATTTAACAAGGTAGTAGCATCATTTTCAGTTTTGCTGAGTATGACTAGGTCATCTGCGAAAGCAAATGAGGATAACGGCGGTAGATCATCAGATAAAGTATAGCCATAACGTTGGCATATGTCATGGTCGGTGAGATTTTGTATTACAGTATTGATTGCTAAATTGAACAGCAGTGGTGAGATAGGGGACCCTTGAGCTACGCCACACTTAATTTCGATGGGTTTTGATTTCTTATTATCAGCTTCCACTTGAATTGTGTTCTTTGTAAGAAATGCTTCAATTAATCTACATAAGTTAGGAGGAATTTCAGATTGTCGAAGAGATCGTTTGATATGTTCATGTCCGATAGAGACAAATGCTTTTGTGACATCTAAAAAAATGATGCAACAATCCTTTTTGTTGCGTTTCGCATCTTGGAGGCAACCATTCACGAGGGAAGCGTTGACATGAGTTCCAGGTAATGGCACGAAGCCACGCTGGTGAGGACTTAGTGTGACATATGAACGCAGTCTCATATCTAGTACTCGTTCAGTTATTCTCCTAATCACCGAATATATGGTTATAGGTCTCCATTCTTTAATATCATTTATGTCTCCACCCATATGTATTAAAATTGTTCTGGCCATTTTGAGTTTTGTAGGTACGTAGGAAAAATGAAGCATCGTGTTGATGAGTAACGTCAGAAATTTTGTAGCTTTGAGGTGCCTTAATACACGAACTGTAATATGATCTGGGCCTGGTGAGGTGTCAACTTTAATGTTGTATAATGCTTTATGGACATCATCTACTGAAATATTAATATCAGCAGGTAAGTCATTGCTTTTTTCCATAATAAAAAGAGGAGAATTGTTATTTTCGGTACCAAAAGTCTTTTCAAAATGATCCGAAATCGTAGTTATTGGGATTTTACAAGAATGGGCCTTATTCGTTTTGTTCAAAATTTTGCGAGCAATTTTCCGCCTCTGATTATAGAAATGATATTGGGCTACCTCGTAGGCATAACGCTCTCTGTTTTTCTCTCGTTGCCTTTTAGACCTCCGCTGTGGGTTACTAGAGGTTTTATGGTCATATTTACGATTATTTTGTAATTTTCTACTTTTGTAAAATCTAACAGCAGGATGTTGAGGGCCAGGTAATTCATTTACCTGATCAGCAAAGAACTGCATAACCTCAGAAGTAAAAGATTCCAGCTGATTAGCATCACCGTTTTGCATAATGTTTGAAATCCTATCCTCCCAATTTTTCATAGGATTAATATTTTCATTTTCATGATCAGCGACCACTGGGGTGTCTTCTGTCAACTGTAAGCTTTCCCCAACATTCATGTTACCGGTATTAGCATATTGTGTTGAGAGTTTATTTCTCCTTTTCTCAGGGTGAGCTTTTCCTATGTGAATATTTACTCCTAACGTAGACTTACAACATTTATTACAGATAGGACATGGAATTTCGTCACCAGACTGTGAATCAACGTTGGGCATTTTAATTCATTATATTTATTTGAACGTGGCAAGAGATGAATATTATTTTGTTTTTCATAGAGTTATTAAGGTAGATATCGGAGCTGTAAGTATTCTTAGCGCGGGATCAATGATAATTTTGAGAATATAAGATAGATTGGACGTGCTGAATACTGAAAAGAAAAACATTGTAAATATAATGTATACGAGGTACATAGAATATACAAACGGGTAGATATACCCACTCCATATGATGATGTCAGATGTAACTAATGCGAATTCCGCCAGATGGTAGTGCGTTATAACTTCCAAGATTTGGTAACGTTTAAGTTAGTCTGCCTCGAGAAGAACAATGTGTAATCAATGCCAAGCAATAAAATAAAGATGGCTGTTGACTTTGGCACTAATTTAATTTCACAATTAAATGAAGAATCTCTTAACAGGAAGATCGCACAAGACAGACAACACTACTACTTACGTAGAACATATTCTTGCACCCTAATTTTGATTAAATGGCATTACGGAAGTCATAATTTTCGTGATCAGCATTATTAAACACCACGTATGATATCAAGTAAATCGTTGTTCAAGGCCTATTAATAATAATAATGGTTTACATGAAGATAAATTTTATTATTTATACCTTTGAATAAAATAATACAAAATTTAACACGTAATATTTGTTCAAATTCTTTCGTATTTGAAGCAATTTTTGCGGCGTGTGAGTTACATATACTCTGCAGGGAATGTTTAAAATCAACTGGTCTTTAATTTCCAGATACAGAGTAAAGGTTTTGCCATTTTAATTCATAATTTAAAAGTTAATATCAATTTATGGTTAATAATGGCCGTAATCAAGTAAAGATACATGTCGAAACCTTTTCCTATCACTCACAGGACAATGTATGCAGTCTCTTGAATTTTAAGACGTATCTATTTACACTAAATCACAACATTTAACATGAATTCACAATACATGTCCTGTTACCACCATTAGCAGTGGAAAACTAGAGGAAAGTACGTATTCTGACGATTTCTTCACGAAACAACGGGCATAACAGTCCAAACGAGGAAGCCAAGTTGAAGGTAACACGTTTTCTGTCGTCAAGACAAAAGTTTATAGTACTACGCGATCACGTAGTGGTTATATATTATTCAGTCAGATGAGGTCATTTCAAAAGATTCCCTGATGCCTCATCTAAACTTTATGTTCAACATCTCTTCACCTTGAAGAGTTGGGCTTATTGGCGACTAGGAAAGATATGCTATCTATTGGCGGGACGGCGTAATGTTGCTCTTGACAGTTGTATTTCCAGTTACCACCACTACAAAAAGTAAATGAGGAACTTCACCCGTGAATCATGATGAACAATCCACTACTTTTTATTTCGGATATAGTTATACATTATATACATAGTTCGTATTCAATTTCGTATCGCATAGTACTTATAACATTTACTTAGTTAAGAAAATACAATAATTTAACTTTTGATATTAAGTTTAAGCTAGTCACAAAATAAAGATGAACTATTTTCATTTGATTATTTTGGAAATATGACTAGTATTGTGGTTCAATCTATAAATAACATAACTACCATGTTGATGTGTTGCCATTAGAGGTCTGCATTATCTTTGATTTTTACCGGCGAGTACCGCTCGCCTCTCTGGCTCTCGGGAGTATGCGGCCGAGCGTCCTGTGCAGCCGGTTGCGGGCTACCGATCATCAGCGACTGGCCGAGCGCGCCAAACGCTCGGTCGGTCGCCAGTAACCGGCGGGCTCAGTGCTAGCCAGCCAGCGAGCTGCGCTTCGCCGGACTCGAGATCATAGGCCACTACTTTACATTACTTCTCACCTATTTCTTTTACAAATGTAACCTAAATATTACAGCTGTATATGTTACATTTGAAGTGTGTTAATATGTTGCAGACTATTGGATTTTCGTTTTTGAGGTGATAATGTATCTAATAATTGTAACGTTATGAACTGTAAGGCCGCCTCTGTGGTGTAGTGGTTAGCGTGATTAGCTGCCACCCCCGGAGGTCCGGGTTCGATTCCCGGCTCTACCACGAAATTTGAAAAGTGGTACGAGGGCTGGAACGGGGTCCACTCAGCCTCGGGAGGTCAACTGAGTAGAGGCGGGTTCGATTCCCACCTCAGCCATCCTCGAAGTTGTTTTCCGTGGTTTCCCACTTCACCTCCAGGCAAATGCCGGGATGGTACCTATCTTAAGGCCACGGCCGCTTCCTTCCCTCATCCTTGCCTATCCCTTCCAATCTTCCCATCCCCCTACTAGGCCCCTGTTCACTATAGCAGGTGAGGCCGCCTGGGCGAGGTACTGGTCATACTCCCCAGTTGTATCCCCCGACCAAGAGTCTGAAGCTCCAGGATACTGCCCTTGAGGCGGTAGAGGTGGGATCCCTCGCTCAGTCCGAGGGAAAAGCCGAACCTGGAGGGTAAACAGATGATGATGATGATGATGATGAACTGTAATGTCTTCATATAGTATTTTGTTCCGTTCGCTAGATAAACGGGGACATAGTAATAGTGGGTTATGTGTAGCCTATCTCCAGACTCGGCCACATATACACTGTACTAATATCCAATGCAGGATCAAGAAGAAATGCAGGATTGTTTTTAAACAAATACTCATCAATTTTCTTTGTACAAGCGTTAATTTACAAACAAAGTGAAAGCGGTACTGTAAATAAAGTTATATATGAATCATAACTATACAATTCGTTTTTCGTCATTGGTGTTGCCTGATGCACAGGATTCATTTATGTTCCTGGAGCTACTCCTACAGCTGGCGATTTGCACTTCTTCCTGTGAAGTAAATGAACGTAGAATCATACATTCATAGCGTTTGAGGAATGTTTTCTTTCTTATGATTACGTGGTATGTTCAGAATACTTACGAAATTGTGATGGATCAATAAGAGGTCATCCACCTTGTCTGATTCCAAGCACGACCTTTTGCTGGACAGCAGGTGACCGGCCTGGCTAAAATTTCTCTCGCTGGAAGCACTAGTGGCAGGAATGCAGAGAACTCTTCTGACTGCTACCGAGAGCCTTGGAAATAACTCCGCATGCGTTTTCCACCACTTCAAAATGTGGTATTCGGCACAGCTACAGTCAGATTTGGAGAGCGAAAGGTACCTGTCGATCCATTAGTAGTATTTGTGTGTCCATCTTCGTCGTCCTCATCCGAACTCCAGTCCACCTTGAACTTTTTCATGGGAAGAACTTGGTCACTGTTTGCTTGAATGGGCTCTAAAAATGAACAAAACATCCGTAATGCATTCATGTCACCTTTAAATATGTATAAAAGTTAGGATACTGGTTACTAAAAGCTATATTTCCAGTGAATTCCTATATATATCGCAAAAATTACATCAAAACGCATTGTGGAATATTTAGGTTGCGAAACCCTTCCCAAATATTGTACATTTTAGACGGCATAATTACTGATCTAACGAAAGGTGGAAGATTAGACAAACAAACATTCGTTTTGTTGTCATTAATGATTTCCCGGGCCGTACTTAAAGACATGATATTGTATAGGTTTTTGGGCTTATGCCTTACTTTCTTGACACGGCATAAGCCCAAAACCCTATACAGTAACATTCGTTTACTATTTTTTTCAGTGATTCGACCATACCATTTACAGGCACATTTGCGAGCACAATCGTCGAACTTCAGCATACGCGACCTGCTTTTCTTCTGCTGTGACTTTCTTCAAATGACGTCGTGATGGCCATAGAACCGTGGCTTTGTAACGGATAGCCTCCAATTTGCACTTCTCTCTGTTGAAATATGCTGCTCTCGTTTTTATTTTCGTCATGCACTGAAAATGATAAACAATATATACATAATTAAATTCCGATAATTCAGTAGGTTTATAAACGATCGTAACTTATAAAAATATTTCTTACTTCGTTGCCACTCTCTTCTGGTTCACAATGATGTAACAGACGCGTGTACCAAGGCAGCACACGTTCCAGCCTTGTTACACCTTCCAAAACCAAACTCGCTTATTTAAAGGGGGTTAGAAAAGCGATAACTTCTCGTATGCACTCTTCATGGAAAGTTTCTAAGAGTTTCGATTGCCCACGGGATTCTAATAGATCTAGAATATCGTCAATTAAACTTATGATGGAATTGAGCATTAACAGTATACTGTTCCACCGCGTTACAGCTTCTTGCTTCATAGAGTGCTGCAGACGCCCCGAGTGACCCGATCTCTTCAAATAGCCTACTATAGCTCTTGCTGATAGCAGACACGACAGTATTTCAGGAGCTTCATCTTCTAAAAACGTCTCTTAACATGTGTGACGAAGCGCAGTCATCAGGCAGTGATCAAAGCAAGGCAAACGGTCGTAAGATTCAAGTGCCTTCTTCATATTAGCTCCTTGGTCGGTGACAAAGTAACATTTTGTAAGATCATTCTTGTTAATTGCTAACTCAAGCAACCGCTCTTCGATTTCGTGCCGAATGTTCTCTCCTGTCTTAGGTATGTCCGGAAACTCAGTTGTTAGCAAAACAAGCGTTTCTAGCTGCCACTCATCGTTAACATAATGCGATGTCAGAGTCAAGAAATTTCTCTCCTTGTAGTTATGAGACCACAGATCAGCGTCTGAAGCGCACATTTCGTTCTTTATGGCACATATTAGCTTGGGCACCATTGTCGCCCGTATTTTTTCGGCCTTTTCTTTAATATTCCGTGATACAGTGGTAGGGTGCGGAAGAACATCTTCTATTATTGTCTTTGCCATAAGTGGCGCCAACAATGATGAGCACCTGCGAATAATTCTTGAAGCCAATCTTACTACAAGTACACTGACTGACAGAGCAAATGCAACACCAAGGAGGAGTGGTTCGAAAGGGATGAAAGTTGGGGAAAAAACAGAGACGGCACGGACGAATAATTGATGTTTATTTCAAACCGATATGCAGGTTACACAATGCGCACGGCATCGACTCAGTAGGATGTAGGTCCACCGCGAGCGGCGATGCACGCAGAAACACGTCGAGGTACAGAGTCAATAAGAGTGCGGATGGTGTCCTGAGGGATGGTTCTCCATTCTCTCTCAACCATTTGCCACAGTTGGTCGTCCGTACGAGGCTGGGGCAGAGTTTGCAAACGGCGTCCAATGAGATACCACACGTGTTCGTTTGGTGAGAGATCCGGAGAGTACGCTGGCCACAGAAGCATCTGTACACCTCGTAGAGCCTGTTGGGAGATGCGAGCAGTGTGTGGGCGGGCATTATCCTGCTGAAACAGAGCATTGGGCAGCCCCTGAAGGTACGGGAGTGCCACCGGCCGCAGCACATGCTGCACGTAGCGGTGGGCATTTAACGTGCCTTGAATACGCACTAGAGGTGACGTGGAATCATACGCAAAAGCGCCCCAAACCATGATGCCGCGTTGTCTAGCGGTAGGGCGCTCCACAGTTACTGCCGGATTTGACCTTTCTCCACGCCGACGCCACACTCGTCTGCGGTGACTATCACTGACAGAACAGAAGCGTGACTCATCGGAGAACACGACGTTCCGCCATTCCCTCATCCAAGTCGCTCTAGCCCGGCACCATGCCAGGCGAGCACGTCTATGCTGTGGAGTCAACGGTAGTCTTCTGAGCGGACGCCGGGAGTGCAGGCCTCCTTCAACCAATCGGCGGGAAATTGTTCTGGTCGATATTGGAACAGCCAGGGTGTCTTGCACATGCTGAAGAATGGCGGTTGACGTGGCGTGCGGGGCTGCCACCGCTTGGCGGCGGATGCGCCGATCCGCGCGTGCTGACGTCACTCGGGCTGCGCCTGGACCCCTCGCACGTGCCACATGTCCCTGCGCCAACCATCTTCGCCACAGGCGCTGCACCGTGGACACATCCCTATGGGTATCGGCTGCGATTTGACGAAGCGACCAACCTGCCCTTCTCAGCCCGATCACCATACCCCTCGTAAAGTCGTCTGTCTGCTGGAAATGCCTCCGTTGACGGCGGCCTGGCATTTTTAGCTATACACGTGTCCTGTGGCACACGACAACACGTTCTACAATGACTGTCGGCTGAGAAATCACGGTACGAAGTGGGCCATTCGCCAACGCCGTGTCCCATTTATCGTTCGCTACGTGCGCAGCACAGCGGCACATTTCACATCATGAGCATACCTCAGTGACGTCAGTCTACCCTGCAATTGGCATAAAGTTCTGACCACTCCTTCTTGGTGTTGCATTTGCTCTGTCAGTCAGTGTATTTAACGGTAGCAAATCTACTCCACTGATATCGACCAACTTATAAACACCAACTTTCTTTATGCTGCTTGATACTGCACGTGTTCAATGGAATTCTGATCCTCAGTTACTTTTGCAGCGCCTAATCATACCTGTTTTGCTTGGCTGGTAAGAAAGTACAGTATCACATGTGGCACACTGCACGAACCCAGAAGAAGCCTGCGTGACAGGATCCACTACAAGTGCAAACGATTTCCAAGCTTCACTCTTCGCCACCTCTTCCGACATATCTTTCTTCTTCAGGACTAACGAGTCGCTCCTAATTCTCTCCAGAATACTTCTCTTCGTTTCTTGAATGCAGCGTTTACGACTTATACTTGGTTGATCCATAACGCTGTCTGCACTGCTCAAAGCCCAGTCACCAACTAGTTTTACACACGATGTCTAATGCATTCCGCACTGTAGAGCGCGCGGCGGTTTTACTGTCACCGACCGGGATTATGATTACGCTCGAGCGCTCGGCAGTGCTCGACAGTTCCACTGATCACCGAGAGTTGAAGGACGACCGGCCACATGGTCCATTAGACAGCCACAGCCTTATCGCAGCGTGGGCTTTTCCCAGCCGTCGAGCAGCGGCACGAAGTGGGCAATGCTCGAGCGGTTGTTTTCTTCCAAATGCAGAGCTCTAGTTGCCATCTTTCCCGTTGTCGCCACCACATACCCAGGTGTGGTTAAAGCGTTTTTGGAAGTTTGGAAGATTTGTGTTCTTTGTGAGATAATTGCGAATGTTTCTCTTTAAACTAGTCCAGTGCGATGTCACGGACACGACGTCGACATAGTCATAAATTGCGAAGTATGAACCATTTGCACCGAGGAGTGCCCATTAATAGTCAGGCATGTAAATAAGTGTGGAGATCTCGTGAGTTTTACAAGTGGGAACGAGAATTCGTACGGTTGTATGGACCTCCCTCTTTTCCTGCAGATCAAGTTGTGTAGTGCATTTTATGACTCAGGTAGTAAGAAGAAGGTTTGTAAACATTCGTATATGTGGTACATTTTACTAGTAACATTTTGTGATAGCACCGGTATACCGGGTGGTCCACGAGCCCCTTGCGATCCAGTTTTATGTATCCCATCTCATTTACTACAGTTGTGAAGGATCCTTCTCCCTAAACCGGGGTAACATAACTAGATGTGTTTTTATGGGCTAGAGGACAGCAGGAATCGTAAGCGCCACTATGAATTCATTATGGGTACCTCGAATGAAACCGTAAAACGAGTACAGACACACAGAACACGTATTTTAAAACAGGAGGTGGACGTACGGACCGGGAGCAATGTACTGTATGGACTGGGAAGTGGGCGCTGTAGGTTTAAGTGTCGCAGTGGCTCCCATGGCAAGCGGGCGGGGAGATATGTGATAGTTGACAGTGCACGAGATAGGATGTTCGATGCACCATTAAGGAACATTTTTAACAGTCTGTTGCCTGGGATGTGGCAAGGTTACATACTTGACCGTTTCTAAGGACTGATTTGTTTAATTAACCCTGTAAAAGACCGTATGTATTGTTGCAATGGGTATGGTGTTGTGTTGGACGAGGATGTGGATATGATGGTCTGTGGCCAGTTAGCTACGTCGTACATGTTCCAAGCTTCGTAGACCAGAGGTAGGGCAAAGTATGCCCCATTGGAACGACAACAACATGCGATGGCAGGTAAGTATGTATCTGAGCGAACTCCCCTCCGAAGCAATTCACAACACAAAGTTTTTTCACTGCCTCGAGACGTATTCCAGCGACGAGTGTGGATATGTTACTTATCTATGGAGAAGCTAGGCAGATTTCATACCAGGCACAACGTCTGTACCAAGAACGCTATCCGGATAGACGACAACCGACGGGCATGACATTTCGGAGAGTGGAAAGATACCTGCGAGGCACTGAATCTCTGGGACAGACACGGCGTGTTCGAGATCATCCTGTGACGTCTGCTGACAATGAAGAGGTCTTGTTTGACGCTATCCGGCGTAACCCTCATACTAGCACACGGGCCATTGCACAGGAGACGAACATCAGCCGAGCGTCTGTTATGCGGGTATTGCATACCCACCGATTTCACCTGTACCATCTTCACTTACACGAGGAGTTCCATGTTCACGATTTCGATGCCCGGGTGGAGTCCTGTCAATGGATCTTACAGCATGTGGACACTGATCCTGCTTTTCTAGCGACTCTCTTATTTACGGACAAAGCACGATTCCACAGTAATGGAACCGTTAATCGCCATAAAATGCATTACTGGAATGTGGATATTCCCCAATGGGTGCGACAGACAGCATTTCAGGTACAGTTAGGAGTGAATGGATGGTGTGGAATCATGGGTGAACATCTCATCGGTCCCCATTTCTATGAGGGCCATCTGACCAGCCAACGCTATTTGCGGTTCCTCCAATATGAACTACCACCGTTTTTGGAAGTTATGCCACTCCTTGAATGCTGCAGGATGTAGTTTCAATATGACGGAGCTCCACTGCACGCGGAGGTGGTCGCCGGAGCCATCTCCATGCGACGCATCCTGATAAATAGATAGGAAGTGGAGGACCTGTCCTCTTGCCCGCCAGATCACCCGATCTTACGCCCCTGGATTTTTTCTGTGGGCCATATAAATGAACTGGTGTATGCACAGGAGCCGGCCAGTCCTTGTCACCTTAGATAGCTTCAAGGCATGCGATCTGTTTCGCCAGTGACGTTGCAACGGGCCAGACGGTCCTAACAACATCGTGCGTGGCTCTGTATCGACCACGGAGGTCGTCAGTTCGAGCAGGTGCTGCGTTAAACGATGTGGATAACTAAAATCGTGTCAAATGTTTCCTAGCCTCTACAACCCAACGGCAACTGGGTATTAAAAAATTCGTATCTGGGATTCGAACCTCCCACCTCGAGCACTGTCCACTATCGCACATCTCCCGACCCACTTGCCATAGGAGCTACTGCGACACTTAAACAACGGCGCCCACTTCCTTGCCTGTACAGTACCGTGCGTCCACCTCCTGTTTTTAAGTACTGTCCGCACACTTTATCTTGATGCATTTGTGTACGGGGTGAGGAGTAAGGAGGGAGCTGTCCCGGTATCGATAGTGCTGCCTGGTGCTGCCAACTGAATGAAAATGAAATCTGAATTGAATCGAGAAGATGATCGATCGATATGAAATTTCTAAACCGTTATCATCTTAAGCCAACAACTATGTCACATACACATTATATAACATTATAAAACATATCTCTCGATGCGAATCTTGTTCCTAGCATGAATTCTATACTTTGACTTTGATGTGTAAACAACAACAGTACCAGTACGTAAAGTTTACGCCAGATGTCGCACAACGATGCTTAAGCGATTCATAGTTTGTGTTTCAGAGGTTGCCAGTATGAATCTCGAAGATCGCCGAGGTCGACCGATTCAGCACTAGGTTGTAAATACACCAAGATAAAGTGTGCGGATAGTACGTGTTCTGCGTATTTGTATTCCTTTTACGGGTTGATTTGAGGTAGCCATAATGAGTTAGTAGTGGCGCTCACGATTCCTGCTGTCTTCTAGCCCGTAAACACGAATATCGTCATATTACCCCGGTTTACGGAGAGGGACCTATGGCTTTCAGAATTGTAGTAAATGTGAAGGGATGCATAAAACTGGATCGCAAATGACTGGTGGACCACTCGGTATATTACTAAAACATTTATTGGTGTATTTAAAGTGAGATTATAGTCGGCCGATTTTTTCTGTATTTTATAACACCGCGATATTAAAAACCTCGTAGTAGATTTATATAGTATCATTTTGTGTGATAATTAAGTTTCGGATGTTAAGTAAAAGTCATGTTTCTTTCCTGACCTCATTTTACCCCAAATCTGTAAAGTAACTATGAATGAGAAGTCCCTGGTCCAGTTTGAAACAATTTTATGTTGCATATAAATGCATATTTCGGCCATTTTTATTGTTGTGGTGATATTTTACTTATGTTAATATTATAAGGTCATATTTGGTTGTATTTTGAGCATTTTTGTCTGAATTGAGGCGTTGTTTTACATAAGTTTCATGTTATCTGCGTCGAGTATCGAAACAGGATTTCCAAATACTTTAGTAAAAGTATTTTTCTTTCTTTTCCAGAAACAGATAGGCGGCAGGCTCAGAAGACATGATTCCGAGAAAGAGATGCTGTGTGAACGTCAGCCGACAGATACAAAAATGTACAGTCCGTCTCCGTAGCGTAATGGAATGGTTAGCACTATTAGATGCCGCCCTCGAAGGCTCGAGTTCGATTCCCTGTGGTGCCAGAAATTTGAGAATGGCAGGAGGGCTGATATGCGGTCAGAATGGCACGTGTAGCTCACCTCCTTAGGGCATGTGCCTTAAAAGAGCTGCACTTCGGGATGAGGGCACAAGTTTACATTACTTACTTCGTTTTCTTAAGGAAAGCAGAGTAGAAATCGGCCTATGAATACTGTATGTACTGTACTGTATATGTACTGTATATACGTACTTACTGTAGATCTACAGTTTGCATGAATAAATGTGTCTCTACATTAGCTCTTACAACCTTTCTGCACTTTCAATATTAATAAAACTATAATAATTGTTACACATCCCTAAAATGTTTAAATCATATTTTACCTTTCGTAGGTCATATGTAGCTAGTTTTTAGGACATATCTGCTTGCATATTTTATACTTCTTTAAGTCATGAACTTCCGAACCCTAGCGATAATATATTTTATTATTACTTTAATCTGTGTGATGAAAGCGCATTTGTTGTCGGCCTATTTTATTTGTATTGTGTATCATTGCGATGAAATTGAAAGCATGTTTAACAAATTTCACCATGTCGTGCAATAAGCTGTTATGAAGGAGGCAACATTGTTTCGGGTGACATTGCAGTGTGACCAACATTTTGCGCAGCGGTCGTGTGAAACCTTACATCGGCCCACCTCTATAAGCCTATGCATAAAACTAAGAGTAATGAAAGCAATAACGTACGCGACCGCTATAATGACGACTATATTCTCGACTTAGAGATTAATTTCGTTTGCAGCAGATGATATTCTTGTAAATAAATAAATAAATAAATAAATAAATAAATAAATAAATAAATAAATAAATAAATAAATAAATAAATATTACTGCTCCGGCGAGCCTGAAATTATGAAAGCAATTCATTTTATGTCGTCAGGTATGTGAATGATCTATAATCTCTCTGTATTTCTTAACAAAAGTGTGCCTATATTCTGCACCCACACCCACCGGCCAATTAGGGCTGTCTGTCGTTCTCAAGATTTCAGCATGGATGACCAATCATTGCACGCTTTCTTGCATTTGCTTCTGTATCGCTCAACAGATTTCAGAGTTCCTCATGAACAATCACTGAAAAAGGAGACGCCGTTTCTGATCTTCTCAACTGTGAAATGACTGGATGAAATCGTGAATGTTTCGGTAAAATGTAACCGTTACTCTTACTGTTAGTTTGTTTTCTCAGCAAAATGTGAGGGTCGTAGCACCATCAGAGGTAGTTTTAAATGTTATCAGTACACTGATCCAAAGTACAAATCTGTAATTGTGCGAAGCTGGCGGCTTTACTTGTATAACTTCCACAGTCTAATAGAATATCAACTAAAATAATTATAGGTGCGTTTGAATGTATCTGATGGAAATAGAAATGAAACAGCTACTAAATCGTTTTAGAATGACACTGTAAGATAATTTTTTTTTCTTATTGAAACAAGTGATGGTCCTACTGGCGATACACAACCATAAATTGACATCCAGAACTAAGTCATGTGCCCTATGAAAGAGAATATCAGGTCTAATACTAAATGATTGTCAGGGAGTTCATTTGTAAGTTATTAAAGAGTAGTAGGGTTACAGACAAACATTTTAAATTATTTCTACTATCAGATTGGTGGTGAACACAGAAAACTTTACAATGTTCCCGTGATTCTTGTACTGAAATAAATGTGCTTGCCAACTTCATTACGATGTAGTAATGTAGTCACATGTAGCTTCTGTGGGTGGTAGAAAGCCATTGAGAAATTCAAAATACACAAATAGACGTAGCATCGTCGTAATACTACTTTCAGAAGATTCTGATTACATATACTATGCTAAGTAATGAGCACGTCAAGCACCACAAAGCAGATTATTATCTCAGTTAATGACGAATATAACAACTTTATGTGGACGGAAAAAATTTCCTCGCAGAAGCGACTCCCTTATTTAAAACGAAACTCCACTAACACAGCAGATAAAGAGTGACAATTGAAATCTGCTGGATCTGAGGATGAATTTCGAATCATGTGGGGAGATTGTCACTCATAGACGTTGGATTATATGGGAGGACGTCACTGGTGACATTAATAATGACATTTGTAAAATTGTTGTTGACTTCAACATTTCAGACTATTTCTTTGAACTAGTGACTTAGCAACTGATAATTCTAGTTCACAGTAATATTTACTATGTCAGCATTATACGAAGGCTGCAAATAAAGTAGTGGCAATATTGAACTAACAAGTACAATATTGCATTACATTTCTTCGAAGCAGTCACTCGCCCGAGTTTCGCGAGCCGTCGGGGACCGTCGGCAAGACGTTCTCTGTTGATGACAGCGACGGAGCGCTCTAATGCGCGGAGTATAGATGCTACGTCAAGAAACCGGCGGCCCCGGAAGGGGGTTACTTCAACTTCACAAACAGGTCGAAGTCACAAGGAATCATATCTGGTGAGTAGGGAGGGTGTTCCAAGACCTATCAATGTCATCGTTGCAATAATAGATTGACATTGCTTGCGACATGACACCGTGAGTTGTCGTGCAACACGATAGGGCGATCGTCTAACAAGGAACGTGGACGTTTGCGTCGCATAGCTGGATGCAGATGTCACTCCAGAAATCGGTAATAGTAGTCACTGTTGATGGTTTGAACCTCAGTCACAACATGCTTAAGAATAACACCCTCGTAGTCCTATTCCACAATCAGTGGAAGCTTCACCAGACTGGGTTCCTGTCGAAATTTCTGTGGACGTGGCGAACGTGGGTGACGCCGTTCATTTGACTGACGCTTTAATAGAGGCTCGTAGGCTCGTGCCCACGTCTCATCAATGGCGACAATACGCTGCAGAAATGCGCCTCTTTCGTTGCGGTATCTGACCACACTACACATCTCTGTATGTCGGTGAGTTAATGTGGAATCCAACGGGATGCAATTTTCCTCGTATCAAGACATTTCGTCGGTATGTGCCATACCGTTTGATGTCTGAGACCAACTTCTACCGATAATTCCCGGACAGCCATCGATAGTTTTCTGAAACGAGACCACTCACGATGTCAGTCTGATCTTGAAGAATTGTCGGCCGACCATTAAAGTAGAAATCCGCAGTCTCATTCCGACCCGTACGAAACGCCTTGAAGTAATCGGGAGATAGTGGGTTCGAGCCCCACAGTCGGCAGTCCTGAAGATGGTTTTCCGTGGTTTCCCATTTTCACACCAGGAAAATGCCGGGGCTGTACATTAATTAAGGCCACGGCCGCTTCCTTTCACATCCTAGACATTTCCTATCCCATCTTCGTCATAAGACATATCTGTGTCGGTGCGACGTTAAGCAAAATAGCAAAAGAAAAACCGCCTTGATCATCGTGCAACCGTCCTATACGTAATGCACTCCCGCCACAGGCTTCACGTAATCTCGATAACATTCTGATGCATTTTTGCTACGGGCAAACTCGAATTCTGATCACCTTTTCAAAACTTGCTTTATAGCGGTGAAATCGACACTCTTCACTTCAACGCCACACAGCAAAAGCACTCCCGACTGGATGCCCGTCAAATGCACACTACACATCGACAAGAGCGCCACCTGATCGCTTCCATGTCCTATGTCAGATTTCCTGCCAGTGTTTGGAGTACGTTGTCACTACTTCATTTACAGCCCTCGAATAAAGAGTGGTATTGAGAAATGTTACACTCTCATCGGTGCATTGCAGGATCGTCAGCATCATGACGGCTGTCAAAAAACGAGTGGTCAGTTTGTAAACGTAAAGGTACACATTGCTGAAAAGTATTCAAAATCCTCCTACAATCATTGTCCTCTTCAGTTAATTCTGTGAAGTGACCACCGTAAAGGACTGTTTTGGCACTGTAGGGAAACTTATTTCACAAATAAAACGACCAGTACTTACTGTATACTGCAAAACGGTGCTAAAATTGCTGCAAGGGCCGGAAATAGCAAGTTAAAACAGCTCTATTCTACCCGATAGGTTCAAGAACATAGCAAATTAATCATAGTTTAGCCACAGCGCTTAAAGACTGCGACATCGGCAGACAAAGATGTCTTATCAAATGAGTTTAATCTTTTGGGACCGATGACCTTGTTTAAAATACAATCATAATCATTGTGGAATCTCTCCAGCAGCCTTATTTTAAAGTATGTATTTAGGGTAAAGGTGGATGGCCTGAGTTAGAATCAGCTATATTCAACTGATTTTATTAACGTCGAAATGAACTCTTTAATATCCGAATGGCATAACAAATTCCATAGTTGAACTTCTGCAAATGTGAAAGGTATGACATCCACTGTAGGGAATGTTTACTTGTCAAGGAAATGCTATACATGACTTGAACATTTGTGACAGCAAATTAGTTTCCAAAAATTTGCAACGTCCTTTATAGACGGTTCTTTCTCTCTCCATTTCTTCTAATACGCATTCAAATATTTCTACAGAATTTTGTGTGGAGCATAGCACCATATGGAAGTGAATAAAGGACACAAACTGGTGCACAAAGAAAGAGAAGATAAGCTTTTACATGTATGTAGCCTAGTGCTACAGAAGAATGTTGAAGATTTTGTAGGTAGATTGAATCACACATGAAAGGATGCCGAATCACATTTGCATGAGGAGAAAGATTTGACATATGTTGACCACAAGGATATGTTAAAGTACTAATTACGGGATGATGCACTTCTTAAAATATTTTGGTAGTACTGGAGACATGCACAAATTAATTCAGACTCCAGAATTTGATCAAAGATATTCTGAGATCAATGTAGGGGACAAAATTCTGGGGGGCGAGAGGCCAAGGATTAAATACGACAAAAGAATTAAAGTAGAGAGCCTCTGTGGCTCAGACGGTAGCGCGTCGGACTCTCACCGCTGGATACCGTGGTTCAAATCCCGGTCACTCCATGTGAGATTTGTGCTGGACAAAGCGGAGCCGGGACAGGATTTTCTCCGGGTACTCCGGTTTTCCCTGTCATCTTTCATTCCAGCAACACTTTCCATTGTCATTTCATAGCATCTATCAGTCATTAATAAATCACTTTGGGAGTGGCGACCCCAACGTACTAATAGCCTATATCTGCTTCATTCATTCCATCCCTGACCCGGTCAATGACTGGAAAACAGGTTGTAGGTTTTCAATTAAAGTAGATGTTTAATGCAATAATTGCATAAAGATGGTGATGTTAACACAGGATGGAATGGTACTGACAACGGTATAAAGTCAGTTTTACCAATTCAGAAATTTTGATTGCACCGCTATAAATAATTAGGGAAAGGTCTCGATGTCTAACTCAATTTCATTGGTCGAATGCTGAGTGTGGAACAACAGTTCTCTAACATGTCATAAAGTATGAAATAGATTGTCAAAAGATCGCCCATATTAAAAAAATCACCTTCCTTGGTTGAATTCGAATCCGCGGTCATGGTCCATCGAGACAGGTACATTAGAGTTATAAAGTAGAAAATTTAAATTAATGGGGAAAATAAGTTTGACATTCGAGGTGCAAACGTGATGTAATGAATAAAAATGAAGGCAACAACGTGACAACTAATTCAGACAGAACAAATAAAAGAATGGGCAACTAAAGGGTTTGGTATTCTTATCTCAATGCTTATCGTTCACATTCCAATCTTTCGTAAAATAATTTGGTGTTTAAGAATAGTATTTCAGCTCTGAGAAACTTAGACATGCTATGGAAATGTTCTTTTTGGTTAAAATATGTGCCAGATGCAGTGGCGGCGTGTGAATAAAGCACCTGGGGTTTTCACTGCATTGAAAATAACGTGTTCAAATGTATTGATACTTGGTGCAAAGATAGATGTAAAATAGTGACATTGCTTCATTAGCAATGCGATTGTCCTTTAAAGACACACGGCTGCAGCTCGAAATTTTACCGAAAGAATGAGCTCCTTAAGGTGATCCACTTTCATCTGATGTTGAAAACCCTGCTGGCGTTGGAATAACCGTTTCAAGAAAGTGTTAGTCAACTGGCAGACTATTATTACCGGTATTTATGACGCATTTTCTTTTATACTTTTCATAAGACACTAAAAGTTTAAATTAATTACATACACTTTAGCTATTGATGCTATACACATCATAGTTACCAAAACATTCTGGTTCATTACTGGCAATTATATCGAAAACGCAAAATCGTGAAATTCAAATCCCTTTAAAACCTAACACACCCTGCAAATTATAACCGCGCGCATTGAGACATTGTTTCGACTAATTTCGGAGCTGCGCGATATAGTTCGTGTCTGTCGCTGGCCCATTTACCAGCGACATTCTGCGATATGTTCTCGACCTCTTCTCCTTACTTCCCATAACCCCGAGCCCTCACGTCAGAAATTGAACCTCTTCGTTGGTCCCGGAGAGCAGCCGAAGATTGATGTAAAAATGATCGCTACGTGCGCAAATATACAGAGTTAATAGAATGAATAGGCCCATAATAAACAATTTCATTACGATAGGCCTATTTTTATGGGCTTCAATGAACCGCTGAACATATACAACGCACCGCGTCATGGTCGGATATAACGTACTTACTTTTGTTGTGAGTTCATAGTTAAGAACTATTGCATGTTACATGATCATCATACCTCATGTGTACAAATGTAGTAAGTACTTTCAAGTACGAATGATACACTTCTTAATACATTTTCCAGTATTGAAGACGTAGATAAAATAAACGAATAATAATCACATCAACCATTTCCCTATAACCATTTCGAAATTGCAGGGTATTGTTTTGTAAAGTTTTGTAAACCTCTGTTTTGATGACAATGGGATTATGTTCCAGTACTATTTTCTCAAGTATTTGCCTAATTTCGTTTTTTTTATTTTCAGGGAATATATTCTATATTTTTCAAAAGTAAATTTCTAAGTATTCCAGCAATTAGGTTCTTCAATTTAAAAGTCGACTGACTGAAAAGTGTACGCTATTATGAGCTTAATCAGAGTTATTCTGAAATATATGGCTTCTAAACAACAATAGGCATTGCTTTTAAGATAGTATTTAAAAAGTGTGGAATATATAAAGAAATTAATTTCAGGACATGCACAATGACATTTCAAAGCAGATTCGAGGTCAAGACCACTTTCGTCGGTCAAAAACTGTACACTTTACTGTTTCTCAAAGCAATTGCTGCTCTGGTGATATATTGTAGGCATTGCAGCATTCCTTGCATACTTATACCAAATAATAAACCGATGAGCGCACTAACAGAGACATGGCTAAACTGTAAGTCATGTAGGACGTTTTGCAAATTAAGCAGATATTTATTGAAAGGTGATGACTACGCTGTGTCTATCTTCAAAATAAAACAACAAATTTTCCGCATGAAACATCCGCGTCTGTCACATTCCTATTTAGTTCCTCTTCTGGGTTCGAACGTGTTGTTGTTTTAAGTAATTTCAGTACAGGTTGCCAACGTTTCGAATACATTGCAATATTCTTTATCAAGACGACTAATGTACTCTCTACTCGATCCAAGGCAGCTACAATAAATACTCCGAAAGTCACTTTGCCTGGCTTTAAATAGCATTTCCTTTCGCCCAACAACCGCAGGCCGCGATATCAACATAAAACTCCCTTACTCAGCAGCTGCCGAGAGTTGCGTGTATTGTTACGTAACTTGAGGGCTGGCTCGTTATGCATTTTTATGATCTGACATGCATATTGGAAATCTCCGTATAATAGGCATACAATAATTAATTGAAAATTTTGTAGTCTTCCTCTAAATTCATACTGTTCAGATGTTTCTTAATTTTTATGTCCTCCTGTATTCTCTTTAGCGACTCAAGCTGCCAAAATGTACAGTTTATGTATAATATTGAATAGTTGGTGTAAACGGTGTAGTTTCTATATTTCGTTGCTTCGAATATATACACAAAATGCGCTCTGCCCAATTGTTCTGGAAATACAAAGTTCACTCCTTATTTTTTCAGGCGAATGTCACAGTTTGTCCTATATAAGTCATTTCGTCCACGTCACATCTAGAAGCATATCACAGGTGTTCGCAGATCGTATGCGGCCGAATATAACCTTCTGCAAAATACATCACTTTCCTCCAAACATTTCGATCGTAAAATATTTCAACACATGTAGAAACTGAAAAGAATATTGTTTATATCCTAAACTTGTACTCACTTATATATTAACCCATAATTTTAGCTACAGTAGTACTATTTTATATATATAGAAATATAAACCGTCCGGTTACACCTGCAATTGCCCATAATCGAACTGGAGACCGCACGGCCTGTTTCATAAGTTAAAATTGTGCGCGTTGTAGTCTGTGATGCAACGCATGCTGCTTGCAAGCTCGGCTGCAGCTTGCCGAGGCACGACCGCGACGTCACCGAACACGTGGCCTGCACGTCAGAAGGAATGATTTAGAGGCATTTTTCTATCTCCGCTTCCTGATGAGATAACAGGAAATGGACAACGGGATCGTGTAGCTGGCAATAACGAATAGCTTGTACTCAAATTTCAAACCGATGGCTGCATTATTCTCGGAGACATTAAGATATGAAAATATCGGGTGATATCCATGATGTTCACGCCCAGAGTCATGCTTTTGTATAAAAAGGACAGCCTGGAAACTCAACAACACACAACGACCGAAAGCAGAGACCGGTGGATGTCTGCTGCATGACGTAGCATCGGCGAGTATGCTTTGACTTAGTGCGTGGAGTGACAAATTCCGAACGTCTATAACTTCGAACTCAGTATAAGCGAGGCACGACCTAGGTGAGAACTTTGACTGTGACATTTTTCGTCCACTTCTAAAGGACTTATTTAAAAGCATTGAAACACTTAAATATTTTACGTTGCTTGCTTGAAAATACAAGTGTTATACTTTGTTCAATGGGACTTATTATTTTGTGCCGTGTGCTACAGAACTGTCGGTGAAACAATATGAATTACAATTTAATGAAGGAGGTTTACGTATTTGAACTTCTGCAAGTGACCAACTACTTAGGACTCTGTTTCTTAAGATTACGTGTCCATTACTTCACATAAGGGATCATAGACTGTGTAATTGAACATTGCGTATTATCGTGTGCGAGATTGAATGTACAGACTCTGTTTAGAATTCACGAACTGCATTCAAACTTACAGTCGGGAGCACAGTGCATTCAGGGTATCGAATTTTTGTAGTTCGACAGTGACAGTTTGATCGCATTATTCAGTGAATCCTTGGTTAAAAATATCATAAGTGAAATTTCCCTACAAACGTTACACTTGTTAATTATGAGCCGACAGTGCTATAACACACCAAGTGGCGTGAGCATTTTGAATCCACATGCATAGACTTAGCCACCCGTGTCATCGCGTGAACTTCCATCGTGGGACGTAGTAGCTTCAGGGGATACGTGGGGATGGTGTTCCGGATCGTCGGGGGACATATGGAGATGGTATTCCTGGTCGCCGGTTGATACGTGGTACTCTGCAGCTGTGAGGACGCAGTCAGATGGTGCCAGCAACTTCACGATCCAGAACTACTTAAAGGTGATATGCATCTGTGTTTAAAGAACAGTCAGTTCGAACTTCATAAACTGTGACTTCTAATTTAACTTCCAGGTTCACAAGTCACTTTCAATTTTTCAATTAACTATCAATTTCTCAAGTGACTTCAAATATAACTCTCAAGTGACTTTCAATAATTCAAATAACTTTCAATTTTACACTAAAACCAGTGTACCGAGCTCGATAGCTGCAGCCGCTTAAGTGCGGCCAGTATCCAGTATTCGGGAAATAGTAGGTTCGAACCCCACTGTCGGCAGTCCTGAAAATGGTTTTCCGTGGTTTCCCATTTTCACATCAGGCAAATGCTGGGGCTGTACCTTAATTAAGGCCACGGCCGCTTCCTTCCCACTCCCAGCCCTTTCCTGTCCCATCGTCGCCATAAGACCTATCAGTGTCGGTACGACGTAAAACAAGTAACAAAAAAATAGTGTATTTTTTAAGTCTTACCAGTGCAACTCCAAAGCTCAAACGAACTTGCTAACGAGTCGAAAGGGCTTCGAAGGGCATTTATAGCAAGACCGACTACAATCCTCAGACCGTAATATTAAAAATATATGGCGGCCGAAGTAGCTGGATGGCTGAGATTGGCTAACGCGAAAATATCACGTACAATGGCGGTAATTTAACACGATGAATGTAACATCAAAGTGAAAATCACTTTTCCACGTACGAAAACGCTTTGCCAACGAGTACGCACCACATATAATCAACTAAAATCACATATATTCTACTAGAAAAGAGAACTACAGGCTGATTATTTAGAAATTTCATTTTGTCAAATAACGTTTTCTTTTATATTTCACTTTGCTGGGTAGATTAAAATACGTGATAAAACTGTTAAAATAATATTTATAACATCATTTTGAATGTTTCAAAATAAATTAAGGTGACAGATTCCTCAATTTATTCGCTCTCATGAGAATCATGAAACATAATTTGTTGCCTTAGTTTTGAAGGGAAGTACAACCGAAATAATAATGTTATTGGCTTTTCGTCCCACTAACTACATTTTTACGGTTTCCGGAGACGCCGAAGTGTCGGAATTTAGTCCTGCAGTAGTTATTATACGTGCCAGTAAATCTACCGACAGGACCCTGATGTATTTGAACACCTTCAAATACCACCGGCCTGAGCCAGGATCGAACCTGACAACTTAGGATCAGAAGGCCAGCGCCTAAACCGTCTGAGCCACTCAGCCCATGTACACCCGAAATGATTATGTTAACCAAATGAACGGCCCTGGTAATGCTACTATAATATGAAAATATGGCATAGCAGCACTTAGCGCAATGATGGTAACCTTAGTAATGAATCCTTCAGACACTAAAAATATAATATGTTTTTACCCATTGCGGAATTTGAGTGCAAAATCTCTATTGACTCTAAACACTGATATTTAACCACATGGATGAGCTACAGTTCGGTGTAGTCTGCTTGATAACACATAACCACAACATGAATCGGAAGGTGTTGGTAGTGTAAAACCCTGTGTTACAAACCCAGCTAAGCCCTCCAAGTCATTATTTCTTCTGTGTAACAGTATACAGATTGCTCCATATGTCACACTTACAAGTTTTTTATTCTGCAAGATCCAGCCAAACATTTCCGCAGACAAGCACAGATTATTGTAAAATGAACTTGCATCTAAATCACTTGACTCTTTAAAGCACATAGACAATGACGGAATATGACAATATCTAAATTAATATTTTATGAGGAACATGAAGAGTTTCACCGTTTGGAATTAGAGAAAAGTCTTCAATAACCGCATACTTATTCTAAAATAATACCGGTATATGCACACTACAGTTTTATCACCGACTTCAAAATAATCACGATGTATATTCCGTATCCATTTCTCTCTTAATGTTTTATTCCGTAGAAAACGTAAGAATAGCTGTTTGAGAGGCATTGGCATAGCTAGACTTACAAAACCTGATTCACAACACGATCAGAATAAACACCATTCTCACATTACTGCACACGATTACAGATCCCAAGTGTCCACTGACTCATATAAATACCCTCGCACACTTATATTCTACAAGGAAACTAACATGTACCGTCAACTTTCATGAAATGACACCGACTACATATGATAACAACAAACCAAAACAAACCCACATTTACAACATATCCGGCTACTCGATTCGCCATATTTGAACGATCGAGAGTAGCATTAAGGTCTGAGGATTGGAGTCGGTCTTGTTAATAGAACGCAATCGAGACTCAGCCATTTAGTTAGATATTTTTCCTGTGAATTAGAACTTGAGTAATATCAATTTTACTAAGTACTTCAAGAGTGAACTCTAATTGATTTACGATAACTTTTGAATTAGGCACTCAGTTTAGAACATCAAGAGTGGACTTTATTTATTTTCATAATAAGTCAAATTGATTAATTATTCCAAGAAAGAACTTGATTTATTTCATTTGCTTGAAATTTCAAGAATGAAATTTGACCATTTTACTATAACTAAGTGTCAATCACTATCAGAATTCAAACGTCAAGAATAAACTTTATTTGCTTTCAATGATTAAATGTTAATGGAATGCATGTTACAATTAACAAGGATTTTATGACATCACAGGGATTTTATATACATTTGCCAATAGTAATAAAAGTTATTGTGGTCTACTGTGCAATATTTATTCAACTGCAATTCCCTCTCTGTACACTCTCCTGTTCTAAGACCGCACACGCCCTGCGTACTTCTCATGCTCGATCACTCATGTGATTAAGTGCGTGTCTGTTACTGGTACAACATATAGTATTGTAAATATGAACAAAGGGAACTAACATTTTTCCCGTGGTTCCGTATTGTAAAATATCAAAACCAACTTTCAATAATTTTATATACGTCATTTAACAACAGAGGACAGTTAAGTAAGAATGTCACACATTAAATTTTACAGTGAGAGGACGTAATATCTATTGTTCGGATTGTGTACTACCTCAAATTATCAGTTAGTCCGTTATAACATAATTCAATAAAATGATGCCTTATGTACCGACAATCTTTTCTCTAGAAGTGCTTTCCCATCTCTGCTCCTAATATTCATGCCCCTTGGTTTCCTTTCTCCAAATTTTCGTTGTGACATTTCTATACCCAGCATCAAACTTTCCTACGATTTCAGCAATATTGAAGAGTTTTACTGTACAGGAAACTAAATGAAGTTGGCAAGACATTTATCGTCGTAGAGTTTGCACTCTAAGAGCTTCGAACACCACAATTCTCAGCCCCATTTACTGCAGGTGTAAATTTGGACTTATAATTACAGTACTATTACTTTTCCTTAAGTGAGAGTATTATACGTATTAAACTGACCTGTGACATTTTAGGTACAACGCCCATGAGAAGGTTATCATCCCAGTACTTATCTGAAATTGGAAACTACGACTTGGAAAGTCATGGTTGGCTGATGGTGTAATTCGAACTCACCTGAGCCAATGTGCACGAATAGTAGGGCGCAGTGGCCTAATGCTCCAAGCTATCCCGGCTAGTTGTGTATTGTCAAATAATCTATAAAGTAATATTGTAGGTGAGGTATGTTAAAATTCTGACCAACTCAACTGTTGGCAGTGTTGGTGACGATGGATTTCTGAAAGAGTAAGTATTTCACTCTGTTCTTCTGTAGTTAGGACGTTGTAAAATTCCAGTTACGGACACCATATTCTACTGAATAGCTACCTATAATCAGATGCTACCCATCCATGAGCAAGCTTTATTCCATTGTGATAGTGATTCAAAGTGCAAGGGAGCTAATGAACTACGTATTGGCTGTGGTAATGGAATTGGAAAGATTGAGTTTCAACGGATATTATTACTCGATGGGATAAATCAATGGGATTTGGAACTTCCAGTCGTTAAGAAAGGTTAATAAAATTTATTTTACTACAAGTGTGATTCAGTCCAGCCGAACTGACAATTTAATGTAGACTATAGCAGATTATATTTGAAATAGCAATTATTCTTGCTAACATCCCACTCCAGCTACTCAGTTTGTTGGCTGGTAGCCAGCCAGCGGGAAAGGTGCATGCAAAGGGTGTAAAATAAGTTAGCTTTTAAATTTAGTTGTACGATTTGTTAACTCGTCCAGAATACACGAGAGGCAAGGGGTGCTGGAAGCGATGTTCTAATTCTGATGGTGTAACTTTGAACAAGACTTACCTACTGAGTTCCGGAAGTCATTATTTGTAGTCTGAGGAAGGAATTCCAACTCTATCCAGTCTCACCTATACAAGTATAAATAAATGCTTATGTGTAGGTGGAGAGTGGAATCTGAATCAATATCACTTTGCCGAAAAGCTAGTACGTCTCCTTACCCCATACGTACTGATAACAAGACTTAATAGCTGCACATACGTGTGTAATGTAAACACAACAGAACTAAAGTCGAATTGGTCAGTTATGAATATGGACCAATTTCGGCGCTGAGGTTGTGCATCATTTTCGCCAGATAATTTATAGACTTCCTTCACTGCAAAGTGTGAGTAGAGTACCTACTTTAAGACCGATGCAACTACAGGGACAATAGTCTAAAACTGACAACTACACAGGCTCCTACATCATTACCCGTTTTTCGACATATTTCCTTGTTACACATTCACACACATCGGAGACAGATATTCTTGAATGATGACCAAGGCCTATCTAGTAATAAACTAAAACAACAACATTCATAGTTCAGCAAAATGGCGATGAGCTCCGTAATATACCTTTCAGAACAGATGGGGTAATATAGATAGTACAATGAGGTTTGTTCCCACTATACATCAAGGAGATTTCAACTGACACAGTACCACTTTTAATGGTCCTACTGAAAAACATGAAGGATAAAGGAAGAAATGTTGTTCGATGCATCCTTTTGTTTATAAAAATATTCAAAGTAACCAGGAATATATGCAGTTCGTTATAGTGTGACACAACAATTTAAAAACGAAAACTTGACCGTGCTATTTTAATGATATGCCTGGTAATACACGAAATTATTTCAAAATGAATGCACGTGTTTCATGTACACGTTACATGTGTTGAAGAGTGAACATTTTACATGAATTGGCGGCTGTGACACTTAAGTACTGTACCTGTGGGATTCACAGCATTTCAGGGTGCTCAAAGAATGAACGGATCTAACAATTACGTTTGCGTAAAGGGTGTTTACCGTTTGTGAGATTCAGTTCGTAGTGTCAAAGAGGATTTGATGACTGCCGGAAGGAGAAGTGATCACTTGCATGATTGTGATTAATCTCTTCATTTTTCGAAAATACAAACCATATTTGGTTCAATGCAACACTCGTCCTACCAACCCACATGAAACTACCAGATAATTTATCAAATTAGTTGGTAATTTGAAGATCACGATAATCAGAGTTATATTGTCTAGGTATATCACCTCGGCACAACTTTATTGATGGACAACAGTTGTTTGAGAATTTAGAAATGAGAAACTGGGTATCCACTTCACAGATGCTATATATTTGATTAAAACAGTACCCATTCTCAAGTTAGTTTTCAATGAAAATATTTGTCATTAGTTATCAATCTCCGAAATAATTGGAAGAACATTGACAATTTAATTCGTAAACGTTTGGCTTTCTATTCGTGGTGTGTTGAAAAATTGATTTCGTAATGAACATAAAAGTACGAATGACTCCCCCACCAATCCGGAATAATAGAAAATGAAACAGTTTCACTATACCTCAGGTGATTTTCTCACCGAAGGTTACTCAGGGATTCCAATTTCATTAACGGGTGTGATAGCTAATCTTCATTTCGCCACAAGGAAGCCAATCGCTGGAGGATAATTTTAATAACATCAATGCATTTATGTTTTTCTACATAGATGAAAATTTAATTACTTTACAATTTTAAGTATGATAGGAAAAATCGTGGTATTTACGTAGCAAAATATGAACATTTTGTTTGAACACAAGACAAACGTTCCTTGAAATATTATCTACTTGATTCAGTTTGTTAGAATGACTTCCATCTAACAGTTATTTCAAAACTATATATCTATACAAGACTCATTTCGTTCATTCAGTATGATAGGTATTAATCACTGAGGTTATGTATCTGCTCATCGTTGACTTTGTCCAGTTATGGTTCGTAATTTTTGTGTTGTATTATTCTCGTAAGCTTTTCATATATTCCACGTATCGCATAATTTAAACTGCCTATCGATCACACAGACTTGGTGACGAGGTCATGTGTTCCATTGGAAGTCATTGATATTTTCACACCTCCAATTTTCTACTAAAGACATTCAGAGTAGGTACTACCTCCTTCACGACGTCTATTAAATTACAAAGGACGCTGATTATACTTATTTATGTCCTATCACTTCTCATCAGCTTTTCACACTTTCGGGAAATAGTTTCATTCGAAATTTCTTCTGTGATTGAGGAATGATTCATATTACGTGACTGTATATTGCCAAGATGATTGGTATTAATTCACCAGCAAGATTTCAACATGTTTAAAATTCTAAAGTGAACACACCGTTTCATGTAATTTCTTTCTTAATTTGTTTACCGCCCAGGTTTGGCTTTTCCCACGGACTCAGCGAGGGATCCCACTTCTACCACCTCAAGGGCAGTGTCCTGGAGCGTGAGACATTGGGTCGGGATACAACTGGAGGAGGAACAGTACCTCGCCCAGGCGGCCAAACCTCCTATGCTGAACAGCGGTTTTGTGGGGGATCGGAGGAGGAAAGGAAGCGGCCGTGGCCTTATGTTAGGTACTATAACGGCATTTGCCTGAAAGAGAATTGGGAAACCACGGAAAAAACTTCGAGGATGGCTGAGGTAGGAATCGAACCGACCTCTACTCAGTTGACCTCCCGAAGCAGAGTGGACCCCGCTCCAGCCCTCGACAACGTTTTAAATTTAAATCTCTTGGCAGAGTCGGGAATGGAACCCTGGCCTGCAGTGGTGGCAGTTAATCACGCTAACCAGTACACCAAAGAGCCAGACTTCATGTAATTTTCCTGCTTGAATATTGAATCTTCAGAACTACTGTAGTTCTCTTTAAACTTCAGGACGCTATCTCGTCGCAGGACTGAATAACTGAAACGAGCTATTTCACCATAAAGTAAATTTTCTTTTTCTATTTAAGACTGAACACATGTTCAATAAATGATCAACTTGACTGGTTGATTCCTTTTAATAATTTGAGTTCTATAAAGTAACCTGCAGGTCCTATTATAATTTGAATCTCTTCATTAAATTTTTTAAAAAAGGAATTATATATATCGTGTGATTCAGCCGAGCCTTATAATATAGTTTTATGAAATCTAACTAACGTGTGTCATGGTTATAAGGTGGCTATTCCCCTGCAGTCTTAAAGTATGGAACTAATGTCCAGTGAGCACATTTTGCACACGATTCTGAACCCTACCGACAGGTTATATCGTCCGCTCGCAAAACATGACGCCTTAAAATCATGGTGGGTTATCATTTGATCATCTAACTATGTTTATGTGTCGTGCCTCGTGACCGGGTGTAACGAAGAGGTGAATCAATGCATGAAACTAGTCAACAGTGCAGTAATTATTGTCTAAAAACACCGAACCGGATGGCGAATGTACTCTACTCTCGTCGTACTACCAGGAAGTTTCAGCAGTGTAGGGTAGATGTTGTGGTTAGTTGTTAGGCTAGCATTCAAAGGAATGTATCATCTGTGGCTCGAATCCTGCATCGTTCCACTGTTTTTGCATCGGTATGATGTTTGAATACATAAACACAGGCCCATGTTTGCCACATTCAAACAGGAGCAACGACGTTGTTATTCACCTTGTGCCCCGCGCATACTCCTCTGTTTAGGGCCTGAATGTAATCTCTGCTCTCATTCGGCATGTTTTCTACAGAGGAATACGTTGACATGGTACTCATTTATGGTGCAGCAAGGCAAAACGCGTGCGAGTTACTACGTCTGTACCAGGAAGTCGGGTACATCATTCATACAGAGAGAGCTGCGTGTCCTCGGGAGTTAGTTACGGTTGTAGTTTCCCGTTGCTTTCAGCCGTCCGACAACTGTTCTAAATCGCAGTACTTCCAAACATTCTTTCATAACTGACGATGACACCTTCTTCCATCTATATATATATAAAATAACTTGTCCTGACTGACTGACTGATTCATCATCGCCGAGCCAAAACTACTGGACATAAAGAAATGAAATTTTGGGTATATATTCATATTAAGATGTAGGTGCTCGCTAAGAGAGGATTTTTGGATATTTCGTCGCTAAGGGGGTGAAAAGGGGGGTGAAATTTTAAAAAGAGTGTATCTATATCTCAAAACTTTCAAAGTTTACAGATGTAAAAATTGGTATTTAGAATCTTCTTTTAAAATAAGGATACACGTATTTTTTTGTTTTCTGAAAACCCCAATAGGAGGGGTGAAAAAGGGTGAAAATGGGGAAAAATGGGTTGAATGCCTTCAATCAGGATACCGGTACTTATATCTCAGAAACTGAAGATATTACAGACCTGAAAATTGGTACTTTTGATCTCTTTTAAAAATAAAGAAACACGTATTTTTTTGTTTTTGGAAAATCCAATTAATGGAAGGGAGAAAAGGGGGTGAATTTTTAAAATGAGTGAATCTATATCTCCAAACTTTTAAAGTTTGCAGATGTAAAAACTGTTATTTAGAATCTTCATTAAAAATAAAGAAACACGTATTTTTTTGTTTTCGGAAAATCGCAATAGGAGGAGTGAAAAGGGGTGGAAAATGAGTTGAATGCCTTTAATGAGACTACTTATATCTCAGAAACTGAAGATATCACAGACCTGAAAATCAGTGTTTGGGATCTCCTTTAAAAATAAAGAAACACGTATATTTTGTTTTCGGAAAATCCTAATAGGAAGGGTGGAAAAGGTTGAAGAAAGGGTCGAATGCCTTTCATGAGTCTACTTATATTTCAGAACCTGAAGATATTACAGACCTGAAAATTGGTGTTTGGGATCTCCTTTAGAAAAGAAACACATATTTTTTTTTGTTTTTGGAAAATCCAATTAATGGGGGGGGGGGGTGAAATGGGGGTGATTTTTTAAAATTTGTGTATCTATATCTCAACACTTTTAAAGTTTATAGATGTAAAAATTGGTATTTAGAATCTCCTTTAAAAATAAAGAAACATGTATTCTTTTGTTTTCGGAAAATCCCAATAGGAAGGGTGTAAAAGGGTGAATAATGGGTTGAATGCCTTTAACGAGGCTACTTATATTTCAGAACCTGAAGAGATTACAGACCTGAAAATTGGTATTTGGGATCTACTTTAAAAGTAAAGAAGCACGTATTTTTTCGTTTTTGGAAAATCCAATTAATGGCGGTTAAACAGGAGTGACAAATTGGGGTGAATTTTTTGAAAGACTATATCTACAGAATATCTTGGAAACGGATAATGTTACAGACGTAAAAAGTGGGTGTTTGGAATCTCCTGTAAATGTAAAGAAATATAGGTGATTTGTTTTTGGAAACTCCACTTAAGGGGAACACAAAAGAGGTGAAATTTTAAAATGAGAATTTTTACAGTATATCTAAAAAAACTTAACATGTTACAGAAGTGAAAAATGGTATTTTTTTTCTCTATTAAACATAAAGAACGTGTATTTTTAGTTTTCGGAAATATCACTTGGGTGGAGGGGAGGGGGGGTAAAAGTGACTGAAAATGGTGTTGAATTCTTTTAATTAGGCTACTGATATATCAAAAATGAAGATGTTAAGACGTGAAATTTGATATTTTCAATCTGCTTTAAAAGTAAATAAACACGTATTCTCGGAAAATCCAATGAAATGGGGGGGGGGGGTGAAAGAATTGAAAAATTAATTGGCTTAATTGTATGAGAATACATACATCTAATAAAAACTAAAGTTGTTACAGACGTGAAAATTCGTATTTTTATCTCCTTTAAAAACAAAAAACAAAAAAAAAAAAAAGCGTTTTGGGCGGGAAACCATCTTGGAGGGCGGGAGTGTAAAGGAGTTGAATTCCTTTCATGAGGACACATAAATCAAAAACTGAAGAAGTTAGAGTCGTGCTAATTGGTATTTAGAAGATCCTTTACTATTAAAGAAACGAGTATTTTTTGCGTGAAAGTTCACTTAGGGGGGGGGGGGGGGGAGTAGTGTGAAATGAAGTGAAAAAAGTAAATTACTTTTATGGGGATACTTATATCTCAAAACTGAAGGTAATAGACGTGAACATTGGTGTTTGGAATCTCCCTTAAACATAAAGAAACAAGCCTTCTTTTAATTATTTTGGGGGGGGTGGGGGGTGGCGGTAAATAAACATAACGGCGGTGGGGTGTAGAAGGAGGTGAGACCAATTGATTTTACTGTTATTATTGTACTTATAAGGATCCTCCGTTGCTCAGGCGGCAGCGCGCCGGCCTCTCACAGCTGGGTTCCGTGGTTCAAATCCCGGTCACTCCATGTGACATTCGTGGTGGACTAAACGGAGGCGGGACAGGTTTTCTCCGGATACTCCGGTTTTCCCTGTCATCAGCCATTCCAGCAACACATAATAATAATAATAATAATAATAATAATAATAATAATAATGTTCCGGACCGTCGTCAAATGTGCGGACCGCGCTGGTAACGGCTCCTGGACGGGTAATAACTAAGAATGCAGTCCGGCCGCGGGTTCAGTGCCGCCAAGGCACCCAATATGACACCACGCCGGATCCCCTGAAGGATTTTATCCATATTAAAAATGATTAAAGGAAAGGATAGCAAAGATTTACGGACCCAACTGACCAGGAGGAATACCTGAGCCTAGCCCGGGAAGTACGAAATCGATTGCTGGAAAGGAAGATTGAAAAATGGGAGGAAACGTGCTGTAAAATAATAGAAAACGAGTCAGATCGGGAATTTTGGTGGATTCTCGCAGAAAACGAGTCCGATCGCGAATTTCGGCGGATTATATATCTAAAACAATAAGCATTCAATTATAAATTTCAGTATAATACCGTAGCGAAGCACGGGTATCTTGCTAGTATATATATATAAACCTATAACTATAACTATTATTTTGCTATAATGTGATTGATTCCTGTTTTTGAGGTTGGTTAATTCTTGTTGGACACTCCAATATATACCTACTTTTATATTATATTCTGCATACATCACACAGTTGTTGATAAGGGACAATCAATCAATCAATCAATCAATCAATCAATCAATCAATCAATCAATCAATCAATCAATCAATCAATCAATCAATCAATCAATCAATCAATCAATCAATCAATCAATCAATCAATCAATCAATCAATCAATCAATCAATCAATCAATCAATCAATCAATCAATCAATCAATCAATCAATCAATCAATCAATCAATCAATCAATCAGTCAATCAATCAATCAATCAATCAATCAATCAATCAATCAATCAATCAATCAATCTGGATTTAAAGGTTTCACCCAGGTGACAGATTCCCTATACCGAGCTCGATAGCTGCAGTCGCTTAAGTGTGGCCAGTATCCAGTATTCGAGAGATAGTGGGTTCGAATCCCACTGTCGGCAGCCCTGAAGATGGTTTTCCGTGGTTTCCCATTTTCACACCAGGCAAATGCCGGGGCTGTACCTTAATTAAGGCCACGGCCGCTTCCTTCCAATTCCTAGGCCTTTCCTATCCCGTCGTTGCCATAAGACATATCTGTGTCGGTGCGACGTAAAGAAAATAGCAAAAAAAAATGATTCCCTGTCACTTGTTTACCAAGCACTGCCTTAAATATTTTCAAAGAACTTGGAAGTATATCGAACATTACCTTAATAAATTATTCCAATCCCTTACTCCTCGTCCTATAAATGAATATTTTCACCTGTTTAATTCCAGAACTCCAATTTATCTTTATATTACGATCTTTCCTACATTTGAAAGCTGTGCTCAAGCTTATCCATCCACCAATGTCATTCCACGCCATATCTCCACTGACAGCTCCGAAAATACTACTTAGTCGAACATCACGTCTCCTACTCCCAATTCTTCCCAGCACAAAGTTTGCAACATTTTTGTAACATTACTCCCTTGTCGGAAATCATCCAAAATAAATCGTGATGCTTCCCTTTGGATCTATTCCAGTTCTCGTATCAAGTAATCCTGGCGCGGGCCCCATACGCTGAAACCAACCATACTCAAATTGGTGTCCTTCCAGAGATTAATATGTCCTGTACTTAACATCCTTACCACAACCTCTAAATTCCCTCATAACCATGTGAAGAGATCTTTAACTTTTCTTTACAAACTCATTAATGTGTTTACTCCAGTGAAGATCAGTCCTTATATTAACATGGCGTACTTTAACTCCATAAATACAATAATTAAAACTAAGCGGCCTTCTCCTTTTGTTGGCGAAACTTACAACCTGATGTTTCTCATGGTTCACCATCACACCGTTGTCTTCTGTCCATCTCACACCATTTGCTAGGTCGTTTTTTAGTAGATCACAATCATGTAAGTTATTTACAAATCAATGCAGTAGAATATCTGCTTCAGTGATTTCAGTTCTTTACTTCTATCATTTACATATACTGTATAAGTAATCATAAAGGTCAAATCGGACTGCCCTGTGGGAACACTCTCTCAATTGTTACGGGCTTAGATAACACTTCACCTACTCTAATTATCTCTGTTTTGTTTTCTAGGATATTTAGCCACCCATTCACCTAATCATTGGTCTAGTCCAATAGCCCTTCTCCTTTCCAACAGTAATCTCCCTTGATCTACCCTATCAAAAGCCCTGTATAGGTCAATAGCAATACAGTCCATTTGACCACCAGAATCTAAAATACCCGCTATATCTTGCCGGAATTCTACAGGTTGAGCCCCACTGGGATAATCATTCCTAAACCCGAACTCTCTCCTATCAATCCAATCAAACCAATTAGTAATTGCGCAAGTGCTTTGAATATAATCAGAAGCTTACAAACAACACATTTCAAGCTGACTGGCTTGGCTTTATGTTTATCAACCTTTCCCTTCTGCACTGCGGCTATTATTGCAACTCTCCATTCATTTGGTATCACCCATTCGAGCGAGCAGTAATCAAATAAGTATTTCTGATATGGAATTATATTCCTACCCATAGCCTTTAATATATCTCCAGAGATATTACCAATCCTAGCCGCTTTTCTGGCTTTCAGTTTTTGTATATTTTAACTGTCTTTGTTATCGTAGGTAAATTTCCATAATCCGTCCGTATTAGTCACCTTCTCTATCTGGACATAATCCTTATATCCAACTACCTTTATATAGCGATGAATGAATATTTCTGACGTCTTTAAATCCCCACGCATACACTCCCCTTGTTCATTAAATGGTCACTTGAATATCCTTCCTGGGAACTATTTCTGCCTTGAAGTATCTATAAATATCCTCTCATTGCTCCGAAAAATGTGTATGGCTGCCAATTATCTTTGCATGATATTATCATTAGCTGATCATTCTTCTAAATTTACTTTCCTAATATGTTCCTTCAGTCCCTCATTACTTGCTCAACCATTCCTTAGTCTACTTCTTTCTGATTTCCACCTCTTTCTTAATAATTTCATTTCCCTGTTATAAAATAGATCCTTACCATTCCTCTCCACTTTTAAAGGTATATAACTGTTTTTTAACTTCCCAACAATTATTGCTTTAAAGTCATCCCCTAGGCTGTTTACATATTATTTACAATTTTATATTGATCAAAATTGCTTTTCACACATTTTCCCATGAATGAGATGAACAAATGAATTGCTGTAGTTACATCACTTAAGTGTACTACATTTTGTGTATTTTAAAATTAAGGATTATATTATTATTATTATTATTATTGATATTGCTATTTTATTTGTTTTATTTGTATTCGAAATTATAAGATACGTAAATGTATACTCTTCTTGTGGTTAAGTGGGCCATAACTTCGCCACCAATAAAGTCATTTTGTATCTATCTATCTATCTATCTATCTATCTATCTATCTATCTATCTATCTATCTATCTATCTATCTATCTCTCTTATCAAACATATGAAGAGTGCAAAGAAAAACCAGCTTATCCTCGAAAATCATAAATTGGCATTTATGTCCCATCTGGTAGTCCCCTCAAAGTGCTACAATAGCCCAGTACCAAAACTGAAAAACAAGCCAATCCACTAAGTTATGGTAGTTTGAACAATCAGTGTTCAATGGAAAAATCAGCTAACACACAGTGCCCCAATGGAAGAAACAACTAACCCTCATCATGACTTACTTATTCTATTCATGCTCCCACATGATGACTGTCTTATTATACAATAATTAACTGCTAATTAACCATCATACTTTGTCTCTCCCAAATCGAGTTCTTACTACACCTTCCCCATCTTACCTTTCTTCGCGTTTCCATTACTTCTCAAATGTTCATGACAGACGTACAAGGGCTCAAACATCCAACCTGGTCATCATCCCCCACCATCGAACTGCCGCATATAACAGCTCATTCTCGGTGTTTGCCGCACGAGAATGGAATCGTTTACCGGACGACGCCAGAGGAATGCCAACTACAGTGTCATTTAAAAGAGCGTTGAGAGGTACAGCAGGATGCGAGTGACCTGTGAATTTCTGGCTTTTCAGCGATCGTGCTACTACAATATCATTACTAGCTATTATTATTATTATTATTATTATTATTATTATTATTATTATTATTATTATTATTATTATTATTATTATTACTATTATATTTTATTTTTATTATTGCTATTTTATGTGTGTCTCACTGTGGTGGAATTTTATATCAGTTATATTTTGATTGTGTTTAAATTGTGTCTTCTAGTATTAATTACGGTAGTATTACTTGTGGCTTTAATGTATACTAACTGGTTTATTGTAAGAGAAGGCCCAATGGCCTTAACTACGCCATTAAAGACATCTATCTATCTGTCTATCTATCTATCTATCTATCTATCTATCTATCTATCTATCTATCTATCTATCTATCTATCTATCTACCTTATATTGTTGTAAAATAAACTTTACTACAATTCTCCAAACTTTTAAAATGCTACAGGTTACAAATAGGACAAATCATATCATTGAGTTACAGGAGAGCTAATCAGACGTTACAATATTGACGGTATTAGCATTAGTACTTTGCAAAACATGGATGAGAAGTCTGAAGACAGTTCGTCATAGGAAGATGGGTGCAGACCGTCTGGATCACAATCAACAAAGAAATAGGAGGCATTAGGAACAATGAGGGACGTGATGAAAAACCTGCGTCTTTCAACATAAGAAATAGGCCCGGACGGTGAATGTAAGACTCACCAGTGTTTTCGGAACATTTCTCCAGATCTAAGGTCAGCTCTGATTACACAGTTCAATCAACTAGGTGACTGGAATGAGCAATCAGCGCATCTTATCGGTCTCACGGCGATTGTTCCTATTAAACGAAGATGCTGTAAGGGACCTGAAATTGAGGCTAATATCAGTGACTTCTCGTTTCACTATAGAGTTAGAATGAGACAAGTGCATACCTACGAAGAAGTAGATGTGTGCAGGAAGAGCTTCATAAGTTTACATGGCATTACAAAGGCGAGAGTACTGACTATTCATGCTTGACAGAAGGCGACAGGTTCTGCACCGAAAGACCAAAGGGGCGAACATAATAACAGACCTAAAAGGATAGGAGACCATACAGAAAAGGCAATACTTGATCATATAGCGTACTACAGTACAATACTGAAACAGAAACGCCCGTACTTCAGTTTTGTGGAGAGCACGGATAACGGCAAGGCATGTACGGTTCATGCTTTAGATAGTGCAGCGTGGAATAGTTGTTGAGTTTTGTATTCCACTAAATCCCATGAAAGGAGCAGAGAAATGTAAAACTTTCGCACAGAATGTCAATAGAATCTGATACGACACTTCTCTACCGCACTGCACTGCAAATCATGGCGAGTCACTGTTTACTGTCCGAATAAGTTCCACTATGAATGGTGTTGGACGCACATTTGAAAAAAAGAGATGAATTCAAAATCACAGTTCTGTGAGAATGATTAATATTGTTCGTGCAATAGTCACTATCGAACTTGAAGTGATAGGCAATGAAAATAATCTGGAACTGTCTGAGATACGATGGTTTACCGCTTCACTTAATCTCAGTGCAAAAGAAAATAAATTAAGTCCTTCGGACACAGTCTCTGCACTGTTTGTAATGAGTACATGCAATGTTCTAGCACACACCCCCCCCCACACACACACGTAGACATAAATTAAAGTTTCTGCGAAGACAGAAAAGAAATGGTTTACGGCACAGTCTTGTGAAAGAGAACCAAGTTCTGTTACGACTCAGGCTTAACAAAAATAACGTAATTTCTCAGAGGTAAATTTTCCACTGAGGCACAATATTACACGTAAACGTAGACACAGCCTGTATGAGGGGAATTAACAAAGTCCCTTGAAAAGAAATAAAGGTACCGTATTTCACGAATCAGCACAGTCTTTGAAAGGAAATATCGGCACAGTCTTATGTTAACACGGTTATGCGAAGTGAATTATGGTTGGCACAGTTTTATGAAAAGAAAATGTCGACACCGTTTTACCCACGGTGTGAATTGACACAGTCTTTAAAAGAAAGGTTGGCACTGTCCTTTATGAAACAAATAACACTGTCCATAAAAAGAATTGTACTTTCACTAGGGCACAATTTCACGAAATAGCCTAACACAGTCTCTTGTAGAGGAAACAACTAAAGCACAGTTTTTATGCCCTATGTCCTTTAAGCACAGTTTCAAAATATCAAGTGATTACTGTACTGTGCCATATCATATATGCCCCAAATATTAATTATATAATATGGTGTAACATTGTGCATCAAATACAAGCAGGAGTCAGGATGCGACCTAGAAGTTGCGTAATGCAGTATTCCGTCATCGCTTGACATCAGTAATAGCTTCTTATCTAAGCATAGCAACAGTGAATATCTCGCGTACTTCGTATGAGTCAATCGGGGATGCACGAGAGTGTTTGAGAGCGGTCGATTATAAAAGGACCAATCACAGCCCTGGAAGCGATATGGCAGAATGAAGGGATTTACAAAACAAATTAAGTCAGTCTTACCAACTTCTAAATTTACAGTGCTGCACTACTCTTTATTTTATTAGGCAATTTGTTATAAAGCTAGACTCCACGGTTTTTATATGAAATAGAAGCCAGTTAAACATTAAAAGAACTACCTGTAGACAGTTGCAATACTTAATTTGAATTAATAAAGTAATTAACATATTTTTATTGAATCAGCGCTTTGCAGAGTAGTGGGTGAGCAGTAACGTCATCACGCCAGTGGAATCCCCTAAGATATGACTAATACCGGGAGCTTGGTGTATATAGTAGCCTCTGGAAATGGAAAGTCACTCTGCTTTTGAAGTGTGAACCGCGCGGGTCGGTGTTTTTGATATTAAGCCAGTGGTATAGGAAAGTAACTTTTTTTTTTAGTGACCAGTTTGAACACATAAGTAGTCAATTTGTGAAGTTGAAACGTTTTCCTTTATGAAAATATGCATTACATGAATGCAAGTGATAGATTGCAGTTACGAATGTGCATAGTATATTAACAGAGCAATTACCTTTGCTATATAAGTTATATTAGGTATCACGTATGTCAAAGTGCGGTGGTGACACGGGATAATATCAATAAAACGATAGTTACTGTCGATATTTCCGTACCCGTGTATGCGTAATTTGCATACGGTTTGTGCAAATACCGTGTCCGATACGCGTTCGGTTTCGCGAAGAACTTGTACGAACCATCGTCATCGTATCGGTACAATTAAATGGTGTGTGCGAAGCACTATTACATAATGATGAAGAGAGAAGAAAAGACTTGCGGAGTATTTGATAACGCCATGCAGTTTGGTGCAATAATGGCGTAATTTGCTGTACGCTGTGGCCTGGAATCATGAAGAAACTGAGACGCTACCAGTTAAGTTCATTTTAATTATAGGCATGCTTAGATAGAAGGAATTAGGCTAATTCGATCCCAGTGTAATGTAATGTAAATGTAAATTCAGTCTTGTTGTGACTGAGCTATGTTGTATTTTTATAGATTAGTGTCATGTTTCAGGGAAATGCATGTTTGGAACCCTGATTTTTATATTTTACTTTATTTCCTTTTTATAAGATGGGAAAGAGGGAAATGATTAGGTGTAGATGAGGATATATATGTCTAAAGGTAACTGTGTATTCCATTTTGGTACAAGATGTAGACTCTTTTAGTATGAAGGCTACACAGCCTAAAGTTTGGTCTGGGAATAAAATTTAGCAAGGTATTTTTTTTCCTGCATGTAGCGCGTTTATAGGAATACATGGCAGTGATGACCAACGTAAAAGTGCACCGTCGAACTAATATCTTCTAGATCCGCAGAGAGAACTAGCTAATTGGTATTGAGTTATGTTTTTACGAGAAAAAGGCAAGATTAGCCTGAAACTGAGATTACAATGTGTGTTATTACAGGACGGTCGTGCCTGGAAGTGAATATCGGAAAGATATAATGGTGTCAGCTGCATGAAAAGAGAGAGGTTTGATTTGCCTCAAGTGTTCATTATGATTGTGAGAATCGAACTCACGGACCCCAAAGTGTTAGGCCAGATGTGTTGAGTATCATATCTGCAAGCCGTGTTATATTGGAATATGTAGTTAAGGCCATAGGAATGTGTATTGGCTCTTTAGTGGGAGTTCGAGGCCTTGTGTTAATTAGATGAACAGAGAAGTGAATGGCAGCGTAATTTATGTTTTCAAATATATTTAAATTTCTCAGGCAAGATTTACCAAACCAATTAGTTAGAGTCTTTTCTGGCGAAGTAAGGTGTTTCATAGCTGGCGCATTAGAAGTGTTCCGTGATTTATATTACAGCGTGCTAGTGAAAGATCAACAGACGGATAGCTGAGCCTGGAGTTCGGTGTTCTTTTTATATGAAGGAGTCTAGTATCTTATTGTTTATATTTTAGATATTGAATACACAGATGATATTATTTTTTTTATTGCATGTCATTACAGGTTTCTCCGAGAGTGCATTTTGTATTAAATTGTGTTACTTGGATTGTTGTTGATTATGTCATGGCCAGCGTTGAAAAGATTTGTTCTTAAATATGAGTCCGAAACTCATTCTATTGGGAAGCAGGCTTCTAAGCCATCCAATTTATAACAGAACGGTCTGTTAAGTAAATTCAGTGTAGATGTAAGCTAAGGTCCCTGAAATATTGAATTGATGCTAAGTGATGTACATATAGTTTTATTATGGATCGGATTTAGCATAATTTTATTCTGTCGCGGTATGTCCTGTAATTATAATTTAAATGATATCCGTCAGGATGCGTTAAAATGAATTTAACTGCATAAGTCGAAGCGAAGTGTGAATTACTTCCCCAGGTCGTTGCGTTTATTTTGTAAATATTTTCATTTTGAAACGGGACATTGCCCGTCCTTTGTAAATTGGTGTAATTTATGTTAATTATGTGCCCGGCACATATTAATTTTTTTGGCATTTATTTGGGCCATATTTTAATCATTTTCCATTTTTTCGTTTATCTCAAAGTTCAATAATGTTTATTAGTCAATAAATCCATCTTACCCCTTTATTTTGTATTTTATTTCGGAAATACGATACTGTTTCCCGTTCATATACCCATGGTATTTATTTTATCCTGAGATTTTTAATTTATTTTAGCCCGATCAATTTTTTAAGAACCGAACACGCAGCTCTCCGATTGGCGCCGGTGGACTGTATTTCAGACGGGAACGGTACAGTACAGTCTCTTAAATTACACAATTCACAAAACGAAATAATGTTACTCGGCTCGACAGTCCGATATTATCAGTGAATAAACTTTCGTTTACACGCGAAGTTAGAGTCCACAGATAAGGCTTTCAACACTCGTATTACGTACTTTCAAACCCCGGTCCTTAGTCGGACAGAGTAACGAACTGTATCACATCAGCGAGACGACTGGTTCATGACGAAGTACTGTGACACACCGACACAGTGACACACTCTGATCTCCTCGAGGCTGGCGACCCCCTTATAATGCTCAAGGTCGGACGGCGGGACTGAAAATATGTGCTTCTTAAAAAAAATCAAATCTCGGCCATCCTTCCGCCGATTTTAATGAAATTTTGGATAGTAGCATTTGTTGTCCAGGCCTACAAGGTGACGTTCTCGAAATTACCATTTAACCTTCCGTTCATGATGAAATGCCATAGAATCGAATAGAACTTTCGGTGTGACGTCACTTGCCTTGGCTGGCACTCTGTAGCATTGCTTGCTTGCATTCAGTCCCCCATGATGCCTGCGTGCTCAGCGCTCATTTTGAATCCATACAGCAGTGTGTTAGTGCGTTCTTTTTCAAGAAATACATGAACGCGAATGCTCGCTGGGCATTCCCGTTTCATCTCCCCCCTGCTCAGGAAAATAGAAAATTGGTGGACGATTTTCTTTTTGTTCATGCCCTGGTAAAGTATTTCTTGAGGTTGGCAGGGATAAAAATTCCCTCGACGTTGCCATCTGCTCTTACTACTGTTCAATGATGACCCAAGCTTCCTCCAAGTACTTCGTGGGAATCCGATAAGGCTGTTTCTTATAGGGTGAAGTGTCTTTAACATCTAAGTGGTGTTCAAAACCCTTCATAACTCAAGGTTTATCAGGAAACACATCTGGAAATTTCTGGAAAAGCTCTTGGATCGCCTCTGCTGCTTCATCATCACCACCATAATCTGGGCTTTCATCTACACTGGCATAAATTGTGAAGTCGTAGTGGTCCTCGTTGAACTCATCATCGATTATGGACGCCATCTAGTCCTCTACGGGTCCCAGTTCCTCGGGTCTCCCCTCTTCGTGGATGTTTTCCTTGACAGGCGGAGCCTCTATCATATTGCTTTCTACTGTGTCCACCGGGTTCTCTAATTCCGAATACTTTACTTCATTACAAGTAACCAACTGTAGCTCTACAGATTCGACGTGGAAACATTTAATCATGTTAGCAGGATAATCAATGATACCCCCATGTTGAATGAGGAAGTCTGATCCAAGGATAAAATCAAATTTCATTTGAGCCAAGTCCAAAATAGGTGTTGGAACTTAACACCACCAATTTCTAACTCAAGAGACGCCCGGAATTGACATTTAATAGCCTTGTCGGGAACTATGCCTTTAACCTTAACTTGGGCAACAGGCAAGATAGAAATGTTGGTCGTCTTTTGCGCCACATCTATCAATTTTTGCGAAATTAGTGAGGCCTGTGACCTGAGTCTACTAAAGAATTGACAATCATATTGCCTAACTTAATAATTATGATCGGTAAGGCGCACTGTATCTGAGGCTGTCGTGCGGTTGAATCTTCATACAGTAAATCCGTATCCTCTAAATACCAATGGTTGATGACTGTGCTACATATTATTTCTCCTTCCTCCGGGTTTTCAGGCAATCTCCTTATTGCTTTGTCAAAGTTTCTTTTTTGCACCCGTAGCTTCGGGATCCATTTCTGTTCTCTCATTTCTTATTTGAATTTCTGCCTGGTATTCCAAAGAAAGCTGCTCCAGGTAAACCTTCTTCCCTGTTCTTATTCCTTACGTATTCTCTAGTCTCTCTCCAACGTTTCTCTAATTCCTCCCGCTGGGAGTTCCTATTGTCATTGGGTTGACTAGCTCTCTGCCTCCACGAAGGTCCTTGTTAAAACGTAGCCCTCTCTTCGTAGGGACGATTTCTATATCTTCTGTACCGGAACGAAATGTCTCGACGAGTTTCCCTTTCTTCGCGCGGTTCTGAATTTACTTGAACCGGAGTCTTCACTTCCGCGGAGTTAGCCGTAGTTTCTTTGGTTCTACCTGCTTTTAGTACGTTCTGAGTGTGCGCAGTATCGAGTTTCCTCAGGACGTCATCGAGCTGCTCTACGTCCTGGACGTTTGCCGCTACCAGTATCTCCTGAACGTTTGGAGGGAATTGCAGTGTTATGACCTGAATAAGTTCTTGCTCCGGCAAAGGAGGGTCGAATAACTGCACCTTGTTAAGCTAAGATATGAGATAATCTGAGTATTGTGAGGATTTGACGGAAGTGTTACACTTTCTAGAGCAGGGCCTCTCAGGGAGCCGTGCCGAGCGGGAGCGATGCACAGTGCACGGTGCTCTTGCGCCTCGATTTGCACGCGTGAGATTTTGGGCGTTTGAGAGGCCCTGTTCTAGACTATAATTGGAGTTTCTTCAAGTGCTGAATTTCGGAACTCCAAAATCGTCTAAAAGGGCTTCCTTAAATTCTTGATAGGTGCTGATACTAAATTTGAAAGCAGTGTACCACATTAACGCCCTGCCTTCTAACAATCGATATGCTATACGTAATTGACGGTCTGTTTTAATGTGATTTTCCTGAAAATACTCTTCAAGGTTAAGGAGAAACTCTTTCGCTGTATACTCCTCCTTCCCCGAAAATTTGGCTGGTTTTTCCTCAGTCATTTTAAAAAGTGTGGAAATATTCATGGATTCCCCACTGGTATTGTGAAGGCCAGATGATGAAACACCCTGTTCAATTTAGGATACTTTGCTATTGAGAACTTCCATACCTCCTTGGAGTTCGAGTTTTAGGGTTTTAATTTTCCCCTGTACGGAATTCTCAATTTCCTTGACCTTCTTCCCTAAGTCGGTCTTAACTTCGGCTACTTCGCGAAAGATACGATTAATCTGCGTGTGAGCACTATCTAGTTGTGTCTTGACACGTTTATCGGCCTCCTCCTGCTGGGTTTTCAGAAGAGTAATTTCGTTTCCCAACTTCACGAAATTATTGTTAACAGATTCATGAAGTTTGTCTTTAATAGAAGCCATTTTGGTTTGCGCAAGTGATAGTTGAGCATTGGACCCTTGAAATTCTCCTATACGTTTTCTACTTCTTTATGAACTTCCTGAGAATACGGGAAAGCAATTTTTAAGTCCACCGCTACTTGTGATTTGATGTCTTGTTTAATGGTTTCGAAGTTACGTGTTAATTTTTCGTTTATTTCCGTAAACTTAGAATCCATTCTTTTGTTACACTATTTAAATCGTTTCTCAATTTAGGCACCTGCACTATTGAGTCTACGTTCCAAATTATCATTAACTTTTGCAAACTTTTGATCAACAGACTCGGTTAATTTTACAATGTTAGCCTCATTTGCCTCCCTAAGCTGAGCGATGTTTGCGATTAGTTACTTCATTAGCCTCCCTAAGCTGATTTATACCAGCATTAGTGGCCTCATTAGCTTCTCTAAGTTGAGTCATATTGGCATTAATACGACTTTCCAAGGCGGTGTTAGAATTTCTAAGTTGATTCATGTTAGCACCTAAGGTAGTGTTAGATTCTCTAAGTTGAGCTCCTAACGTATTGTTAGTGGCATCAATACGCCTTCCTAATGCAGCCCTAAATTAGTGTTACTTTCTGTGATCCTGTCATTTAGACTGACTTTTAAAGGCTCAATAGTAGCTAGTATATTATCCATATTAATTTCGATATTTTAACAAAATGCAGAAATTACAATCATTCGATTCATACGTAAAATCACCATTATTGTCCAATGGTAAAATTCAATAGTTCACTAACACAAATATTAAAAACTTATATGAGACTGTGCATAAATCTAATATTGTGCTTGAAATGTTTAAGAACAACGAAAAAATAATCATCACTTGTGCCATAAAAATTAGTCTGAGTTCTGTGCCGTGAGTTCAAGATTTTAAGTCATTGAATTGAACTTGGTCAAATTTAAAGTATTCACTGAACTGAAGTTAAAGTTTAAGGTACTCAATTCCATCTGAACTTGAAAGTAAAGATATCACTGTTTTCATCAAAGTTAATTATTGTCACTTTGTACTGTCATTAATCAGGCCCCAACGTCATGGGTGCCACTTTACTATTCACTAACTTCTCTCTGAAACAGGAACGCCCGTACTTCAGTTTTGTGGAGAGCATGGATAACGCCAAGGCGTGTAGGGTTCAAGGTTTTGAGAGTACGAGAGAAGGGTAGTGAAATGAGTTCATATTTAAAGTGAAACTTGCATTTTATTCAGAAAAATGCATGGAAATTTTGTCACCTTTTACAGACGAATGGTTTGAATGTCCTGAATGTGTGGAGAAGGCGTCGTTCTGCGGCTTCGGCGTCGCCCCACGTCGTCGAAGTCGTCCCACGTTGTCGGCGTCGTACCTCGGCGGTTGTTAGCCCTTGATGTTGAAGGAGACTCGAAACTGGGGCGGTCGTCTGATGATAGTGCAGTGTAGAATAGTTGTTGAGTTTTGTATTCCACTAAATCCCATGAAAGGAGCAGAGAAATGTAAAACTTTCGCACAGAATGTCAATAGAATCTGATATGACACTTCTCTACCGCACTGCACTGCAAATCATGGCGAGACACTGTTTACTGTCCGAATAAGTTCCACTATGAATGGTGTTGGACGCACATTTGAAAAAAGAGATGAATTCAAAATCACAGTTCTGTGAGAATGATTAATATTGTTCGTGCAATAGTCACTATCGAACTTGAAGTGATAGGCAATGAAAATAATCTGGAACTTTCTGAGATACGATGGTTTACCGCTTCACTTAATCTCAGTGCAAAAGAAAATAAATTAAGTCCTTCGGACACAGTCTCTGCACTGTTTGTAATGAGTACATGCAATGTTCTAGCACACACCCCCCCCCCACACACACACGTAGACATAAATTAAAGTTTCTGCGAAGACAGAAAAGAAATGGTTTACGGCACAGTCTTGTGAAAGAGAACCAAGTTCTGTTACGACTCAGGCTTAACAAAAATCACGTAATTTCTCAGAGGTAAATTTTCCACTGAGGCACAATATTACACGTAAACGTAGACACAGTCTGTATGAGGGGAATTAACAAAGTCCCTTGAAAAGAAATAAAGGTACCGTATTTCACGAATCAGCACAGTCTTTGAAAGGAAATATCGGCACAGTCTTATGTTAACACGGTTATGCGAAGTGAATTATGGTTGGCACAGTTTTATGAAAAGAAAATGTCGACACCGTTTTACCCACGGTGTGAATTGACACAGTCTTTAAAAGAAAGGTTGGCACTGTCCTTTATGAAACAAATAACACTGTCCATAAAAAGAATTGTACTTTCACTAGGGCACAATTTCACGAAATAGCCTAACACAGTCTCTTGTAGAGGAAACAACTAAAGCACAGTTTTATGCCCTATGTCCTTTAAGCACAGTTTCAAAATATCAAGTGATTACTGTACAGACTCTTTAAATTACACAATTCACAAAACGAAATATTGTTACTCGGCTAGACAGACCGATATCTCGGTCATCCTTCCGCCGATTTTAATGAAATTTTGGGTAATAGCATTTGTTGTCCAGGCCTACAAGGCGACGTTCTCGAAATTACGATTTAACCTTCCGTTCATGTTGAAATGCCGTAGAATCGAATAGAACTTTCGGTGTGACGTCATTTGCCTTGGCTGGCACTCTGTAGCAGCGCTTGCTTGCATGCAGTCCCCCATGATGCCTGCGTGCTCAGCGCTCATTTTGAATCCATACAGCAGTGTGTTAGTGCGTTCTTTTCAAGAAATACATGAACGCTAATGCTTGCAGGGCATTCCCTTTTCAATACCTGTATCCTCAAAGAAAGACGATCAGTTCCTAACGATGCTTTGATCCACCTGCACTACCATAAAAGACCTGTTTGCTGGCATGAATTTCTCTGTAACCTCTGGTTTATTACTGAAATATTGCACAGTTTCTAATCTATTCTTGATGCAACTTTTGGTATTTGTCCTTAAGTGTAACTTGAAACAGTGTATCTCTAAAACCGTATGAAATATGATTAACATCTTAATTGCTATTTTTTGAACTATGGAAGCACCTGACGGCTTTTATATTATTGTCGGTATGGCTATTTATATTTTCCCTAGAAGATACTGTCAGAATAATTGTCCCTATATTTTATCACCCATTTAGATAGCAATTTGTGCTGGGGTATATTTTATCTCCTACTAATGACTTATTAAACCCTTCACTAAATTTTCTACTTGACTTCATACTTTAAGTTTACGCTGTATGTTCTATGTAGCACATGCCTAGTAAACTTGAATATGCATAATCTCTCAGGTTGAAAGTTAATAGCTTCTCCTTCTATCTTGATATGTTCTGATGCGTTTACAGTTCTCAAAATGTGGTTGTTAGCACTTTAAATTTTATCCTTAAACTCAGCCAAATCATACCAGTACGGTATTGAATGGAAAAATACATTAGATTTGTGTGTTAAGCTAAAATATTATATACGACTTAACATACACTGACTGACAGAGCAAATGCAACACCAAGGAGGAGTGGTTCGAAAGGGATGAAAGTTGGGGAAAAAACAGAGTCGGCACGGAAGAATAATTGATGTTTATTTCAAACCGATATGCAGGTTACACAATGCGCACGGCATCGACTCAGTAGGATGTAGGACCACCGCGAGCGGCGATGCACGCAGAAACACGTCGAGGTACAGAGTCAATAAGAGTGCGGATGGTGTCCTGAGGGATGGTTCTCCATTCTCTGTCAACCATTTGCCACAGTTGGTCATCCGTACGAGGCTGGGGCAGAGTTTGCAAACGGCGTCCAATGAGATCCCACACGTGTTCGATTGGTGAGAGATCCGGAGAGTACGCTGGCCACGGAAGCATCTGTACACCTCGTAGAGCCTGTTGGGAGATGCGAGCAGTGTGTGGGCGGGCATTATCCTGCTGAAACAGAGCATTGGGCAGCCCCTGAAGTTACGGAAGTGCCACCGGCCGCAGCACATGCTGCACGTAGCGGTGGGCATTTAACGTGCCTTGAATACGCACTAGAGGTGACGTGGAATCATACGCAATAGCGCCCCAAACCATGATGCCGCGTTGTCTAGCGGTAGGGCGCTCTACAGTTACTGCCGGATTTGACCTTTCTCCACGCCGACGCCACACTCGTCTGCGGTGACTATCACTGACAGAACAGAAGCTCTGCTCTGTCAGTCAGTGTATTTTCTAAACGGTTCCTTAGACTGCCCTATAAAATTTTTTCTACCCATAACAACGAATACATCATTCGCACCTTATCAGTTTGGGTTTCATTGTCCTTCACTGTCTCTCTCAGTAGAGCATTTGGAATGATAATGCTCTGAATTTTTTTATCTGGAGATATTCGGGATCGTAGAATTTTATTATACAAACGTTCGTGACTATCGGCGACGACCAGAATATTCTTGTTCTTTGTTCCACTGGATTTCTTCTTTACCTGCTGTTCCTCCGGTGATGAATAAGTAATTTTTTCTTCTCAGTGGGTTTTTCTTCTTCTAATTCAGTTTTCTCACTTTCTAACTCACGCGGAACACTAAATTTATTAGACCCTGCAGTCGGATGATTCGGTAAGTCATTAAAAGTAGATTTTATAGGTCAAATTTTATAAGCTGTCCTTGGCGTAATCTCCACCTGACGCTGAGGCTCAGTAATTGTTAAGCTGATCATTGACGAATGTTGCTCAATTAATTTCACACTGTGTTTCTTTCAAATCATTTTGCTGGACCCTGATTATATCCATTTTGTGTGCATTATCGGCCCACAAATTATCACTTTCTCACATTCGTTCTACGCTCTGACTTGCACGACTAGTATACACCATGGCGGCCAAGTCCACACAATGATTACATGACACTAAATGGTATTTTCAACAGCACAGTTCGAGGAAGCACATTCTGAATTATACCATACGGAACATAACTTGCACTGGATTCCATTTCTTATTAACCTCTTGTTGAATCCGCATTTATCACCACTGAATTTGCAAGAAAAACGTGCGCCGACTTCGAGTACTGACACTTCACTTGACACCATATTGTCAATTATTATTATTGTGATTAATTGGGGGCTCAGTTTGAGAGAATAGGCCCCTTCTCGTTCGCACATTTGCTGTGTACATTTCATGCAAATCACTGAGATTTGAGGGGTGGGAATCCATTAAATTCACTTCTATCATGTCCGAGAGTCAAGTTAAATCCAGTGTTGTTGTAGGACATGCTTCCGAGACTGGTTGAATCCCCTTGATGACTTTCAAATAAGCTTTGCGTTTGCTATCTGCTATTTTTGAGTCGGCTGTCGAACCTGAGACAACCGAATACTAATCCTTGGATTATGAGGTGATCGAAGATGGATAGCCCCGTTCCTTAAAGAAAGATAAAGGCTGAAGCAGGTACACATTTTCCGCACAAGGAGTCCAGAGAGAGATGGGCCTACGGTGCTGGTCTCCGGAATACTTTATATGTTAATTGTCGTCTTTATCCGTGAGTGCTTGTGTAATTATTTATGATGCCTTTTTATGAGATGGGTCGCAGAACAAATACTGTGGAAAGTGGTCCTGTGATACAGAACATATTATTTTATTAATCGTATGTCATGTGACAACTATCTACAAGGTACTGAACAAATAAATATTGGCAAAATGTACCGCTAATACAGATATTTACCTCTGAACGGGCTAAAGGTATATGTCATATGAGTTCATCCACTCTACTGCTGTTGGTATGGCAACGAGTACCGCACTCTGGTTACTTTTAAATTACCTCCCACGGCATTCTTCAGTATCATGGGTCACTGTTTGAGAAATCAGAGTTGCACATTGGGGAGTAGGTTATTTCCCACGTTTAGAGTTTTGCCTAAGTTTGAGCATGACCAAACCTCAAAGGATTCAGTTAACCTCAAGCTTCTCTGTGTTACTCAAATCTTAGTAAATGTACGAGGTCCTCAAACTGTTGGTGCTTGAAGTCTGAGTTGTTCTTCCATATAGTCTTCCAGTCATCATCGATCTTTAACCCTTCGTGCTGGCTAACGGCCCGAAATGGTTTCCTAGACTTGGGGCGAAGTGGTGCTTGAACAGAGTTTCCTGGTTGGGTTGCTTTTGCAGGAACCTCAGGTTGCTGAATCATTAATTCCAGTTTGATGGCGCCTCAGTAGTTTAGGAGGGATCCTTGTTATAGCTCGAGGCCAATGTATTAGGGTAGGTCATAGGACGCCTGATATTATCCTCATTGGTTCCTTTAGGTGAATATGGACTCTTTGAAGGTAAGCATTTTTGTGCCATACTGATGCGCAATATTCTGTACAGAACAGATTTCTAGGAGCACATTAGCGGAGAATTAAGTTCATTGTTCAATGATTGACATTTTAAACATCGTAGACAGTTAACGAGACTTTCGAAGACGAAACATTGAAATATACCGGGTGAGTCAGCCGCGCTGTTAAAAATCCCACCGAACGTCAGTGGGGTGATGGTCGATTTTCCTTTGCCACACCAAGCTACAGTCGCCTTTAAAGTCCCTTCTGCGTCATCATTGCAAGACGTGTTGATGCATGTTGCGTTGGTAGTTGGGTTCGAATCCCACGAGCAATAACTATCGTTATTCACATTTTAAACTTTGGGGATCAAATAAGAGGTCATTCGTGCCTCATTCGACCAACAGATGAGTATGTTGACATGCTCCTTATCTACGGTGAAGCAAGACAGAACACAAAGGAAACACAGCGCCTGTACCAGGAAAGATATCCACAAAGACAACAAACAAACCCAAATATGTTTAGGAGGGTGGAGCGACGTTTGCCTACAACTTCGTCACATTCCCGAACAAGGGCTGTGTGAAAGGCACCAGTTACGTCCGATGAAACTGCTGTCATGATTTTGGACACTTTCCGGGAGAATCCTCACACAAGTCCCCAGTAAATAGCGCGACACGCCAACATCAGCCAGTCGTATGTTTTAAGGATATTGCATTCCAGTTTTTCCGTCCGTATCACCTGCAACTACATCAATAACTACAGGGACGAGATTTCGAAACTCGTGTTGATTTCTGTGCGTGGATACTGACGCAAGTGGCGGATGATCCAGCGTTTGTACCTCACATTTTATTTTCGGACGAGGCACGATTTCATAATAATGACCCTGTGAATCGTCATAATATGCACTACTGGAGTGTTGAAAATCCAAACTGTGTAAGGCAGGCAGCATTTCAGGCACGATGGGGAGTAAATGTCTGGTGTGTTATATTGGGTGATCTCCTAACTGGACCATAATATTTATTTGAGGATCATTTGAAAGGAGCGCGGTACCTACAGTTTCTTCAAGACCAACTACCATTGCTGCTAGAAGATGTGCCCCTGGGTGGGCGTCTAACCGTGTAGTATCAACACGACGGAGCTCCCCCTCATATGTCAGCAGATGTTCGCAACTACCTGAATGTTACACATCGCGGTCGATGGATAGGGAGGGGAGGACCTTCCACCTGGCCTGCTAGATCGCCCGATTTGACGTCACTGGACTTCTTCCTATGAGGCTATTTATAGGATGTACAGTAGTGAACGCTCAGCAGCCGGAAAATCCTGAAAGCATTCGAAACCTTATTGCGGAAGCCTGTGAAACCGTAACACCTAAAATGTTACAGATAGCCCGAATGAGAGTTCAACGGCGTGTTGAAACGTCCATTATTGCAGAAGGCGATCTATTCCAACACTTACTGCGCTAACAGTCTGTTGCTCAGTCAAGCAGATTCAGACCCCCCGCCCATTCTATCCTCGTCCGGTCCTGCTCATAAAACATCCAAATAAGCAGCCCTAGTGGCCTAGAGCAGTGCCAAAATAAATAAATAAATAAATAAATAAATAAATAAATAAATAAATAAATAAATAAATAAATAAATAAATAAATAACCCACGAC